>NC_138550.1:156536586-156902984 GCF_964273705.1 Natrix helvetica | reverse complement strand
AGCGCTCCACCTGGCTCGCGCGCTCCCTTTCAGCGCTCCACCTGGCTCGCGCGCTCCCTTCCGGCGCTAAAACCGGAAGTACAGTCTTGCCCCGCCCCTGGCGAAGCAACGACGCCTGCCTGCGCTCCACCAGCTCGGCCGCTCCGCTGAGGAAACATCTCCGTTCCCAGCCGAGCTGGTGGAGCGCAGGCAGGCGTCGTTGCTTCGCCAGGGGCGGGGCAAGACTGTACTTCCGGTTTTAGAGCCGGAAGGGAGCGCGCGAGCCAGGTGGAGCGCTGAAAGGGAGCGCGCGAGCCAGGTGGAGCGCTGAAAGGGAGCGCGCGAGCCAGGTGGAGCGCTGAAAGGGAGCGCGCGCGATCCGGTGCGATCCGGCAGGAACCCACCACTGGTGTGTGCATATATGTGTGTGTGCGCGTGTGTCCGCACGTATATATATGTGTATGTGTGTGTACACAAATACATATACATATACATGTATATATATTTGTTTTCATAGATTTTCACGGGTGTCGGTATGCTGGTCTTGTTGTATTCGGGTCTTTTCCCGTGTAAGATTGAGATTGTCTTGGCAATGTTTCGGCAAGGTCTCGCTCACCATCTTCAGGCTGGGTTTTGGGCTTAAAGTGTGGTCAGAGCTGCCGTCTTTCTATAAATCTTGGTGTGTGTGTGTGGAGTGCTGGCTTTGTTACAGTAAGTGGATTGATTGGATGTATGGCTGCATCATGATTGGTAAATTGGTGCTGATTAGTGCTGGCTGTGTGTCTGTTGTTTTTTTATGTTGCAACGGCCTGGGTGGGGTTGGGGCTTGTTTGTTGACTAGGGCTGGTTTCCAGATGTCTGGTAGGCGGGAGGTATTGTCATGTTTATTCATGTGGGGGTGCTTCTCTATTTCGATAACTTCCATAATTATTCTCTTGCTGAAGTGTTCAGTTTTGGAGATTAACCTGGTTCCTTCAAAATTAATTTCATGTCCTGTAGCTTTAAGGTGCTGGAAAAGGGAGGAAGTTTTTTCTTTTTTTCTTACTGTGTTCTTGTGTTCTGCGATGGTTGCATTTATTCTCCTGTTCGTTTGTCCTAAGTATGTTGCAGGGCAGATTTTGCATGGTATTTCGTAGACTCCTTGGTTTTCTAGCTGGAGCTTGTCTTTGGGGTTTCTTAAGATGTTGGCTATTTTTTGGTCAGTGTTGAAAGCTGTCTTGATATTGTACTTGTGGAGACTTTTGCTGATTTTATCTGTGGTGCCTTTGATGTAAGGGAGGAGGGCGATGCCCTTGTCCTGTTCTGTGTCTCGGTTTTTGGGGGGGGAGTCTCCCTTTGGATTAGGTTACAGTACACTTACTGAAACAAAGCCAGCACTCCCCCCCCTCCCCCCAAGATTTATAGAAAGACGGCAGCTCGAACCAGGCTTTAAGCCCAAAACCCAGCCTGAGGATGGCGAATGACACCTCGCCAAAACATTGCCAAGACAATCTCAATCTTACACGGGAAAAGACCTGAATACAACAAGACCAGCATACCGACACCCGTGAAAATCTATGAAAACAAATATATATACATGTATATGTATATGTATTTGTGTACACACACATACACATATATATATGTGCGGACACACGCGCACACACACATATGCACACACCAGTGGTGGGTTCCTGCCGGATCGCACCGGATCAAACAAATATATATACATGTATATGTATATGTATTTGTGTACACACACATACACATATATATACGTGCGGACACACACACACACACACATACATGCACACACACACATACACACACACACACACACACACACATACAAACACATATTATCTGAAATCAGTATTCTCAAATTAGTAGGGTTGGTCAGTTTAATTTTCTTTATTATTTAGCCAGATCATTTTGCCTATCTCATCTGCATGAACTGGGCTACTACTAGTTAAAACAAATAAGAGCAAAGGGACACGGTGGCTCAGTGGCTAAAATGCTGAGCTTGTCAATCAGAGAGGTCGGCAAGGAGCTCCCATTACTTGTCCCAGCTCCTGCCAACTTAGCAGTTCAAAAGCACATAAAAATGCAAGTAGAAAAATAGGGATTGGTGGGAAGGTAACAGTGTTCCCTATGCCTTCAGGGTTTAGCCATGCCGGCCACATGACCATGGAGATGTCTTCAGACAGTGCTGGCTCTTTGGATTTGAAACAGAGATGAGCACTGCCCCCTAGAGTCGGGAACGACTAGCACATATGTCCGAGGGGAACCTTTACCTTAAAACAGAAGTAAATAAAAACAACTTAAAGCATAGAATGGCAGCCAACAGTAATTGAACATTACACAATCAATATAACCAGAGTGTTTGATACTGTTGTGCCTTAATGTGCAGTGCGAATTTGCCACTTGTGGTTGGATCAACATCAAGCAGACAGTGCATAGCATGTAGTTAAACCCAGTTTCAAACAGCTGTTATCCAACCAGAACTCTTATTCAGGCTTTATTGTCTTCCAAATTAGAAGTCTTGTCATTTCCAATTATAGACAATACAGAAGTTACCTTGCATGATTGTTTGTGGTAAACAAGAGTGCAACTGTTGTTGTCCAATTCACATGAAAGGACTTTTCTTAAATCTGAAAGTGCATGTAAAAATCAAGCTAGGAAAATTACAAGCAAATGCATACAAATAAAAAACCTTACCATCTTTGAAGCTGAGCAGCATATTTGGAAATCCCCACTGGCTGGGGAATTCCAGGAGTTGATGTTCACACATCTTAAAGTTGCCATGGTTCCAAAACAAAGTCTAGAAGACACCTGCCTGTTTAGAAATCACCCTGGGATTTTGGCACAGGAGAGCAAATTGTGTTGTGATTTGTTGCATCGCAATAAAAAGAAACAGGATTTCGGTTTCATTTTCCATCGCATCTAGTCAGCCTGGTCTTAGCAAAGTCCCTCAGAACTCTTTGCTCAGCATGTAGTGATCCTTGTCCATCATGTGAATCACAACGTAACTGGAATTTTGTACACCATCCTGGTGCTCCTGTTTTCTCAGAAATCCGTACAGAGGTCTGTATGTTTGTTTTCTGCAAAGCAAATTAAAAAGTTCTTGCATATGGGGAAATGTTATATAACCACTCAGGTCCGTTTATACCTGCCTTGGACAGGGGTTGGACTGTGTTCTGATCTAAGCTCCCCAAGAGCCTGAAGCAAACTCTTTGTCCCGACAAAACCCCCTTTTATTAATTTGCTGTGAATTCTGCTCATTCACATCCAGCAAAGTCTTTCAAGGGAGGATTTACAGTCACAGACCTTATCTGGTTTGGAGAGCTGCCAGGCTGATCTCTGCAGAACTTGGCAAGGAGTCTTGGAGAGTCACCAACTAATTAAGTGAACTAATGATCTCCTGCAAACTCCACTCCCCTTTCGCTCCTCTTTGATTTCCTCTGGGAGGAGCCGTTCATTGTCTACCTATGGCCTTACTCCCAAGTTGACCCCTGTTCTTTAGCTGTTCCCTTCGTCTGACAATGCTGCACATGTGCACACTGGAAACAGGCTCCAACTGTTCATCCTCCTCACTAAGGTCTGACTTTGAAGGCAGCTGATAACTGGCATATGGCTCTGGCCCCCTCTCTGCCTCCGACACAGAGCCCTCATCAGAGCCTTCTCCAGACTCCAGGACTGGCCCATGTTCCTCCCCAACCTCCTCACTGTCCGAATCTGCTGCCAGCTCCACAACAGACTGAAAGACCTCCGAGATTCCTTTCAGCCCTATTGATGCTATGATTTGTCAGATGTTTAATCAGCAAGAGCACTCCCTGCCGCCTTTCTCCACCTCACGAGAGGTCTGTCCTATCACGCTGGGCAAAGAAAATACTCTTTTGTTGGGCTCTCAGGGTATATTAGACATGAACCAGAGGTCCGGTTCGGCCGAATAGTTGTAACTCTGGAGGACACGTGACTGTACTGGTTCTATGATTGGCAGCGCCATCTTGATTTTCTGTTCTGCACATGCGCAGAACAATCTTCATTTAAAAAATGTAATTTTTATTCTTTTTTTAAAGTTGTGCACATGTGCAGATCGTTTTAAATGAAAATGCGCACACGCGAGCAAAGTGAGCACACTTTTTCTTTTACTACCGAACCAGTAGTAATGGCGGCCGGAGCCCACCCCTGACATGAACCGTAATCAGATAAGCTATTTCTATCTTACGGCATTGGTGATTTAACAACCGGTTCGCCCAGGGTCAGCCCAATCAATTCCAACTTCGCAAGATCTTTTTTTATTTTTATTTTTGCGAGAAGTTGGAATTGATTGATTGAACTAGCAATCGGGATTAAAGTACTGTGATTGATTGATTGATTAAACTTAAACTCAACCCCTCCAAGACGGAGTGGCTGTGGCTACCGGCCTCTCGGTTCAATCAGCTGACTCCATCGCTGGCCATTGGGGGCAACCAACTGGCCCCCGTGGAACGGGCGTGCAACTTGGGCGTCCTCCTAGATGCCCGGCTGTCTATGGATGACCATGTGGCAGCCGTGGCAAGGGGGGCGTTCCACCAGGTTCGCCTGGTGTGCCAATTGCGCCCCCTATTGGACCGGGATGCCGTTCGCACAGTCACTCATGCGCTGGTGACGTCTCGTCTGGATTACTGTAATGCTCTTTACATGGGGCTTCCCTTGAGATGCACCCGAGGACTGCAGTTGGTCCAGAACGCGGCCCTGCGGGCAGTGATGGGGAGTACGAGGTACTCCCATGTGACACCTCTCCTGCGCGAGCTGCACTGGCTCCCTGTAGTCTTTCGGGTGCGTTTCAAGGTGTTGATCACTATCTTTAAAGCGCTCCATGGCATAGACCTAGCTACTTGCGGGATCGTATCCTGCCCCATACATCCCTGCGACCAATTCACTCTCACAGGGAGGGTCTTCTCCGGGTGCCGTCCACCAAGCAATGCCAGAGGGCGGCGCCGAGGGGCAGGGCCTTCTCTGTGATGGGCCCAGCCCTCTGGAATGACCTCCCCCCCGACATTAGGACAGCAACCGATCTCCGCTCCTTCCGCACGAAACTCAAGACCCCTGTTCCAACTAGCCGGCCTGGCCTGAATTATAGCTATCTTCTAATCCCCCTGGATAATATTTTAAATTAAGTTTGACTCTGGGTATTTTAATTGTTTTAATTGCATTTTGCTGTTTTTAATTAATTGATTATTTATTTATTATGTGTTGTACATTGCTTTTTATATCTCCTCCTTGTTATTTATTTGCTGTGTAATAAATTGTACGCCGCCCCGAGTCCCTTGGTGGAGAGGGTGCGGCATATAAATTAGATTAATAAATAAATAAATAAATAAATGCCATCGTGCCATTTTCAACTCCTAGTCACCTCAGATAGTTTCTCCATGATAAAGTTGTGAAGTCTTACTTAATAAAGCGAAAGAGGTAGTCCTTGACTTATGACCACATCTGAGCCCAAAATTTATGTTGCTAAGGGAGACATTTGTTAAGTGAGTTTTGCCCCGTTTTCCGATCTTTCTCGCCACGGTTACGAAGGGAGTCACTGCAGTTGTTAAATTATTAACACGGTTGTTAAGTGAATCGGACTTCCCCATTGACTTTGCTTATCAGAAGGTCGCAAAAGCATGACTCCCCCAGGACATTGCAAATGTCATAAATATGAACCAGTGGCCAAGCATTCAAATTTTGATCATGTGATCATGGAGATGCTGCAACTGTCATGTGAAAAACGGTAATCAGTCATTTTTTCAGTGCCATTAAATGATGTCACTAAATGAAGTGTTGTAAGTCGAGGATAACCTGTATAGTAGAGAGGTTCTCCCAATCTCATACTAGAATCAAATATATGCACAGCATATAATATGCCGTTCTATAATTAAGCTTCCTAGTTACTAGAAATACAGGTTATTCCAGTGGAGTTAGAAAACTAATAGATACTCTAGAGTAGGGGTGTCAAACTCAATTTCATTGAGGGCCACATCAGGGTTGTGTTTGATCTCGGGGGAACGGGGTTGGCGTTTCCAGGGTGGGCATAGCCAGCTCGAGGTCACTCGTGTCGAGGGCGCCTGGGGGTGCCCAACTCTTCCAGTGAAAACGGGCTCCCGAGCTCTTTTTCCAGCTGCAATAGCCTCCTGCAATCCTCTGCCAGTGAAAATGGAGCTGGGAAGCAGCCCTCCCGAGCTCCTTTTTCACTGGCAGAAGCACAGCGGGTCAGTCCTTTGCTGTTTCCAAGGTGGCCCTGTGGGCCAGATCTAAGCAACACCACCACCCCCGGGCCAAATCTGGCCCGCGGGCCTTTAATTTGACACCCCTGCTCTACAGACTATCATTGCATCTTGTAAATGCTATATATCTATTTTTGTGATAAACACGTCTTATAACTTAAATGTTATGACTTCTTATAAGGAGGAGAATGTCAAATGTTTTCACTAGATAAACATCCTTTATGAAGCCAGTGAATAAATCTGGAATTTTGAGAGCCTGTGGACACACTCACAAAATGGCTGCCATTGGGCAGGAGTGCCTATTCAGAAATGGTTGCTATGATAACAGTAGCCAGGTCAGAAAGCAAAGGGTTACGATTCTCTCTGCCACCCTTTCTAGCTCTTGATGATATTCCAACGTCAATTTCCTACTTTTTCCTGACAGGCAGGCACGTTTCCAAACAAAACATGGTTTGCAGCCAACCAACATTTATTTTCCAGGAATGTCTGTTGGCCCAGAAGCACTTCTGTGAATAACAATTATGCTGAACGCTTGTTCTTTGCTTTCTAGCATGCCCACTTCCATCTTTTTTTTTCTAATTAAAAAGATGGTTTTTTTAAAAAAGTGAAAAAATCAAAATAAAGAATTTGAAGGCCACCAAAGGAATAGAAAAACGAGCACCTTAATGTGCTTAAATTGTCACAAGCATCCCACGAGAACTAGTTCATCAATACAGCAGCCACAACACTGAAGCATCTTAATAAAAAAAAATTCTAGTGGATCGAAAGTGAAGAGTATCACGATAAGTCATTAAGCAAATTATAATTTCAAAACTTTACTCCAAGGCAAAGTAGTGAAAGTAGAATGTTATTTGGTCGCTTGGCTGGCAATGCTTTTTCTTAACCAGGACACTTATATTACAGGAGTGTTCTATAATTTTTTTTCAAGATCCTATGTAAGATGATACAGTCTAGAACTTCCATCTAAATTATACCTCTTTTCTACTTTCCTCACCAAACTCTCTTCCCCTCTTTTTCTGCTTTGTTTTTGCATCTCTTCTCATTTTGTTAGTTGAACCTTTTCCTCCCTCCCTCCCTCCATTTCTTTCTCCTTCCTTATCTTCTTCATTATTCCTTACCTACTTTCTCCCTCCACCCTGTTCCTCCCTCCCTCCGTTTCTCCTTCCTTCTTCCTCCCTCCCTCCCTCCCTCCCTCTAACCCTAGCCCTAACCCCTAACCCTCCCTCCCTTTCTCCTTCCTTATCTTCCTTCTCCCTCCTTCTCTTCCTCCCACCCACCCTCCCTTTCTCCTTCCTTATCTTCCTCCTCCATCCCACTCTTCGTCCCTCCCTCCTGCACAGAGATCTTCCTTATTCCTTACTTGCTCACCATCTCTCTCAGTCTTTGCTGAACATTTCAAAAAGTAGTTAGCCTCTTTCCAACTAGAAAATTTGCTTAAACTCCCAGGCCACTTCCTCTAGCTCTGTGATGGCAAACCTATGATACGGGTGCCAGAGGTGGCACACAGAGCCCTCTCTATGAACACGTGCGCCATCACCAGCTGCTCTCTTCTGGTTTCCGGTGCATACATGCATGCCAGCCAGCTGGTCTTCATGCAAAGACCAGTGGCCGGTGCGCATGCGTGTGCTGAAACCCGGAAGAGAGCAGCTGGTAATCAGCTGGTGATTAGCTGGCCAGCACGCATGCATGCAATGAAACCCAGCTGCTGTACACTTGCACATGTGCGTGGCAGCCAGCTGCTCTCTTCTGGGTTCCGGCGCATGCATGCAGCCATGCACGCCCATGCTCCAGTTTTGACCGAAAAGGTTAGCCATCACTGCCCTAGCCAAAGCTCACTTCTCTGCTGCCCCTGTCCCAAGCCCCAGGAGCCACCCGAGAAGAAGCAGCAGCAGGAAATCTGAGAGCAGCAGAAATTCCCAAAGAGAGCTGCCTGCCACCGCACCTTTCTCTTCCAGGAAGGCTTTCCAACTCCCAGCTTCTGCATCTCCGAGACTTTCAGCCCTTTGGCCTTATTGGATAATGTTCTCTCAGCACTTAGAAAACATCACTGTGAGCCAAGAAAATGACTTGGAAAGCTATATTTGCTGTGATCCAGACTTCCCAAATGTCACTTTCAGAACAGTTTCCGTAAACCCAATAATTAGGTACCTCCCATCACTTTCTAGTTATGATACATGGAACATTCAAATCCTCTTCAAAGTACCCATCTGTGCATATATCCAGTTTTATTCATTGCTTTTGTTTTGGGTTTAGCAACAAGAACATATATCAACCACCTGGAAACACTCTGGATTTTGCTAATTTAAAGAAATGATTTCCTTTCTTCTCAGATTTGTGAATCTTGAATAATGAGCATAGCTAGTTTAAGGGCACAAACTACTATGAATCAGGACATCCAGCTGTCTGGAAATAAACTATAATTATAGGCATCGTTGTTCGGTTCAGTCAAAGCTGCTGACTCATGGTGACATTAATAACTAAGAGCATTATCTTAAGAAATTTATTCATATTGGGTAAGGATGAAAAATCTAAATGAAGTTTGGGAAAGATTTGTAAGTATTCGTATCACCTTGGATACATGCCAATTAATGTGAAAATACAAATTGGGGTCATTTCAGTGTAGATCAATAATACTGGGGTTGATTTGGGAATAGGATGTCTTGGATAAACTTACCTGAATAGCTACTCAATTGCCAAAATAAATATAAGTCCATGATTGGACAGTTCTAATAATATCCATCTTGCATTAGCAAAATCATGTAAAAGTAGACCTCAACTTGCAATCATTCAAAGCTACAGTGGCATCTAAAAAGTGACTTATGACCGTGTTTCACATTTATGGCCATTGCAGGAGCCCCATGGTTACATGATCAAAATTTGGATGTTTGTCAGCAGTTCTTCTTTTCTTTCTTCTTATATACCCATCTTAGTGTTTCACATTCTTATTCTCAGGAATCCGCTCCCATTTGGAGTGTTATTTTAACAGAACAGAGTTGGAAGAGATATTGGAGGTCTTGTCCAACCCTCTGCTCAGGCAGGAAACCCTATACACCATTCAAACAAATGGTTGTTCAACCTCTTCTTCAAAATCTCCATTGTTGAATTACCCACAACTTCTGGAGACAAGTCATTCCAGCGATTAATTGTTGTTTACTTTATTTTATGTGTTTTTATCTTGTTATTAGAGGCTGTAAACTATGTAGACTTAGGACTTGTGTATAGAACAATTGTGTACGAAGCAAGCAAGTGAACAAAGACAAATAATGAGCTCTGGGATTTTCCATAATTGTATTGTAAAATAATTTACATAATTCAAGTGCCCTTGTTTGTTTGTTTTCTTCCTTGCTTGCCACTAGGTGGCAGGTTTAATTCACATAAATAAATGTTGTTTCCTATTTATGAAGGCAGAACAAGAAGTAATGGATTGAAACTAATCAGGGAGGAGAGAAGCAACCTAGAAGTAAGGAGAAGCTTCCTAACAGTGAGAAGAATTAACCAGAGGAATAGCTTACCTTCAGAACTTGTGGGTACTCCATCACTGGAGGCTTTTAAGATTAGACAGCCATTTTTTTCCTATTTGAACAGGGCAGTGGTGGGATTCAATTTTTTTTTACTACTGGTTCTGTGGGCGTGCTTTGATGGGCGCGGTGTGGCTTTGTGGGCATGGCTCTGTGGGCATGGCAGGGAAGGATACTGCAAAATCCCCATTCCCTCCCCACCCCATTAACCTGCTTTCCAGCTCCGTTCTCCTGTTCAGGGCAACAAAAGAAGATAGGTGGGAGGCAGCGTGGGTGGGGCCAGCCTATTTGCCGGTTCTCCGAACTACTCAAAATTTCTGTTACTGGTTCTCCAGAACCTGTCAGAACCGGCTGAATACCACATCTGGAGCAGAGGCTAAAAGACCTCCAAGGTCCCTTCCGACTCTGTTATTCTGTTATTCTGTTTTACTGGGTGAAATCTCTGAAAAACCAATAAGCTCCAAGAACAAATTATTGACTAATTCTGTCCTGCATGGATCATACAGAAAAGTTAGAAAGAAAATTATATTTGCATATCAAATTCTTATTAACAGCTTTCCAGATTCTCCTGCGCTCTCTGTACATGACCTTATTTTTAATTATTAAAAATTTAAATAAATTAATTACATTTAAAATTTCAACCCCATAAAAAGAAACAGGCATCCATAGACAGGAACTATAGAAATAGGAATCAACAAAGAAATTACGTATTACAGCAACAACTGTAGAAAGCTACTGAGATGACTTTGAAGAAAGTTTACAGCACCATCACAAAACATCAGCTTAGCCCAGAAAGATAGGACCAGGTGAACAAAAAACTCACCTGGATAGAGGAGAGAGAAATATAAAAAAGCTGTCCAGTTGTCAAGAGTCTCACTAATTCTGATGGATTTCTTTTGCGGTCTGTTTCTGATCTGGTCTTCCTCAAAGGTTTGACAAGAACCAAAAGTGCATAACTCTGGATTATGAATCAAAAGTGCATAACTCTGGATTATGAATCAAAAGTGCATAACTCTGGATTATGAATCAAAAGTGCATAACTCTGGATTAAGAATCTCGGTTCTGGGTCTAAAACCTAAAGTTCCTATATAGCCTGTTAATATCTAAAAAGGTTAAATATGGCAACTAGACCAAAGTTCATTAAACGGAGATGTTTCGTTACTCATCTGAACATCCGAACATCAAAAATGTCATCAAAAAAGCACAACAAAGAATGTTCTTTCTGCACCAACTCAGAAAGCTCAGACTGCCCAAAGAGCTGCTGATTCAGTTCTACAGAGGAATGATTGAGTCTGTCATCTGCAACTCCATAACTGTTTGGTTTGGCTCTGCAACCCAACAAGACAGAGACAGACTTCAGAAGATAATCAGAACTGCAGAAAAAGCAATTGCTACCAACCTGCCTTCCATTGAGGATCTGTATACTGCACGAGTCAAAAAGAGGGCTGTGAAAATATCTACAGACCCCTCCTATCCTGCTATCCTGGACATAACTCTGACAACCTGAGTGTGGGGATGTTGCAATGGTTATGAAGTGGGAGGAGTGGTCGTAATTTTCCCCCCAGTGCTGTGACTTTGAATGGTCACTACCCAAATAGTTTTAGGTCAAGGACAACCTGTATGGACTGTCACCATCTGGGAAATTTGCCAATGGGAAAGCAGAAGCTTTTTAATTAAACGCCTTAGCTGGAAAAGAGGCTACCAGACTCCTCCTGATTTCATGAGCAAATGTTTCAGACAGGAAGAGGAGACTAATTCCATACCTCTGTTGATTGCTATGCTTGAATCCGTCCAAAGCAATCAACTGGGCCCTGCCTGCATTTCCACTCTTAAGCCCCGGGTCTACAGGGATTCAAAAAATGCTTAGGATATTATTGGTTTCCTTGCTCTCCTGAAGCAGTTTAGTGATGGCTGAGCATATTCAATAATTAAACATAGTCCTTGACTTACAATCATTTGTTAGGTGACCATTGGAGCGAAGTTACATCAGCATTGAAAGAAGTCACATGATCTTTTTCACACTTACGACCGTTGCAGCATCCCTGTGGTCATGTGATCAAAATTCAGATGCTTGGCAACCGGTTCATATTTATGACGGTTGCAGTACCCCAGGGTTGCATGATCCCTTTATGTGACCTCCTTGCAAGCAAAGTCAATGGGGAAACCAGATTCACTTAACAATTGTGGCCTGAAAGGTCAGAAAATGGGGCAAAACTCACTGAACAAATGTCTCACTTAACAACAGAAATTTGGGGCTCAGTTGTGGTCGTAAGTCGAGGACTACCTGTAAGGGATGCCTGTGGAGCATTCCAGGCATGTATTACAAGGGGGAAAAAAGGAAGTCAGCTTATATGAACATCTGACACTGCCTACTCCATTTAGGACCAAAAGTATTATTAAGTCCAGGCAATCCTTGACGTACAACCATAATTGACCCTAAAATGTCTGTTGTTCGGTGAGACATTTGTTAAGTGAATTTTGCCCCATTTTACGATCTTGCTTGCCTCAGTTGTTAAATGAATCTCTGCAGTGGTTAAATTACATTAATCTAGAAATCAAATAAAGCAGAGTATTTGTTACTGAATTAAAATATATAATTTTAATATATTTGTTTAATTATTTAATATATCATAAAATATTTTGGGACGCGGTGGCTCAGGGGCTAAGACGCTGAGCTTGTGGATCAGAAAGCTCGGCAGTTTGACAGTTCGAATCCCAAGCGCCGCGTAATGGAGTGAGCTCCCATTACTTGTCTCAGCTTCTGCCAACCTAGCAGTTCGAAAGCATGTAAAAATGCAAGTAGAAAAATAAGAACCACCTTTGGTGGGAAGGAAACAGCATTCTGTGGACCTTTGGCATTTAGTCATGCCGGCCACATGACCACGGAGTCGTCTTCGGACAGGGCTGGCTCTTCGGCTTTGAAATGGAGATGAGAACCGCCACCTAGAGTTGGGAACGACTAGCACATATGTGCGAGGGGAACCTTTACCTTTACCTTATATTGCCAAGAGAAATGTGGAAATGTGTACTTCTTCATATTTCAGGTCCCACTGAGCAAAATACAAATGACCTTTTAAACAAAGCAATCCTGCTATTGATGTGTTCTCTAGTACTTGCTGGGATTTCTGATGGAATTTCTATTTCCAGTTGCTTTAATAATTTGTCTACATGCTTTTAAAAAAAATTCCCAGAGGCTAACAAGGAGTAATGTCCTATACATTATTCACTTGCTCATTTGAAATGCTTCAGAGAGTCTCCGAAAAGCTGAAAGTGTAATCCTATACTTGTCTACTTAAAAAAAAAAAACATCCACATATAAACTCTTACTCATAGGTCATGGAGACAGAACAAATTTTTAAAAAGCATAATAAAATGGATACAAAACTTTAAAGAAACAGTCACAACACAAACACAACAAACCCATTGTTTCCAGAAATTGGAAGTAAAAGTAAGGTAAAGGTTACCCTCGCACATACAGTATTGTGCAAAAGTTTTAGTCAGGCGTGGAAAAATGCTGTAAACAAAGAATGCTTCCAGACATATAAATAATGATTGTTTATTTTTGTCAATTTTCAAAATGCAAAGTGAGAGAACAAAAGAAAAATCTAAATCCAATCAATATTTGGTGTGACCACCTTTTGCCTTCAAAACAGCAGCAATTCTCATAGGTACACTTGCACAAAGTCAGGGATTTTGCAGGATTATAGTCAGGTGTATGATCAACCAATTATACCAAACAGGTGCTAATGATCATCAATGTCACATGTATGTTGAAACCCAGTCATGAACTGAAACAGAAACAGCTGTGTAGGAGGCGTAAAACTGGGTGAGGAACAGCCAAACTCTGCTACCAAGGTGAGGTTGTGAAAGACAGTTTCATGTCATGGCAAGATTGAGCACAGCAACAAGACACAAGGTAGTTATACTGCATCAACAAGGTCACTCCCAGACAAAGATTTCAAAGCAGACTGGGGTTTCAAGATGTGCTGTTCAAGCTCTTTTGAAGAAGCACAAAGAAACGAGCAACGTTGCGGATCGTAGACGCAGTGGTCGGCCAAGGAAACTTAGTGCAGCAGATGAAAGACACATCAAGCTTATTACCCTTCAAAATCGGAAGATGTCCAGCAGTGCCATCAGCTCAGAACTGGCAGAAACCAGTGGGACCCAGGTACACCCATCTACTGTCCGGAAAAGTCTGGCCAGAAGTGGTCTTCATGGAAGAGTTGCAGCCAAAAAGCCATACCTCCGATGTGGGAACAAGGCCAAGCGACTAAAGTATGCACGAAAGCATAGGAACTCGGGTGCAGACAAATGGCAGCAGGTGCTCTGGACTGATGAGTCAAAATGTGAAATATTTGGCTGTAGCAGAAGGCAGTTTGTTCATCGAAGGGCTGGAGAGCGGTACAATAATGAGGGTCTGCAGGCAGCAGTGAAGCATGGTGGAAGTTCCTTGAACGTTTGGGGCTGCATTTCTGCAAAGGGAGTTGGAGATTTGGTCAGGATTAATGGTGTTCTCAATGCTGAGAAATACAGGCAGATACTTATCCATCATGCAATACCATCAGGGAGGCGTATGATTGGCCCTAAATTTATTCTGCAGCAGGACAACGACCCCAAGCATACAGTCAGAGTCATTAAGAACTATCTTCAGCGCAGTGGTGGGTTCCTCCCGGATCGCACCGGATCGCGCGCGCTCCCTTTCAGCGCTCCACCTGGCTTGCGCGCTCCCTTTCAGCGCTCCACCTGGCTTGCGCGCTCCCTTTCAGCGCTCCACCTGGCTTGCGCGCTCCCTTCCGGCGCTGAAACCGGAAGTACAGTTTTACCCGGCCCTGGCGAAGCAACGACGCCTGCCTGCGCTCCACCAGCTCGGCTGGGAACGGAGATGTTTCCTCAGCGGAGCGGAGCGCCTGAAAAGTCTTTTCAGGCGCTCCGCTCCGCTGAGGAAACATCTCCGTTCCCAGCTGAGCTGGTGGAGCGCAGGCAGGCGTCGTTGCTTCGCCAGGGGCGGGGCAAGACTGTACTTCCGGTTTCAGCGCCGGAAGGGAGCGCGAGAGCCAGGTGGAGCGCTGAAAGGGAGCGCGCAAGCCAGGTGGAGCGCTGAAAGGGAGCGCGCAAGCCAGGTGGAGCGCTGAAAGGGAGCGCGCGCGATCCGGTGCGATCCAGCAGGAACCCACCACTGCTTCAGCGTAAAGAAGAACAAGAAGTACTGGAAGTGATGGCCTGATCTCAACATCATCCTGTGTGTCTGGGATTACATGAAGAGACAGAAGGATGTGAGAAAGCCTACATCCACAGAAGATCTGTGGTTAGTTCTCCAAGATGTTTGGAACAACCTACCAGCCGAGTTCCTTCAAAAACTGTGTGCAAGTGTACCTAGAAGAATTGCTGCTCTTTTGAAGGCAAAGGGTGGTCACACCAAATATTGATTTGATTTAGATTTTTCTTTTGTTCGCTCACTTTGCATTTTGAAAATTGACAAAAATAAACAATCATTATTTATATTTCTGAAAGCATTCTTTGTTTACAGCATTTTTTCACACCTGCCTACAACTTTTGCACAGTACTGTATATGCTAGTCGTTCCCGACTCTAGGGGGTGGTGCTTATCTCAGTTTCAAAGCCAAAGAGCCAGCACTGTCCAAAGACATCTTTGTGGTCATGTGGCCGGCATGACTAAATGCCGAAGGCGCACGGAACGCTGTTACCTTCCCACTAAAGTGGTCCCTATTTTTCTACTTGCATTTTTTACCTGCTTTCTAACTGCTAGGTTGGCAGAAGCTGGGACAAGTAATGGGAGCTCACTCCGTTATGCGGCACTAGGGATTCGAACCG
This sequence comes from Natrix helvetica, assembly GCF_964273705.1. NCBI lineage: Eukaryota > Metazoa > Chordata > Lepidosauria > Squamata > Natricidae > Natrix > Natrix helvetica. Next base: position 156,887,423 of record NC_138550.1, on the reverse strand, counting down.
CCGAACTGCCGACCTTTCTGATCGACTAGCTCAGTGTCTTAGCCACTGAGCCATGGCATAAAAGTAGTTTTGGACAAAAAAAATGTCCCAAATTACTCACGGGAAACTGCAAATGGCCATAAATGAGGGTGAACACCCTAAATAGGGTCACATTAATGTGGGGGGAAGGACAGTGCCTGAAAGTTCAAATCCGAGTCGTAAGTACTTTTGGGATCCATCGCAATTTTAAGCAGTTGCTAATTGCTTGTTATGTGAGGACTAGCTGTACGTCCAGTGAGCCAATAGTGCATTTATAAAATATTATTTTATAAACAGGACCAGCAACAAAATGTCATAACATAGGAAGATTTTTCTGCTGGGAGTTCCATGGGTGAAATTCCAACCAGACATCCCTCAAGATCAGACAGTTTGCTATATCTACCGGTAATCCTTTTCTGATTACTACAAACATTTATGTTGCTAAGTGAGACAGTTGTTAAGTGAGACTTATTTAATAAAGCGAATACAGGTAGTCCTCGACTTATGACCAAAGTTGAGTCCAAAATGTGTGTTGCTAAGGGAGACATTTGTTAAGTGAGCTTTGCACCTTTTTACCACAGTTGTTAAAGTGAATCATTGCTGTTGCTAAATTAGTAGCACGGTTGTTAAGCGAATCTGGCTTCCCCATGGACATTGCTGGTCATAAAGTGGCAAAACGGGATCCCATGGCCCCAGGCCACACAATCGTCATAAATGCAAGACAGTTGTCAAACATGTGAATCATGATGGGAATTATCCTGGGAATACTGCAACGGCTATAAATGTGAAAAAGGTCGTGACTTATTTCAATGCTGCTGTAACTTTGTTCGAATGGTCAATAAACAAATGCTTGTAAGGCAAGGACTATGTTTAATTATTGAATGTGCTCAGGCATCACTAAACTATTTCACGAGAAGAAACCAACGGGGTCCTAAACATTTTTTTGAATCCCTGTTCATCTTCCTAGCTTGCTTGTCGTTGCCTAATTTTGCTTTGTTGGTGCCATTTCGGTTATGCATGGCTGGCTGGGGAATTCTGGGAGTTGAAGTCCACAAGTCTTAAAGTTCCCAAGTTTGGACACCCCTGGGTTATGCAATGGCCTTAAGAGTGGAAATGCAGGCAGGGCCCAGTGTATTGTTTTGGATGGATTCAAGCACAGCAATCAACCACGGTATGGAATTAGTAGTACATAGCCTTTATTGTCGTTGTACAAAACAAACACAACAAAATTGCTTATTAGTATTAGTTTCCTCTTACTGTCTGAAACATTTGCTCCCTATATCAGGAGTCTGGTAGCCTCTTTTCCAGCTAAGACGTTCGATTAAAAAGCTTCCCGCTTTCACAAGCTGCAACTCCGCTCATCAGATGCAGTAATGAGGCTTCCGATGAATGGATCCGATGAAGGGAGCTATAGCTCAGAAAAGCTGACGTCCTTTAATAACATTTGCCTGACTTGCCTGAAAATACACCAGATGGAAAGAGAAAAATAGACAGCAGGATCACAGGGTTTGAGGTCCTGGGCAAAAAAGGGAAGAGATGCTGAGAGTGCCTGGGTTTTATGCCCTCTCGGGGCTTTTGAATTTGAGCTTGTATTCTGATTGGTTGTCAGACTGCTATGCAGGGGTAGGTTGTCTGTGTCCCAAGCTTGGTTGACTCTTGCTGGGTGATGATGTAATGAAGGGACGTTGGACAATTCCTCCTATGACGCTGCCTGAAGGAGGTAGATCTTTGTTATGTAGAATAGACTGGCCCTGGCCTTAATAGACCATTGAAAAAGGTGGGGGGAGCTGAGTTTCTGCCTCCCTTTTAGGGGAAATGTTCTGCCCTTTTAATATTTCCTAGAATATTTCATTCTTCTAGGAAAGGGGTGGGTGCTAACTTCCTACACTATCAAGAATGCAGAAGTTTGGGTGCTCCATTATGTCTTCAGAAAAAGATTGGACAGTCCTTTGTCTGGGATGGAAGAAAGTCTTCTGCCTTGATTAGAGGGTAGGACTAGAAGACCTCCAAGGTGCCTGCCAGCCCTATGATTCAATAATAGATGAGTGATGCCTTATTTATTTATAAAATATTTCTGTTCTGCTTTTCCTCATATTAGACACCAGGGTGGGCTCTTACATACACAATCAAATTACTTTAAAAAACCCAGAATTTTAAAACTTATTATCCAAGAGGCCTAATGATAGGTGGCTGTAGTGTTTGTTTTTTTAATACAGAAGCAGATGGAAATGTTATACCAATTAAAATGCTTGACTGAGATGCATATCTTAGCTATACTTCATTGGAGAAAGCATGCTAAAACTGGGGTTGCAATGTAGGAAGTTAAAACCCATCCCTCTGCTAGAAACCCCAAGGCTCTGTTTTAGGCCCAGTACTCTTCAACATCTTCATCAATGATTTGGATGAAGGAATAAATGGGGAACTCATCAAATTTGCAGATGACACCAAGCTGGCAGGAATAGCCAACACTCCAGAAGATAGGCTTAAGATACAGAAGGATCTTGACAAACTTGAACATTGGGCACTATCTAATAAAATGAAATTCAATGGTGAAAAGAGTAAGGTTCTACATTTAGGCAACAAAAATGGAATGCACAGGTACAGTATAGGTGATACCTTGCTCAGTAGTAGTAACTGTGAGAGGGATCTTGGAGTCCTAGTGGACAACCATTTAAATAGGAGCCAGCAGTGTGCAGCAGCTGCCAAAAAAGCCAGCACAGTTCTAGGCTGCATAAACAGAGGGATAGAATCAAGATCAGGTGAAGTGTTAATACCACTTTATAATGCCTTGGTAAGGCCACACTTGGAATACTGCATTCAGTTCTGGTCGCCACGATGTAGAAAAGATGTGGAGACTAGAATGAGTGCAGAGAAGAGCAACAAAGATGATTAGGGGACTGGAGACTAAAACATATGAAGAACGGTTGCAGGAACTGGGTATGTTTAGCTTAAGAGAAAGAAGGACTAGGGGAGACATGATAGCAGTGTTCCAATATCTCAGGGGTTGCCACAAAGAAGAGGGAGTCAAACTGTTCTCCAAAGCACCTGAGGGTGGAACAAGAAGCAATGGGTGGAAACTAACCAAGGAGAGAAGCAATTTAGAACTGAGGAGAAATTTCCTGACAGTTAGAACAATTAATCAGTGGAACAGCTTGCCTCCAGAAGTTGTGAATGCCCCAACACTGGAAGTCTTTAAGAAGATGTTGGATAGCTATTTGTGTGAAACTGTATAGGGTTTCCTGCCTAGGCAGGGGGTTGGACTAGAAGACCTCCAAGGTCCCTTCCAACTCTGCTATTGTATTGTATTGTATTGTATAAAACTGAAATATCCTGGGAAATATTGAAAATATTATATTTCCCTGGATGTGAAAAGGGAGAAACATGTTTTTAAAGACAAGGTAGCTCCCTGCAGCTTCCTTCCCACCATCCTTTATAAATGAGCCATTAAAGGCTGAGCTAGGCTACTTTACATAATAAAGGTTGGATTAGCTTTCTACAGAATCTCACCACAGGGCACCTGGGAAGAAGCAATGCTCAACCAAACTTTGACTCAAAGCACAACCTAAAGAGTTGCCCCTGCATTACCCCATGGGAGTCTGACAACCAATCAGAATACATTTTCTTATACAGGAACAGGAAACAGAGAGGTGGGGCCGAACAGAGAGTATAAAGCAGTAGTGGGATACGACTGGTACGCCTCGGTACGGCGTACCGGTGCCTGCTGGGAGCACCAGGTACCATTCCGGTACAGTGCTCTGGAGGGCCCGCCCACACTTTCTCTTTACCTGTATTTGAGCTGTTCGGGGCTTGCGCGCACAGAGCGTATGGCACCAGCGCGATGCTCCGTCAAGCAGCTGGAGCATGGCGGAGGCATTGCGGAGCATCGCAGGCGGTAAGTACGCATGCGTGCGCTGCACATGCTGTGCGCGCATGCACGCATGCTGCACGCATTCATGTGGTGGATACCCGCCCCGTTGCACTGTACCAGTTGCAACGGGATCCGGAACCCACCACTGGTATAAAACCAGGAACTTTCAGGCCTTCTCTTCTTCACCCAACATCTGGAAGCATGTGACACCCCCCCTTTTCTGTTCAGGACCTCAAGCCATGTGATCCTGTCCACCATTAAACCATCTTTCCATGCAGCCTCCATGTCTCCAGTGTCTTTTTCCCCACTTGGAGCTGAAGACATTTCTCCCAACAGCAACAGAGAAAAAAAACTATTACTTTGAAATAATATAAAGAAGATACTAATTTATAACAACTTTAAAAAAAACCTAAGGAGATAGGAAAAGAGACAGATCTTGTTTTAGTACATTTCCAGATGAAAAGTTTCTGAAAGAAAAAAAAAATAGAAACCACTTTCCTACCTTTGGGCAGTGTGGTGGCTTAGCGGTTAAGACTTTGGGTTCTCAGCCAGCAGCCCAAACGAGACCCGCACGCCACACAATGGGGTGAGTTCCGATCCTTGCTCCTGCCAACCTAGCAGCTGGAAAGCATGCAAATGTGAGCAGATAAATAGGCACCACTTCGGTGGGAAGATCACAGGGCTCTGTGATGCTGGCCACATGCCCGCAGAAATGTCTTGAGACAATGCTGGCTTCATGGCCTGCAAACAGAGCTGAGTACTACTCCCTATAGCAGGGGTGTCCAAACTTGGGAACTTTAAGACTTGTGGACTTCAACTCCCAGAATTCTGGCTGGGGAATTCTGGGAGTTGAAGTCCACAAGTCTTAAAGTTCTCAAGTTTGGACACCCCTGCCCTATAGTCATGTACATTTATATAGTACATAAAAAGGTAAAGGTTCCTGTCGCACATATGTGCTAGCCGTTCCCGACTCTAGGGGGTGGTGCTCATCTCCGTTTCAAAGCCGAAGAGCCAGCACTGTCCAAAGACATCTCCGTGGTCATGTGGCCAGCATGACTAAATGCCGAAGTTGCATGGAACGCTGTTACTTTCCCACCAAAGTTGTCCCTATTTTTCTACTTGCATTTTTACATGCTTTTGAACTGCTAGGTTGGCAGAAGCTGGGACAAGTAATGGGAGCTCACTCCCAAACTGCCAGCCTTTCTGATTGACAAGCTCAATGTCTTAACCCTATGCGTGAACCAAGCAACTAAGCTCAGCTTGCAGACGTTGCCTTTATATTTTGAGCGGAACATCTGGACCGCTCCCAACGAAATAATATAGATGTTTCCATGAAGTCATCAAGAGCGAAGGAGAACAACCACACCCAAGAGGGAGGATGCAAGAGAGAACGTGCACTGGAGGTTGGAAGGTTGTCTGATTTGGGTAGCAAAGATCCGGGTCACGCCAAGATTGAGCCAAAAAATGGGAGTTTGGACTGCCACTCAATCGCCACCATTGATTTTTGCAGCCAACTTCGATAATCAAAAAGAAGCAAAAGGGGGCGGGGCGGTGATCTGCAGGGAGGTGGGCGTGGCTGGAATCTCATCCTTTCCCGCATCTAATTAGGAGCAGCGGGAAGAAGGCGGAGACGAAAAGAGAAGGCTTCTCTCTCTTCCTATTGGCTGGAAGGCGTGGGGGCGGGGCCTCGGCCATTGGCAAGGTGAGTGCGCCTGCGTGGCGCCTGCCGGCCACCTCCCTCCTTTCAGTCCCGCCTGACAGGCGAGGCGGGAGCTGTGAGGCGGATTCCGTTGCTGCCGCTGTTGGTGCCTGAAGGGAGATGCGGCGGCTGGCCGGAGCCGTCCTCGGGCTGTGAGTCGCCGGGACCGCCGAGCAGGGCGCGGCCAAGGAAAGGCTCGGGACAGACTCATGAGCACCGCCTTCCCCGCGGCCGGGCGTCCCCGCCAACACCACCACCGCCGCCCTTCTCCTTCCCAGCTCCGGTAGCCGAGCCGGCGGGCGGGCGGCATGTCGTCGCCGACGTGGCTGAGCTGCCGGTTGGCGCTGCGCTTGGGCTCGGCCGGTTCCTCCGGGCGGGCGTCTCGCCTCGGCGGGTGCCGCTGTCTCCTGCTCCTCCGACGGCGCCTCAGCGCCCTCCGTCGCGCCCCCCGGCCCGAAGACGGACTCTGTCCGCCGGCCGCGGCCTCCTGCTTGGGCTCCCCGCGGCCGCTGGGCACGCACCCCAAGAAGGAGCCGATGGAGGCGCTCAACACGGCGCAGGGAGCCCGCGACTTCATCTACAGCCTGCACTCCACGGAGCGCAGCTGCCTGCTGAGAGAGTTGCACCGCTTCGAGTCCATCGCCATCGCCCAAGGTGAGGAGGAGGACCCCCCCCCCCATTCGCCGCGGAGAGAAAAGACCCCCGTGCACGTGTGAACCGACCCCGGGCGCCGCGCTTTTGGCTGTGGCTCAGCTTGGTGGTGGTGGTGGGGTCTTTGCGAACATGCATCTTTTGGGGCGGGGTGTCAGCGAGATCGTCGGTCTTGGAAAGCGGGGTTGGGGAGGGGGTCGGCGGGGGTGCAACCCTAGTGCAAGCCTGGCTGCTTTTCTTGGGAAGTCCAGTAAAACACTTGAACGCGGGCCGTCAGTCGGTCCCCGCGCTGGATTTGATTTGATTTAATTCGTCACTCATGTCCAAGATAGCAGGAATAAGAATAAACATGAATAAGAACACAGGAAAGGGGTACAAATACATGGGGACAGTAGGACAGGAACGGTATATAGGCACGCTGGTGCACTTATGCACGGCCCTAGACCCCCCCCCCCCCAACAAAGACCAATTTGGGAATGTTGGCATCGGCTCTTGAAGGCTGCTTTGGCGCGATTTTTCCTAGAAAATCCAAATGAACCGAATTGGTTCCTGTGTGTGTGTGTATGACAACTTCCCACTGCCAGCTTGCTGCTTGGACAACTGGCTGCAGGACAAAAGGGACGCTAATATGAAAGAAACAGGGTGATGGGACGGAATCATTAAAAAAAAATTAAAGGATGCAAAAGGTGGGACGGCATTAATGGCAAACACTAAAACATATTTTTTTTTATTTACTTTAAACCAGTGGTTTAAACCAGTGGCAGTTTTGCCCCACTTAAGCATCTTTAAAATCTTGATTCCCCCCCCCCCCCCAACATATAATTCTTACTTTACTCAAAAAGTGAACTCTACTCACTCGGAAGAAGCCTAAAAGGTCATTAACTTGGTTTAAACAAGGTTCAAATCGCCCCCATTAAAAATCAAATTGCCCCCTTGTGGGGCCACGTTGGGAACCACTGCTTTAAACAATTAAATACAATTGTTAAATTGGCAGCAAGTTGTTCCATTCCTGGGTGGGGTGGGGGGTTGCAGCGACTTTAGGATCATGTCATTCCACTTCTTGTTTGCATTGAAATAAGCCAATGCTTTCAAATCCCGACGCATCCCGAACAGGCGTATGCCAGGCGTATGCATGCCTGCATTTTGCTGTAGGAAAATATTCTGCTCCCTGTTGATCCCTGTGTGTGGCAGCTGATGGTTGGGCACGTGCAGTTGTGGTGGTGGGGGGGTTGTTTGTTTTTTTGCTTGCTGCTTGCTTTTCCAGCTGAATCCCACGCAGGATGAGTGTTACTGTACCAGCTGCTGTGCCCTAAGTGGTATCTGAATGGCCTCTTCTCATATTTTCCTTTAGTTGTTTCAGACCATGGTGCAAGAAGACTCTCTGTGTGTAACTTTGATTGCCTCTTCCAGCAGGTCTCTCTTAAAAAGAACAGAAACAATGATTTCTAGAGGTGTGGAGTGTTTTCAATACTGTAGAATGTTTTGTTATAGAGTTGGAAGGGACCTTGGAGGTCTTCTAATCCAACCCCTTGCTCAAACAAAAAAAACTATACCATGTCAGATAAATAGCTATCCAATCTCTTAAAAAAACCTCCAGTGTTGAAGCACCTACAACTTCTGAAGGCAAGTTGTTCCACTGATTAATTGTTCGGTGAGGAAATTTCTCCTTAGTTCTGGGTTGGTTCTCTCTTTGTTTAGTTTCCATCTATTTTAAAGTTGTTTCTGGTGCTTCAGCACATGTGCATATCCCTCGGTTCCAATTCTGTTTTATGATTCATTGGTATGCCTGATAGTGTCCAACTGCAGCTTGCATGCAAGGACTGATAACTTTTTATCACAATGTCTTGTTGGAGCCTCAGTTGGTTTGTTGATGTTTTAATTTAAGCAGTGGAACTTGAACAGGTACCAATCTAGAGCATTTAGGGAGTTGGCTTAATTTCAGTCGGGGATCAAAGCCAAATGAAATGAAAATCAAAACGGACATTTATTTTAAAAAAAAAAACTTGAGATAGGACATTGAAGAATATTGTGTCAAGGGTTACCAAAATATGTACAAAAATATAGGGGAAAAAGTAGTATTTTGACCCAAGATTTGTATACCTTTAATTTCTTTGATTTTTTTCCCCAGCACTCTGCATAATGTTGCCCACCCCAAAAGGGAATAACAATGTGTAACAATGAGTGTTAACGTTCATTGCCAGTGTTGATTGTGGTTCTCCCTCAAATGTAATCAATGGAATTATTTACTATTTGTTTCTGAAAGTCTACTAGACTACAACTTTCTTCAATAACTTTTAACCCTGATGAACAAAACTAGAAAGGAGGCATTCTTCTGTAGAGTGATGCTAAATAACCACATTGCATTGGGGCAATGCAGTTGCTAATGTCAGTTACTTCTAGCTTTTTTCTTTTTTTTTGGTGCTAATTGGTAGTTTGTAGTTAGCAGCTAACAGATGCACATGTCTCAGTGGAACTTGAGAGCTGCCACACTATACGTATATAACACACTTATGATGTTCTGGAGGATTGCATATCCCTCAAGTAAAAAATTACGTGATGTGGTGGAATACAGGTGGTCCTTGATTTACAAGCACAATTGGGTCCAAAATTTCCATTGCTAAGCAAAGCAATTTTTCAGTGAGTTGCACTGCATTTTATGACCTTTTTGCCATGGTTGTTAAGCAAATCGTTGCAGTTATTAAGTGAATCACATAGTCATTAAGCAAATCTGGCTTCTCCCATTGTCTGCTTGTCAGAAACCAGCTGGGAGGGTTGCAAATGGCTCTTTGGTATCATAAATAAATGCTCGTTGCCAAGCACCCAAATTTTGATCATGTGCTGTGGGGTTGTTGTGATGGCTCTATGTGTCAGGATGGGTCATGAGTCAGTTTTTTCAATGCTGTTGTAACTTTGATAACTAAATGAATGGTTGTAAGTCAAGGACTACCTGTAATTCCTTTTGCTTTGCTGAGAACAATAATATCAATAGAATACTTGTATTGAATTGTGCCCTTTACAGGTAATCCTCAACTTACAACCATTTTAGTGACTGTTCAAAATTATAACAGCACTGGAAAAAATGACTTATGACTGTTTTCCACATTTACGACCATTGCAGCCTCCCCATGGTCACGTGATCAAAATTTGGATCCTTCTCAACTTGGCATGTATGAGAGCTGCAGTGCCCTGGGGTCATGTGATCACCTTTTGAAACCACTTGACAAGCAAAATCAATGGGGAAGCCAAATTCACTTAACAACTGTCAAGAAAGGTTGTAAAATGGGGCAAAACTCACTTAAATGTTATGCTTAGCAACATAAATTTTGAATTCAATTGTCATAAGTCGAGGACTACCTGAATTGACTATTAAGATGGATGATAATTTATGAATATAGAGCGACCACTTTTAAGTTGTAAAGGAATAGAATATAAATATACCTGAGTGAGGATTGAGCTTATTTTTAGACTTTAATTGTGCAGTTTGGGGCAGCATTATTTAAATGTTATTGCACAGATTGAATTCATGTATGTTATACGTCATAATTAGTTTGTTTTTGTATTGGCTTACAGTATTGCCTGAATTGAGTTATTATATTTTGTAAAAGAAACCATGTTTTAAGGATCATTATTGAGTGCCTGAATTCAACATTGAATAACATTTTATAAAGAAGTAGAATGGCCATGTCTAACTGCTTACAATCTATATTATTCACATCAGGAGAAACAGAAAGGGAAGAGAAGCTTAATTAGTATTAACAGAAACGGCTAAAAAGAAGAAATCTGACACATTTAGATGTAATTAATTAAGATACATTAATTTATACCTCTAAGCTGTGTTAGTGTAACGTAGCAAAGATAGTCTAATAACATCTTAAAATGAACGAATTCGTTTTTTGCAGAATATGGCTAGATATTTCCAGTGTCAAAGTACTTAAGTTGTGTTCACACCTCATGCTAAATCTTGCTTAATGTAGTTTGCTTCACTTTGAAATAGCCTGATATTGATATCAAATTATTGTGATTTATAGATTAGAATTATAAATAAAATGAGACCCTGCCTTAGTCAACAAATGTTGGTTAAAGCAAATACTGGCATAGCATGGTATGTGAATTAATCTTAACTATGAGCAATTGCACTAAATTGCCAGTTACGTATGTGAGTTGCATCATAGTGCAAATAATGCCCACTCAGCTTTTTCCAAAACAAATGACAGCTAATTATGAGTTTCAGCCTGCGTGTGTGTGATTGTGCTGAAGTCTAAAGTAGCTATGAGTCTATTATGATTTTCACATTAATTTTTCCTTTTCTTTTTGAAAAAAACTGACAGCTGTCAGCCAGCTGATAAATTCAGAGCAGTTCTTCAGCTATGTCAACCTTTGAAATGGAAAATATCAAAACTGCTTGCTTTGCTTTTTTTTATCTTCATCAGTTACAGACTAACTGCAAGCTATTATGCCTAAGTTTTGTATTTTATGCATTTAGGAAGTAGCTTGCATTTGACCTTGATCCATATAATGGTGTCCTTGAAGGAATTGAAGGGCTTGAACTGTTCCTAGCCTGGGGGATAAGAGACTGGTGTACTATTATTTAGTCTTGGAGGAATCCTCAATAGAAGAAATACTTTCCATCCCCTTCGTGCATGTTTATGTGTTCTTATTCTCTTAATTACAGGCTTTTAAAACTAGAATCTTTTAAGTAATTTTCTTAAGAGTTTAAAATCCCACCTTCATGTTTTTGCTAATATCTTGCCAGTCTGAAGCCTATTTAAATTGGTGCTTGTGGATTGATGGACACAAATACTGAAACTTGCATCAGATACCAGGCAGCAAGTGCATAATTTGTGTGATGTACTACCATGTGCACGTTGCTATTTTTTCATGGGTTGTTGTGATTTATAATTGCTATTGCCTGTTCAGAGGGCTTTCATTTTAGCACTTCTGTTATGTTTCCTCACACTTTCCTTAGTGAGAAAATATGCAACAAAGGTGCTGGAATATGAAGACTCTTTTGAATACCCCAGAAGGGAACTAGCAGTAAATTGGTTCTGCTGAAAAAAAAATTGTGTCTGATTTTGCCTCAATCCTGTACCCTTCCCCATGGTGGAAAGTCCGCATTTATTTTTTAATGGATATTTTTCATTTGCAGTCATCTACAAATGTTTTGGGGTTTCAGCCTGTCAGTATTTGAACTGCAGTAAGCCCTCAGTGCTATATATGGTATTAAAGAGGCCATTGGAAGACAAACTGTCTTAGGCATCCATGTGAGTATGGAAAACGTAAAAAATAACGGAGGTCTTTTAGTTGCTTCATTCCTAAATAGTTTAGTCTAATCTATGATAAAAGAGCTTTTTTTTGACAGAGGAATAAGAGCAACAGATTTGTGAATTCAGTTTACAGTATTGAGTTATTTAAAAATAACAAAGGTGGGATTAAAAAAAACCTTATAAGTGTATTCATGCTCTTCTGTTGTGGAATAGATAGGAGAAAGAGAGCTAGTGGGTTTAGTGAGCCACTGTCCTGGATGAAGCCCAGAGCATCCAAGAGTACACGGGAAAGGATGAGCTGATGGGAGAATGCCTGAGACAGCAGCAGACACGGGAGGAAGATCATGCCAGGGAAGTGCCATGGCAAGACCAGACCTCTGCAAAGACAGACAGCTGAGATGGCAGACATTGGGAAATCCTACCAGGGGTTGGACTGTTCATAGCAGCATAAGACCATTCTATCACACTGGACAGGATCTGAGGTGCAGACTACACTAAGAGGTCTCAGAGACAGTCTCAACACATAGTGGCAAGGTGTAAAATGCAAACAGGCATAGCATACACTTGAATGGCACAACAAAAGAGCTGGCATTGTGTACAGAAACATTTGCACAATGTACAGTCTAGATTAGGGGTGTCAAACTTAAGGCTGTGGATCCGGCCCTCAGGGTGCTTAGACCTGGCCCGCGGGGCCACCCTGGAAAAGCCAAGGACTGGTCCAGGCTGTCTCTGCCAGTGAAAATGGAGCATTGCAGGAGGCTGTCACAGCTGAAAATGGAGCTTGGGAGCCCATTTTCTCTGGCAGAGTGCTTGGGCCACTACATGTGCCCCCGATATGAGTGATGTCAAGCTAGCCATGCCCCCCCTCCCTCGAGGTCAAACACAACCTGTTGTGGCCCTCAATGAAATTGAGTTTGACATCTGTGGTCTAAATCTTCCCAACTCCAGATGGGAGACTCCACAGAAGGTTGGAGAACAAGAGAGCTAAGATTCTGTGAGTCTTCCAGATCCAGACAGACAGGTACTGGCCAATCAGCCAGACATCGTGGTAGTAGAGAAGACTAGAAGGCAGCAGTGTTGATGGATGTAGCAATGCCAAGAAACCACAACATCAGGAAGGAGGAATATTAAAAAACGGGAGAAATGCCAGGGCCTGAAAGAGGAATTAGGAAGTGGAAAATAAAGGCCAAAATTGTCCCCATGGTGGTAGGACCACGCCACATTGTGACTCCTAAGCTGGGTGGCTTTAGCAGAACACTAGAACAATATTGGAGCTCTCTGTTCAGCTGTTCTGATGTTAGGAACATATAAGGCACTGCACAGAACCCTCAAACTCCCAGGCATCTGGTAGAGGACCTGAGATTGAGAAAGCCACAGACCATTCTAAGGGGTGAGAAGAGAATGAATATGCACACAACACAAACGTCTGTTAAGTTACTTTTTAAAAATTATTCCTTGTTTTAGTATCAGTCTGAATATTATTGAAACAAAAAGCATGCTAATTCTTACGTTACTTTTATCATCAATCAATTATCATGCAGTTCTAATTTTCAATAGAATTTTATATGGTAGAAAATCATTTGGTTTTATACTTCCATTATTCCAAAGTATCGCAATAATCCAGTAATGTTCCTGGAAACAGAGCAGTAGTAGTGGCTGGAAGATTTCTTTCTATAACTAGATTTGATTCAGAGATCTGTGCTTTAATGTTGTACCGCTGTTATTCCTTTGGTAGATTTACATGGAGGAATCAAAGTGGGTCATGAATGTTTCAAGTGTAAAACAGTTTCCATAATTTTCTCTCAAAGTAAAGCAGAATTTATTAAAATAGATGAAATGAAGGTTTGGATTAGCCAATAAATGGCTTATATAATATATAGGCATAAAAATAGGACCAGATGAACAGCTTTCCTGAAAAAGGTGTTATATGGGAGGACATGGTAGCGACTCAGAAATAGAAATTTTGATTGCAGATACAATTGTCCCTTACTTTGGTTAAAAAAAAACCTCTTCAATGCATAATCAGACATAATTCTTTTTATATTAATTGAGTTATAGTAATTATGTGATATTAATCATTCTAGATTGACAAATGATTAAACGCTACCCAAATCCACATGTGAATCATACCATAATATTACAAAGAATTACAAAAAATATTGTCAAAGTACAAAGAATAATGTAGAAAACTACAGAGCTTTACTATTCCAACTTGCAAAAACATATCACTTGCTTCAGAAGTGTCCAACCTTGACAACTTTTAAGACCTGTGGACTTCAACTCCCAGAATTCCCCTGGGATGATTGGGGAATTCGGCAAGTTGAAAGACCTGTGGACTTCAACTCCCAGAATTCCCCTGGGATGATTGGGGAATTCGGCAAGGTCTTAAACTTGCCAAGGTTGGACACTATTGACTTACGTGATCATTTTTGCATTAGGATACATGCAGATCACAGACCTTGCAGCTACCGTATTTTTCGGAGTATAAGATGCACCTTTTTCCCTCAAAAAAGAAGCTGGAAATCTGGGTGCGTCTTATTCATCGAATACAGCATTTTTTGCCACTCGAAACCCCGCCCCTTCACCAAAATGGCCGTGCGGAGCCTTATGGAGGCTTTGAGAGAGCTCCTGGGGGCTGGGGAGGGCAGAAATGAGCAAAAAATAGGCTGTTTTTTGCCCCCCCCCCCTCAGCCTCCAGCAGCACTCTATAAGCCTCCATAAAAACGGTTTTGGGGAAGTTTGCAGAGTGCAAAAACTTTTTTTCCCCTTTTGAAAAGCTCTTTAACTGATCGATGAGAATTAGATTGATCAAGTGCTGTGCCAGCAGAAACAAAGTCTTATGTGCTATAGATTGTCAGAGATTTCCTTCTCCAACACATGATAAATACACCTGGAAACATCTACCTACCTACTCTCTCTCCCTACCTATCTACTGTATTTTTCCAGTAGAGTGGAGGGAGGGGTCACAGCAGGGTTAACACAGCCTGATTGGTCCATTTGACTGAGAGAAAACTTCTTAACCTTCGCCTTCTCCCGTTGGTTCCCAGTTTCCTCTCAGTCAAGGTCCAAGACACAGGTTTGGTTCCTAGTAGTAGAGTTTTAGTAGGTTTTATTAGTCAGTGTTAGTGTTGTTGGCACTTTGAATTTGGATTTTTTTATTTAAAAATTTTTTGTAGTGGTCCGCCTTGCAGGGCTGTTGTTCGGCTGCCCTCAGGAGGCTGAGATAGTCAGTGGGGGGGGCGCTTCCTCCCCCTTTCTTATGGGATCGCTCCGGTCTGGTGCCTGGGGTCTCGGGTGTGCCGGGCGATCCTACGTGCTTTAATTTGTCCTTTTAAAACTTTCCGGTGAGGCTCGCAGCGCGCTGGGGCTTTTCGGCGCGAAAGCGGCTTTTCGGCTTCTAATTTGAACCGCTAGCTTCCCGGGCCGGTTACAGCCCACGGCAGCAGCGCGGAATCGTTTTTCTTGATGTTGGAAGGCTCCTAGGGGCTTAGGAGCTCAGCAGTGATTTGGAGAGTGTTTTTGGAAAGGCGACCTTGCAGCTGCAGGCATTGGCAATTAAGGGCGAGGTGAGCGGCCATTTTTAGGCGCGCTTTTAAAAGCACCGCCCAAAAGAAGCCGGCGGCCATTTTGAGTCACGTGTTGGGGCTTGCAACACGGAGAGGCTGTGAAGAACGTGGCTGTGCTATTTACAACTTTACCGGAGGCCCGGAGCAGGCGATTCTCACCAGCTGAAGGGCATTTCCTACCAAAAACTTCGTTCTGGAGCACGTGAGTGGGGATGGCAGATAGAACTGAGTCCCAGCAGGCCGCGCCAGTTCAGGCAGGCGAAGATCAGGTTGAGCCCACTCCCCCAGTTAGGCCTCGGGTTTCTAGGCCTTCAGCTGAGGACAGGCCTTCGAGAGCTCTGCAAAGGGATGAGCTCAGGCGATCCAGGGCCATCGAGAGGGTCATTGAAAGGGCTGAGAAGAGACAGGCCAGGGATCCTAGGCCCAGATCCAGATCCCCACACGCGGTGGCTTCCTGCCCTCCCCCACCGGTGGCTAGGGGGTTCAGCCCTTCCTCTTCCTCTTCCTCTGCTTCCCCATGCAGATCTGATAGGAGTCAGGAGCGGGGGGCGCCTCGCTCTCCTTCTGCTTTCCCGGGGATTAGGGAAGAAGATAGGGGGGATCCATTGGAAGGTACCTCTGCAGGCCCAGTCAGGGGCAGGAGATCCAGCAGGGCCTATGTGGCACCAGACTATGATTCAGAAGGAGATGAGGAGGATCTCGAAAACCTCCCTGAGAATCTCAAAAGGCTTATTTCTGCAGCCATTTCTAGGGGCATTTCCCAAAGGGACAGACCTTACCACCACAGTCGAGTTACTCCCTTTAGTAGGTCCAGATCTAGGGCTTCTTCGCCTTCCCTCATGAGTGAGGTCTCCTCTAGGGGGGAGGCACGGAGGGACGATTGGGGGTTCTCTGAGGAGGAGGATGCGGCTCCTGAGCCGCCTCGCTCTTCCAATCTTTTCTTCCAGGCCATGTTCAGACCATTGCTTAAGAAGGCTAGGAGGACCACCAAGGTGGGCACGGGGGACCCCACGGTCCCACCGCCCACGGATCCGGACATGGTCATGTTCTCAGCGACGGCCACCAATAAGGAGGAGATTCCTGCCCCTCCTCTTTTCTTAGAGGTAGCTACTAGCCAATGGGCCCGTCCTTCTAACTTTTCCCCACCTGGCAGCAACGACCGTCGCGCCTACAACATGGAAAAGTCTTTTGTGCAGGCTATTCAGCTTCCAGTTATAGATCAGCCTATAGCAGCGTTAGTCTCCTCCTCTCCAGTAGTTTCGGGGGACGCGGCTGACAAACTTAAGGCAGAGGACAAGAGGGCGGAGCTCACTTTACGTAAAAATTTTAAAGCCTCAGCATGGGCGGTGCGGGCAGCGGCTGCTGCCTCGTACTTTAACCGCACTACGGTCATGTGGCTCCGCCAGCTCCAGGAGCGCATTCCGATCCAGGAGGAGCGCGTACACCAGGATTTGGCTAAAATAATGGCAGCGTGTCAGTATTCGGCTGATGCGACCCTAGACGCAGTTAGATTCGGTTCAAGTGCTTTGGCCACCTCTGTGGCCTCTCGTAGACTTTTGTGGCTCAGGAACTGGCAGATGGACTATAAAGCCAAGTGGGACCTAGTAGCTGCCCCCTTTGAGGGTCCAAATTTGTTCGGGGCTTCCTTAGACCCGATTTTGGTGGAAAACAAAGATAAAAAGAAAGTTATGCCTACATCCACCAGGAAGGCGGAGTCCCGTAGTCATCCCTACCGCAGGCCCCAGTTCAAGTCTTATGACAGAGATCAGGACCAGCGGTACCAACCGTACAGGCAGGACAGGTCATTTAATAGACAGAGCTTTCAGGACCGTTCTAGATATCAGCCGCAGTCCAAGCGGCCCTTTCGTGGGGGGGGCGGCCGCCCCTTCCGCAGAGGGAAATGACTCGAACCCGAGTCATCCCATCGGAGGCCGCCTGGCACTGTATGCGGACGAGTGGGATCGGATCACGTCAGACGGTTGGGTCAGGGCGACCGTTCGCCACGGCCTAAGGTTAGAATTCCTCTCCAAACCCCCAAGTTTTTTCAAAATTTTTCCCCCGGCTCGGGACCCGAAGCGGCGTCGTCTCATGGACCTCGCGGTCGCCCATCTTCTAGAAATCAGGGCAGTGGAGGTCGTTCCGGAGCCGGAGAGGGGTCTGGGCTACTACTCCCATCTGTTCGTAGTTCCAAAATCCTCGGGGGGTTGGAGGGCAATCCTCAACCTGAAACGCCTAAACCGCTACCTAGTATACAGGCGGTTCAAGATGGCGTCCCTGAAATCCATTCTGCAGGGTATTCGGAAGGGGGATTACATGGCCTCAGTAGATTTGACGGAGGCCTATCTCCACGTCCCCATCCTTCAGTCTCACCGGCGTTATCTCAGGTTCTCTCACCGGGGCAGGCATTACCAGTACCGAGCTCTCCCGTTTGGTCTGGCCTCAGCTCCGCGGACGTTCACCAAGGTCCTGGCAGCACTGGCGGCTTACCTGCGTTCCATTCCGGTGAGACTTCAGTGCTACTTGGACGACGTCCTCGTTCAGGCAGGGTCCCTCCCCAGGGCCAAGTCGGATCTTCGGCTGACGATCCGTTGGCTTCAGGCGTTGGGGTTTTCAGTGAACTTTCCCAAGAGCCACCTGTCCCCATCCAGGCAGATCCTACACCTAGGGACAGTGATAGACTCCGAGTCAGGGAGGGTCCGCCTGTCTCCAGAGCGCTTGTCCAGCCTTCGCCAGCTGGTCTCCTCCGTACAAAAAAGACGGTCTGTTTCCATCCTGACCTTGTCTCAGCTTCTGGGGAAGATGGTCTCTTGCATAGGGATAGTGCCCTGGGCCCGGCTCCACCTGCGACCTCTCCAGTGGGCCTTGATCCCGGTCCAGAGAAGGATGATGAGCAACTCCTTGCGTCCAGTTCCTCTACCGGTGGAGGTGAGACTCTCGTTTCGGTGGTGGTTGTCCCCAGCGCTGCAACAGGGGGCTTGTTTTTGGGAGCCCGAGAGAGTCACAGTGACGACGGATGCCAGCCTCTTCGGCTGGGGGGCCGTGATGGACTCCGACATGACCCAGGGACGTTGGTCTGCCTCGGATCTCAGCCACAACATCAATTGGCTGGAGCTGAAAGCCGCGCGGCTTGCCCTACGGACTTTTCGGCATCACCTGCGGGGGCGCCATGTCCTCCTGCTTACGGACAATGTGGCGACGAAGGCCCATGTCAATCGCCAGGGGGGCACCCACTCACGTTCTCTCTGGCGAGAGGCGCAGTCGTTGGGCTTGTGGGCGGAGAGACACTTGGCCTCCATAGTGGCGGAGCACATCTCAGGAGTGTCCAATCTTCAGGCGGATTGGCTGAGTCGCACAACCCTAGACGATGGCGAGTGGCAACTGGGCCCGGAGTTGTTTCGGAAGATATGCAGCAGGTTCGGCACACCTCGGGTGGATCTGTTCGCCTCCCCCGACAACGCTCAGCTGCCCCGGTTCTTTACCCGGTTCCAGTCTCCGTCGGCGGAAGGAGCGGATGCTCTCAGGAGCCGGTGGCCCGCGGGCCTCCTTTATGCCTTTCCTCCCCTTCCTCTCGTTCCCCGTACGATAGGGAAGATAGTCACAGAGAGGGCTCTCGTTATTCTGTTAGCTCCGTACTGGCCGAGGAGACCCTGGTTCGCGGACCTGGTCCAGCTGTCGGTGACAGACCCCTGGAGGATTCCCCCGGGGGAGGTCGTTCTGAGTCAGGGGGCTTTACATCACCCAGGGCCTCAGTGGCTCCATCTGACCGCCTGGCTCTTGAACGGAGGATCCTGAGGGGGCAGAGACTTTCGTCAGGAGTTATAGCCACCTTAGAGGCGTCTAGGAGGCCGTCCACGGTTAGGATTTACAATGCCACATGGAAAGCGTTTGCGAAGTGGTGTCTTCCTTTGGGGTTGGATCCTTCTAGGGCTACCGTCCCAAACGTGTTGGAGTTCCTCCAGAAGGGGTTGGAGGATGGCTTGTCGCATAATACGCTCCGGCGTCAAGTGGCGGCCTTGGCCACCATTCTGGGGGGGGAGGGTTCCCCCGTCCTTTCCCGGTCCCCACTGATTAAGCGTTTTCTGAAGGGGGCGGCTAACATCCGTCCGCCTCCGGTTCATAGGTTTCCAACCTGGGATCTAACCCTGGTTCTCCGGGCTCTGACGAGCTCCCCGTTCGAACCACTTAGGACGGTACACATGCGTCTGCTTACCCTTAAGGTGGTGTTTTTAGTGGCCATTACATCGGCCAGGCGCATTTCAGAGTTGGGGGCCCTTTCTTCACGCAGTGATCTGTGTGTAATACACCAGGACAGGGTGGTCCTTCGCTTGGATCCTTCGTTCATTCCGAAGGTGAATTCACAGTTTCACAGGGCTCAGGAGGTCGTGCTCCCGAATTTTTGTCCCAATCCCTCGAGAGAGCGGGAGTTGGTGTGGCATAAGCTGGACGTTCGCCGGGCTGTTCGCATTTACCTAAAGCGAACTGAGGGCATTAGGAGGACGGAAGCGTTATTTGTTTCTTTTCGTCCAGGCTCGTTAGGAGGTAAGGTGTCTTCTTCCACCATCGGACGATGGATTAGGTTGGCCATAGTTGAGGCTTACGGGGCTTCTGGGAAGACTCCTCCTTCGGGGATCACTGCGCACTCCACCCGCAGTGCGGCTACTTCGGCGGCTTGGGCCACCAGGGCACCTTTCGAGGATATTTGTAGGGCGGCGGCCTGGGCTTCCCCCACACCTTTTATTAGACACTATCGTTTGGATACTTATGCCTCGGCTGAGGCATCCTTTGGCCGGAGGGTCCTTCAGAGGGTGGTGACCGATTCTTCACCTGGGACCCAGTCGGCCCGCCCGGGGACGTAGCGTGGGTATGTCCCTGCTGTGACCCCTCCCTCCACTCTACTGGAAAAAGAACGTTGGTCTTACCTGAACGTTTTTTTCTGGAGTAGTGGAGGGAGGGGTCACATTTCCCGCCCTAGTTAGTTAGTTAGACAGGGTCCGGGAGGCGTAGAATCGGGAGGCCCCGGGGGGGGCTTGTTCTTGTTTGTGTTTGACTTGCAGTTGCTGGCCGTGACATCGCGGAAACTGGGAACCAACGGGAGAAGGCGAAGGTTAAGAAGTTTTCTCTCAGTCAAATGGACCAATCAGGCTGTGTTAACCCTGCTGTGACCCCTCCCTCCACTACTCCAGAAAAAAACGTTCAGGTAAGACCAACGTTCTTTCTCTATCTCTTTCTATTTCTCTCTCTATATTCCTCTACCTACCTACCTACACTCACTCACTCTCTCCCTATCTACCTACTGTGTTTCTCTCCCTTTCTCTCCCTCTCTATCCCTCTATCTACCTACCTACTTTTTTTTAAATTTGCCTCTTCAAAACCTTGGTGTGTCTTATACTCCGAAAAATACGGTAATTATTGTCCAAAATCCTGGAAACTTTCCATCACATCATAGGCATTGTAGGGACACCAGAGTTATTATTTTACTTAATATCAGACCAGAAATCAAAAGCCTCAAGAATACAGCTTTGGACTAAGAGTGTATAAAATGTAGTATATACTTAATGGAATTCTGTATTTTTTATTTTATTTTATTGGTTTTCTATTAAATACATTCCTCAGTGCTTAATAAACATTGTGTTGTCTGGGTATTTAATTTGCTTAACAATGCAGATCACATTCTTTATCTTCCCCTTTTTTCCAGCCATCGGTAAAATAAATTCCATGTTTGATAATATCGTCCATCCTCTTTCTGTTTAATTTTCAGTGTCAATCTATCAATTTCTGCACAACCTAGCAGCTTCTTGTCTATTTCTTCATCTCGCGGTATATCATCATTTTTCCAGTACTATGCGAAAATAATCCTCGCTTTGTTTACATGGAATTCTTACAAATTCATGTTCCATCTGGAAACTGAAGTCCCATTCTCTAAAGACTGTGATAGGCCAGTCTTTGAGGAGAGTTCTCTAGTTTGCATTCTGAGCTTTTAAAAACCAAATACTTGCCAGTAAAATTGATGGTTGTTGTTGGTCTGCTGGCAGGGAGTGAAAACACCTGTTTGACTTGTTGACAAATTACTGCTACAAGATTTTTCCCAACATGCAACATTCCTGTAACTTTATTATTTCATGTCTTGGAATGATGAAGAAGCTACTTAAATAATCCAGGTACTTAAAGAATTTTCAGAAGCTCCAGACAAAGTACAACATAGGACTTACTTTCCAGACTACAAATCATCCTAATTATTCTCCTCCGTCTTTATTTCCATTTACTTGACTTTCCAGTCAGTCAGAAACGCTGTGGACTCATGGAAAATGAAATGGGGAAAAAGTATTTCCTGCAGTTTGGGAACTATACCGATGCCTCCCAAAAGTTTCATGCTCTCTTTGGTATTATTATTTTTTTGGCATGTACGCAATTGCTGATTCATTCACTTCATACCAACTGCTGTTCCCAAGTCAGGTTTAGCCCTTTACAATGCCAGCTAGCTAGTTCTGAGGCTGCTGGGGAAATGAAAAGTGGCCTGTCTGTCTTCTTAGTCTTTTGTGCCAGTTTCTGCCTTTTAAAAAAAGAGAAACATTTTTTCTCCCATCAGAAAGGGAGGGCTTTGTAATGACATGAGGCATTCACTGACTCCTCTGAAGATATTGATTCCAAGTCTAAAGTGAAGAAAGTGGACTGAATATCAGACAACTCTGTCATTGAATAGGGATCAAGAGAGAATGCCTGCCCATTCACAACCTTTGCATTTGTTCTGGATTGCAGGTCACTAAGAAAGACAAAAAAATAAATTACATGTACCTATCTAACACTCTCCTGTCTGTCTGTAACCTTCAATAAAAGCAGAGCCCAAAATGTTTTGAATCTGAGTGCCTCCAATCCGCTAATTTAAAAATACATTCAAAATCGGGGACCCATTACTCCCATGTAATTGAAATTTCAAGGAACTTTACACCAGTTGTATTAACAAAATTGTGATCGCTGCAGTGCCACCACACTGCTATTGTACTCGTGCTGCCCATTGATTTGCACGGCTAAATCATTTTCAATTTAGAAGTGCAGGAAAAATTGTTTTGGCGGCTTGCAAATTTTTTGTTATTTGGTCAAACCCTAATCCCCAACAACTCAAGGCATTTAAACATCTATTAGACAAAACCAAGAATACATCCCAAAGTAGCATCTTGAATAAACGGCGACCATTGTCCCCAAAACAGACAAAGAAGTTCCCCTGCCAGCCTAACTCAAGGGCTGGGGAAAGAGCCCTTCTTATGCTCTTTTAAAACTGATAAGGCAGGGACGAAAGGTCTGCTACCTGAGTCCTGAGAGATGGCATTGCTGAATTGATGGAACAAGGAATGAGCCAACCGTCAGTTTTATGAGATGGGCAAAAAAAATAGGAAACAGATGGTCTCCCAAATAACCTGACCCCTATGTCAGGTAGGACTTTAAAGATGTCAGCCACCTTTTTAAATTGCACCTGGAAGTCAGTCAATAACATGGGCATGATGCAGTCCCCATCACTGCGTGTGTTGCTGTCTTCTGTATCTTCCACATGGTTTTCAAGGGCACATTGCAATGATGCATCTCAAAGCGACCAAATCAATGATTGTAAGAAGTGCCTTCTGGTTCAGAAAAGGGTGCAGCTAGGGCCACCTATCCCATGTGAAGGCCCTCCTGGCCACATCTACCTCCTGTTTTTCAAGCTGCAGCTGTAGAATCCCCAGATTTTACACAAGACCTCAACAAAGCAATGTAGCCCCATTCAGGAACACAGTTGGAGGATTCCCAACACGGGGGGGGGGGGGCAGACACCCACAGCTACTCAGTCTTGCC
Organism: Natrix helvetica; assembly: GCF_964273705.1. Classification (NCBI taxonomy): domain Eukaryota; kingdom Metazoa; phylum Chordata; class Lepidosauria; order Squamata; family Natricidae; genus Natrix; species Natrix helvetica. Next base: position 156,864,533 of record NC_138550.1, on the reverse strand, counting down.
AGGTGGAGTTCAGCTTGTTCCTTCATGTCCAAACACTCACAGGGTCTAAGCCAGGGGTGTCAAGCTCATGACATCACATTGTCATCACATGACGTATCACGACCCCCCCACCCTTGCTAAACCAGGGATGGGCATGGCCAGCATGTAACACAGCCGGTCCGGGGGCTGCAAGTTTGACACCCCTGGTCTAAGCATTAGGACATGATTGCAACAGCATTGCTTGTCCAATCAAACGACAAGATACATAAAAAGCATATTGGTGCTAGTTGATCTTGAATCAGCAAATGGACTTACTCAGTGGCTTCATGTACATGTAAAACAGATGTGGTGAGAGCATCACGTTCTGAGGTACCCTGGGAGTGTAGATTTTTGCCCTATACTGTTGCTCAGTTGAATGGCGGACTGATGGTTGCACGAGTTGTTTATAACATTGCAAGAACGACATTGGTAAGGAAAACCACAGGATACTGGGAATCAGTCCATGATGAGTTGGTGAGACTGAAAATGGTATGTGAAAATGTCCCATCATCCTCTGGTCAGAACAACAAGATGGGTTGGAAGCATGAAAAAACAAACTCTACTGCCATTGATTGTGTTTTATTTTAGTAATGGACTAATACTGCCTTCAAGTCAAAGAATCTGCACTACCAACTAAGCTCTTTCCTGCTGCAAATCACAAATATTTCACATTTGTTTGCATGAGAATTCATATGTTTGTGCAGGTGAATTTAGAATAACAAAGTTGGAAGGGACCTTGGAGGTCTTCTAGTCCAACCCCCTGCTTAGGCAGGAAACACTGTACTATTTCAGATGTTTGGGCAAATGTTTTAATGAAGTGCAGTGGACCAGAGGAAATGAGAATATGGTTACATATTTAATTTGGTGAAGGTGGAGTGAAGGTTCGTTTTCAGTTTAATTTAATGTTCCATCCTACAAAGTAAATCCCATTAGTGACACAGTGAGACATGCAAGATAAACAATATTTATAAGGAAGTAATATCCATTAAAGTCAGTGACTGTTGCTGTTACTTCTAAATAAATAAACTTGGGATCCTGGATTTGAATAGTGAAAATTTAAAATGTTCAGCTGAAAGTAAAATAACGTGATGTTTCTTTTGTATGAAAACTTTTTAGCATCCAGATTTCCTAAACCGCTGGTACCATTTAAGATGTCAGTGAAACAGGTAGCCTCAGCAGAAATACCTAGGGCTTTGGGTATAGTAAATTTTGCTATTTGTTGATAAATAAGGCATGGTGTGAATTAAATGGTGCTGGTCATATAACAACCATACATGAACTTACTAATGTTTCCCCATCAAATGATCCGGCATGTTCTGATATAAATGCTTTTGATTATTTCCGTCTGCATCAACATTTGATTTCTTTCAGAGTAACAGTAAGAATTAACGGCCGAACTGGTCTAAAATAATCACAAGCCAAATTCTTAATTAAAATTTGCTTGCAAGTTTAATTTAAACTGATCCCACTTTAATTAAAGGACTTACATTAATGTTTTAAGCAGGTAGTTTAGATGAAGTGAGAAAGGTCTGAAAACCTTATACATTCTAATAAGGCCCCTAACATATGATTTACTATGGGTTATTTTCAGTTTAATTTAGGACATTTTGACACCTTTGTCTTGTCTGGATGTAATAGCAAACCATGATTCGAAGAATTCTCCCTGGCCAGACCAAATGATCTGTCATTTTGTTATGTAGCCCTGCTTGTAATAGCTAGTTGAACTCTGAGAAGAGCAGTCTTTTTCCAGTAGAGTGGAGGGAGGGGTCACAGAAGGGTTAACACAGCCTGATTGGTCCATTTGACTGAGAGAAAACTTCTTAACCTTCGCCTTCTCCCGTTGGTTCCCAGTTTCCTCTCAGTCAAGGTCCAAGACACAGGTTTGGTTCTTAGTAAGAGTGTTTTATTGGGTTTTATTAGTCAGTATTAGTGTTGTTGGTACTTTGAATTCGGATTCTTTTATTTCAAAAAATTTTTGTAGTGGGTCCGCCTTGCAGGGCTGTTGTTCGGCTGCCCGCAGAAGGCTGAGATAGTCAGTGGGGGGGGGGCGCTTCCTCCCCCCTCCTAAGGGATCTCTCCGGACTGGTGCCTGGGGTCTCGGGTGTGCCGGGCGACCCTGCGTGCTTTAAACTGCCTTTTTAAAACTTTTCCTGTGAGGCTCGCAGCGCGCTGGGGCTTTTCGGCGCGAAAGCGGCTATTCGGCTTCAAATTCAAACTGCTAGCTTCCCGGGCCGGTTACAGCCCACGGCAGCAGCGCGGAGTCGTTTTTTTGGTGTTGGAAGGCTCCTCGTGGCTTAGGAGCTCAGCAGTGATCTGGAGTGTTTGTTTGGAAAGGCGAGCTTGCAGCTCGCAGGCATTAGCTATTCAGGGCGAGGTAGGCGGCCATTTTTAGGCGCCGCCCAAAGAAGCCGGCGGCCATTTTGAATCACGTGTTTGGGGCTTGCAACACGGAGAGGCTGTGAAAAACGTGGCAGTGCTGTTTGCAACTTTGCCGGAGGCCCGGAGCAGGCGATTCTCACCAGCTGAAGGGCCATTACTACCAAAAACTTCGTTCTGGAGCACGTGAGTGGGGATGGCAGATAGAACAGAGTCCCAGCAGGCCGCGCCAGCTCAGGCAGGCGAAGATCAGGCTGAGCGCACTCCCCCAGTTAGGCCTCGGGTTTCTAGGCCTTCAGCGGAGGACAGACCTTCGAGAGCCCTGCAGAGGGATGAGCTCAGGCGATCCAGGGCCATTGAGAAGGTCATTGAAAGAGCTGAGAAGAGACAGGCCAGGGATCCTAGGCCTAGATCCAGATCCCCACGCACGGTGGCTCCCTGCCCTCCCCCTCCTGTGGCCAGGGGGTTCAGTCCTTCCTCTTCCTCTGCTTCTCCATGCAGATCTGATAGGAGTCAGGAGCGGGGGGCGCCTCGCTCTCCTTCTGCTTCCCTGAGGACTAGGGAGGCAGATAGGGGGGATCCATTGGAAGGTACCTCTGCAGGTCCCGTTAGGGGTAGGAGATCCAGCAGGGCCTATGTGGCACCAGACTATGATTCAGAAGGTGATGAGGAGGATCTAGAAAACCTCCCTGAGAATCTCAAAAGGCTTATTTCTGCAGCCATTTCTAGGGGCATTTCTCAAAGGGACAGGCCCTACCACCACAGTCGAGTTACTCCCTTTAGTAGGTCCAGATCTAGGGCTTCTTCTCCTTCCCTCATGAGTGAGGTCTCCTCTAGGGGGGAGGCACGGAGGGATGGTTGGGGGTTCTCTGAGGAGGAGGATGCGGCTCCTGAGCCGCCTCGTTCTTCCAACCTTTTCCTCCAGGCCATGTTCAAACCATTACTTAAGAAGGCTAGGAGGACCACCAAGGTGGGCACGGGGGACCCCACGGTCCCACCGCCCACGGATCCGGACATGGTCATGTTCTCAGCGACGGCCACCAATAAGGAGGAGATTCCTGCTCCTCCTCTTTTCTTAGAGGTGGCTACTAGCCAATGGGACCGTCCTTCTAATTTTTCCCCACCTGGCAGCAACGACCGTCGCGCCTACAACATGGAAAAGTCCTTTGTGCGGCTACTCAGCTTCCAGTTATAGATCAGCCCATAGCAGCTTTAGTCTCCTCTTCCCCAGTGGTCTCGGGGGACGCGGCAGACAAACTTAAGCCAGAGGACAAGAGGGCGGAGCTCACCTTACGTAAGAATTATAAGGCCTCAGCATGGGCGGTGCGGGCGGCGGCTGCCGCCTCGTACTTCAACCGCCAACGGTCATGTGGCTCCGCCAGCTTCAGGATCGCATTCCGATCCAGGATGAGCGCGTACACCAGGATTTGGCTAAAATAATGGCAGCGTGTCAGTATTCGGCTGATGCGACCCTAGACGCTGTTAGATTTGGCTCAAGTGCTTTGGCCACCTCTGTGGCCTCTCGTCGGCTCCTGTGGCTCAGGAACTGGCAGATGGACTATAAAGCCAAGTGGGACCTGGTGGCTGCCCCCTTTGCAGGTCCAAATTTGTTCGGGGCTTCCTTAGACCCGATTTTGGTGGAAAACAAAGATAAAAAGAAGGTTATGCCTACATCCACCAAGAAGGCGGAGTCCCGTAGTCATCCCTATCGCAGGCCCCAGTTCAAGTCCTATGACAGGGATCAGGATCAGCGATACCAACCGTACAGGCAGGACAGGTCGTTCAATAGGCAGAACTTTCAGGACCGTTCTAGGTATCAGCCGCAGTCCAAGCGGCCCTTTCGAGGGGGGGGCGGCCGTCCCTTCCGCAGAGGGAAATGACTCGAACCCGAGTCATCCCATCGGAGGCCGCCTGGCACTGTATGCAGACGAGTGGGATCAGATCACGTCAGACGGTTGGGTCAGGGCGACCGTTCGCCATGGCCTAAGGTTAGAATTCCTCTCCAAACCCCCAAGTTTTTTCAAAGTTTTTCCCCCGGCTCGGGACCCGGAGCGACGTCGTCTCATGGACCTCGCGGTCGCCCATCTTCTAGAAATCAGGGCTGTGGAGGTCGTTCCGGAGCCGGAGAGGGGTCTGGGTTTCTATTCCCATCTGTTCGTAGTCCCAAAATCCTCGGGGGGTTGGAGGGAGATTCTCAACCTGAAACGCCTGAACCGCTACCTAGTATACAGGCGGTTCAAGATGGCGTCCCTGAAATCTATCCTGCAGGGCATTCGGAAGGGGGATTACATGGCCTCGGTAGATTTGACGGAGGCCTATCTCCACGTCCCCATCCTTCAGTCTCACCGGCGTTATCTCAGGTTCTCTCACCGGGGCAGGCATTACCAGTACCGGGCTCTCCCGTTTGGTCTGGCCTCAGCTCCGCGGACGTTCACCAAGGTCCTGGCAGCACTGGCGGCTTACCTGCGTTCCATCCCGGTGAGACTTCAGTGCTACTTGGACGACGTCCTCGTTCAGGCGGAGTCCCTCCCCAGAGCCACGTCGGATCTTCGGCTGACGATCCGTTGGCTTCAGGCGTTGGGGTTTTCCGTGAACTTTCCCAAGAGCCACCTGTCCCCATCCGGGCAGATCCTACACCTAGGGACAGTGATAGACTCCGAGTCAGGGAGGGTCCGCCTATCCCCAGACCGCTTGTCCCGCCTACGCCAGCTAGTCTCCGTACGAAAAAGAAGGTCTGTTTCCATCCTGACCTTGTCTCAACTCCTGGGGAAGATGGTCTCTTGTATAGGGATAGTGCCCTGGGCCCGGCTCCACCTGCGACCTCTCCAGTGGGCCTTGATCCCAGTCCAGAGAAGGATGATGAGCAACTCCTTGCGGCCAGTTCCTCTGCCAGCGGAGGTGAGACTCTCTTTTCGGTGGTGGTTGTCCCCGGCGCTGCAACAGGGGGCTTGCTTTTGGGAGCCCGAGAGAGTCACAGTGACGACGGATGCCAGCCTCTTCGGCTGGGGGGCCGTGATGGACTCCGACATGACCCAGGGACGTTGGTCTGCCTCGGATCTCCGCCACAACATCAATTGGCTGGAGCTGAAAGCCGCACGACTTGCCCTTCGGACGTTTCGTCATCACCTGCGGGGGCGCCATGTCCTCCTGCTCACGGACAATGTGGCGACGAAGGCCCATATCAATCGCCAGGGGGGCACCCACTCCCGTTCACTCTGGCGAGAGGCGCAGCTGTTGGGCTTGTGGGCGGAGAGACACTTAGCTTCCATAGTGGCGGAGCACATCTCAGGAGTGTCCAATCTTCAGGCGGATTGGCTGAGTCGCACAACCCTGGATGATGGCAAGTGGCAACTGAGCCCGGAGTTGTTTCGGAAGATATGCAGCAGATTCAGCACGCCCCGGGTGGATCTGTTCGCCTCCCCCGACAATGCTCAGCTGCCCCGGTTCTTTACCCGGTTCCAGTCTCCGTCGGCGGAAGGAGCGGATGCTCTCAGGAGCCGGTGGCCCCTGGGCCTTCTTTATGCCTTTCCTCCCCTTCCCCTCGTTCCCCGTACGATAGGGAAGATAGTCACAGAGAGGGCTCTCGTTATCCTGTTAGCCCCGTACTGGCCGAGGAGACCCTGGTTCGCGGACCTGGTCCAGCTGTTGGTAGCAGATCCCTGGAGGATTCCCCCGGGGGAGGTCGTTCTGAGTCAGGGGGCTTTACATCACCCAGGGCCTCAGTGGCTTCATCTGACCGCCTGGCTCTTGAACGGGGGATCCTGAGGGGGCAGAGACTGTCGTCGGGAGTTATAGCCACCTTAGAGGCGTCTAGGAGGCCGTCCACGGTTAGGATTTACAATGCCACATGGAAGGCGTTTGCGAAGTGGTGTATTCCCTTGGGGTTGGATCCCTCTAGGGCTACCATCCCGAACGTGTTGGAGTTCCTCCAGAGGGGGTTGGAGGACGGTTTGTCGCATAATACGCTCCGACGCCAAGTGGCGGCTTTGGCCACCATTCTGGGGGGGGAGGGTTCCCCCACCCTTTCCCGTTCTCCCCTGATTAAGCGTTTTCTGAAGGGGGCGGCTAACATCCGTCCGCCTCCGGTTCATAGATTTCCGACCTGGGATCTGACCCTGGTTCTCCAGGCTCTGACGAGCTCCCCGTTCGAACCACTTAGGACGGTACACATGCGTCTGCTTACCCTTAAGGTGGTGTTTTTAGTGGCCATTACATCGGCCAGGCGCATTTCGGAGTTGGGGGCCCTTTCTTCCCGCAGTGACCTGTGTGTAATACACCAGGACAGGGTGGTCCTTCGTTTGGATCCTTCGTTCATTCTGAAGGTGAATTCACAGTTTCACAGGGCCCAGGAGGTCGTGCTCCCGAATTTTTGTCCCAACCCTTCGAGGGAGCAGGAGTCGGTGTGGCATAAGCTGGATGTTCACCGGGCTGTTCGCATATACCTAAAGCGAACTGAGGGCATTAGGAAGACCGAGGCGTTATTTGTTTCCTTTCATCCAGGCTCGTTAGGACGCAAGGTGTCTTCCTCCACCATCGGAAGATGGATTAGGTTGGCCATAGTTGAGGCTTACGGGGCTTCTGGGAAGACCCCCCCCGTCAGGGATCACTGCTCACTCCACCCGCAGTGCCGCTACCTCTGCGGCCTGGGCCACCAGGGCGCCCTTCGAGGATATTTGTAGGGCGGCTGCCTGGGCCTCCCCCACGCCCTTTATTAGGCACTATCGTTTGGATGCTTATGCCTCGGCTGAGGCATCTTTTGGCCGGAGGGTCCTTCAGAGGGTGGTGGCCGATTCCTCACCTGGGACCCAGTCTGCCCGCCCGGGGACGTAGCGTGGGTATGTCCCTTCTGTGACCCCTCCCTCTACTCTACTGGAAAAAGAATGTTGGTCTTACCTGAACGTTTTTTTCTGGAGAAGTGGAGGGAGGGGTCACATTCCCGCCCTAGTTAGTTAGACAGGGTCCGGGAGGTGTAGAGTCGGGAGGCCCCGGGGGGGCTTGTCCTTGTTTGTGTTTAACTTGCAGGTGCTGGCCGTGACATCGCGGAAACTGGGAACCAACGGGAGAAGGCGAAGGTTAAGAAGTTTTCTCTCAGTCAAATGGACCAATCAGGCTGTGTTAACCCTTCTGTGACCCCTCCCTCCACTACTCCAGAAAAAAACGTTCAGGTAAGACCAACGTTCTTTTTCTGCTGCTTGCTTGCTTCCAAGATTGTCTTTATTTTATTAATACTGTTACTCTAAAAGATATTTTTGAAGAGGCGTTTGGCTTTGGACCACATCTAATGTTAGGCTACAGAGGGATTTTTGCATGAGATTTAGAAACTCGCCCCAAGTGGCTTAATGTGCTGTTTTGCATTTCAAACAAACAGTTGTTGCAATTGTAACTTGTGGAAATTAATTACATACGTGGTTCACTTCATATGAAGAAGCTGGCCTTCCAATTATTACTGTAATGATGAAAACAGCTGCTTTTCTCTGCCTACTTTTTCTGCGTTGGCTGTAATTTCATTCATTTCTGATGTGTTATTTTTTTATGAATTGAAAGTTTTACATCATTTATCCTCCCCCCCCCCCCACCAACTAAGGTATTCCTGCCCACCTGATAATTTTCTTACATTTTTCAGCATGTGTTCCAGACAAAGCATGAGTCAAATGTGGGTGACCCAGAAAAAACTGGTTCACGACTTGATAATACAAGCACGTCCTTATTCTTCCCCCTCCATTTACTGACCCAACACAAATGCAAGCTATAGTTCATAGGTTCTGGTGAAATACCAAACCGTTACCAAGAGTTGATGTGATTGTAGCACACAACGGAAGAGAAAATACTGGTAGTCTTTGACTTAACAGCCATTTGTTTAACAAACAACGGTTTGAAGTTGTGATGGTGCTGAAAAAAATGACTTATGACCAGTCCTCACACTTATGACCATTGCAGCATCTCTACTTCCAGGTGATCAAAATTTGGACACTTGGCAAATGGCATGTATTTACAATGGCTACAGTGCCCTAGGATTGCCATTTGCGGCCTTTTGGGGGGGTTTATGGAGCTGTGGTGGTGCAGTGATTAGAATGCAGTATTGTAGGCTAACTCTGCCCACTGCCAATAAATCAATTCTCACCGGCTGGCTCAAGGTTGACTCAGTCTCCCATCCTTCCAAGGTGGGTGAAATGAGGACCCAGATTATTTTTTTGGGGGGGGGGGGCGATGTGCTGACTGTGAACCACTTAGAGAGTGCTATAAAAACACTGTGAAGTCTAAGTGGTATTGCTATTTCCAACAGGCAAAATCAATGGGGGAAGCCTGGTTAGCTTAACGACTGCAGTAAAAAAAGGTCATAAAATCAAGCATGACTCACTTAAGGACTGCATCACTTATCTAAGGAAGTTCCAATCCCAATTGTGGTCATAAGTCAAGGATTACTTGTAAGAAAGCTTGAAAACATTATAGAACATGATACATTTATTTATACATTTTGAATGTAGGTTAGTTTTAATATTTAACATTACACAAGAAAGTAGATATCTGAGCTCCTGGGATTTTTTATCCATCTTTGAATAATAACTACTTCTTTGTGTTAATGAGGCCAAAGGCAGAAAGTTACTGATAAAAGTATGTTTTGCTAATATTTGCATATTCATTTAAAACCTGCAAATGAAACATTCAATTGAAGCCTTTGTTCTCATAATTTGTTTATGAGAGAATATTCCACTTATTGAAATAAGGTTAAAATATTGATTTGATTCCTGTGCCTCTTATCTAGCAGTGCAAACTTCTTTTGTTGTATTATGCCATTTTTAACGGATTCTTGAATAAAATCTAGTACAAAGAAGGGAAAAAGCCTTTTTGTAATGCATTTAAGATTCTCCCCATCAAGCGACTTTCTGGCTTTGCCTTAACAGACAGATTGGAGAGGGAATACATATTTATATACTCTGAAATAGTACCAGATTTGAGGCACAGACGGTAAACTTGGGGAAGATAGAATCCCTTATTCTGTCTGTTTAGTTTTCTTTATGTCAGGTCATCATTCTCTCAGAGGCTCTGAACTGGAATATATTTATTTTGCATTGTATTGTTTCTATTTCCTCCACTTACTCCAGGAGCTTTGCATGGAGCAACAGGTTAGATTGTGCTAAATAGTCACTAGTAAAGAGTTAACTTCGATCCAATATATTATTGTGTGTGCATGTTACTCAAAAATGTAATGGACCCTGGATCTTGTTGAATGTGATTTGTGAATGCAGCTACTGTCATTTTGCAAACCAGGAGTCATAACTTAACGTTACCCATGACACCTGACTGGATTGAAACATGATTAAATGATACCCATTTGCCATAATTCTTTGCCAGCCACGATCAGTATTTTTGTTAACTCATAATCAACTGCCTATATAGGTTGCTTATAACAAAAAATGGATTTAGGGCGTATGTCTTGTATATATATCTTAAATAGAAGTATACTACACATGGCAAAGAAATTAAAATCTTTATTTAATAACCCAGAAACCTTAAACTACATAAAATTAAGATAAATTTTACCCTATGCTTGCCAGATATGTCCTCATGACAGCCTTAATTTTCTATTTATGGCTGGTGAATATTAGTTACGTTGCCAATTTTTGGTGATCTACTGCTTAAGCAAAATCTTTCATTGTTAATTAAATCCATTTTTATTTCCTGAGTAATCCCTGAAGTCAGTGGAACTTGATAAAGATTTCTGTCATGAAACTGTTTGATAGCCATAAACTAATGTTACAAAATTATTCTGGACAGTTTAATATTTTTATAGTACTGGTTGAGATGTCCAAGTACTTCTGCCTTTCTTGGCTAAGGATGTGTTTTATCTAGAATAATGAAAATATAAATGATCCCCCCCGCCCCCCTGTCAGGGAAAAAAAATGCCCTGGGAAATCTGAGATCAATGGACCGTGGCTTCCTTCCGCATATCTTTTGAGATATTGAGAAAAAATAAAAGTCTTTTAAAATATTCTAATTAATAAACAAACTTTAATAATAAAATAATAAAAGTAAATGAAACAGAAATAACTAATTGGTTACATTTTGATAATGAAAGCTACGTCTGCCAAAGTTGGCTGCCGAACAAAGAAGAGAGGAATTTTTTTTGGAATGTGTAACGCGTGCGCAATAAATCACTTTCAGGTAACATTTTGTTTTATGACCTGCGCAATAAAGCTTTCTTAGTTTAACTCTTGAGTGTCAATTCAGGCAGTTCAGGCCTAGCAAACTTTTTAACATCGTGACACCCCCCACCTTCAAAGTCTGCATCTTGCCCACTACTTAAATACAATAAGCCATTTAAAATTGTGGTATACTGATTATAGCGATAACAAAGTTAAGAAAAAATGTTGCGTCATATTTAGTGACTGAAGGGACAGGTTTTTTTTTAATCCCAATGAAGTTTGGGGACAATTTACCTTAGCTATATTTTTCTCATCAGAATTATTATTCTACGTGTTCACATTTAAACACTGCTGTGTACAAAATAACTAGCCAAATATGTCTATGCTTATAGATTCCTTTCTTTAAATTTAGAGAAGCTGGAGGTTGCACCACCATCCACTGGACAACTGAAACACGGTAAATGCTTATGTCTATTTTGTATTATTATTTTTAAAAATCAGATATTTCCATGGGTCAAGGGATTGAAAGCCCCCAATAACTGCAGTATTGCCACTCTTAGTATTTGGCTGTTAGTTTTCACATTTTGGGGGGACGGACGGACACTATTAGCCATGCTACTTTAGGCTCTAGAAACAGAGGTCTGCTCTGATGAGGATCTTTTGAATTCTTCCTCTTATCTCTCTCCTAGTTACAGATTGGCTAAAATCATTTAGTACATTTCAACCCTTATTTGGATAAATAGCAAACAATGCCATATTTTTTGATATAATTGCAAGTGGCGATTTAAAGTACTTAAAACATTGTACACCTCTCTTTTTGTTCTAGTGTTTTTCCACAATGCAGTACCTTTTGTAGGCTTTGGATTTTTTGATAATGCCATTATGATTGCTGCGGTAAGTCATCTTGATACCAATCTTTATATATCCTGAAATATTTCTAGTATTGCAGCAATGCAGCATTGCTAGTTTCGGTTCTGTTTGAACACACCATTACGCCAATGCAGTATCATGTATATATTGCTTTGGGGTCTTCTAGAGCAGGGGTGTTTTCATTGAGGACCGCTTCAGGGTTGTGTTTGACCTGGGTGTGAGTGGGCATGGCCACCTTGATGTCACCTGTGATGGCCAGGTACTAAGGCAAGACTTTCCTCAGACTCTCCCTCACTCTCATTATTATCTCCCTCCCTCCCTCCCTTTCTTCCTTCATCATTCTCCTTTCTTCTTCCTTCTCCTCTTCCCTTTATTTTTCCTTCCTTGCTGTCTTTCCCTTTCTCCTTTCCGGTCCATTCTTGCATGAATTGCAAAAGGAGAAACATTTCTCCTTTTGTTTAGTTTTTAGTTTGTTTTGCTAGCTCTCTGCCAGCAAAAACAGAGCCCAGGAGGGCTGCATGCGCTCCCCCCCCCCCGGCTCCATTTTTGGCCGCGACAGCTTCCTGCAGCCCTCTGGCAGTAAAAACAGAACTCGGGGAGGCCGCGCGCAACCCTCATGAGCTCCATTTTCATTGGCAGAGGCACCCTGGGCCAGTCCTTTGCTGTTTCTAGGGTGGCCCCGCGGTTCAGATCTAAGCATATAAGGATACGGGCCTTGCGTTTAACACCCCTGTTCTAGAGGAGCAGGTGTGCACGCCTCCCTCTTTTTACACTTGCATTGTTTCTTACAAGTGATTCCTGGTGGTTTGTCTACATAATGTGTGGGTGATAATGAAACTCTCTGTTATTTTTAGGGCACACAGATAGAGTTATCTATAGGGATTGTGCTTGGAATTTCTACCATGGCAGGCAAGTAACGAAGCCCATTTGCTGTTTATGTGGATATTTATAGCTGCTTATTTATCATTTAAGTTTCTATGCACAGTGAAATTCATAGAACCCCTTGCTGCTGTTTGAGGAAAGCATGTGCTTAACATCAGTGGGAACTTTTATCACGAGATAAAATTAGGAACCATATCCATCTTTGTCTGAAGTTTCCTGATATTTTTCTTCTACTTCTTCTGACGCAATTTTGGGAAATTTTATCTGTAAATAATATAGCATTCCTACTCTTTTAAAAAAATAGCTGTATCTGAGTGCTGTTTTGTATGGGTACAACAATATGGGAGAGTTTATTTTGTAGAAGTAATTGAAAGAGTACGGAATTGGGTTTCTTTTTTTTTTGCAAAGGGGAAATAATTATGACTCATTGTCTGAACAATAATTGGATGATTTATTATTGTCTTTGGAGGAAACAATGGTTTGGTTTAGTGGCTAAGGCACCTATTTAGAAACCAGGAGACTGTGAATTCTAGTTTTGTCTGAGTCATGAAAAACAGCTGGGAGACTTTGAGCCAGCCTACAATATCAGCCTCTGGCGACAGGTCACTTGATCAATTCTTGTTTCAACCAGTTGATCAACTATCAATTCATTTGAAAAGAAGCAGATCTTGCACTTTTTTGGGCAGGTGGGGGGGAGGAGAGTGAAGAAAAGAAAAATACGTATTATTGGAGGAAAGGAGCTTCCATTATTGACCTGCCACCTGTTTGGACACAGCTTTTTGATTGCTTTTCTAAAAACAGATTAAAGGATGAGTCACTTGGCGTTAGACCATTTTGTGATGTTGGATTTTGGCTAAGGCTGCTGTTACAGTTTAACAGTCGTTTCGCGTGCTACAGTATATACACCCAGATTCTCCAGATGACGAATTGGCCTCCTCATTTTGCTTCCAGCTTTTGAAGAAATTTGTTTTATCTCTCACGTGTTGTTATTCAATAGTTTGACTTTAGAAAGTTTGAGAATAATTTTGAGAAATAGAATATGCTCTCTTCAAATAAAATAAACACTACCGTACTTAATTTTGAATAGAATTTTGAATACTGTTTTATGGTAGATCTAAGTTTGTCATGATCTTGCTCTAGAGAATATAAACAGTGTATTGTTGGAGCAGATTAAATATCTGCCATATCAGCATTCCCTTTCCATAGAGGCCAGTGGGATACCCGCAGAAAATAACCCGTAGCTTTCATGATGCTTGATTTCTAATTTGAACTAATCATCCATACACATGTATACTAAACAATGGAGAACGGAGGTATAGTCGTTGTGGGACATTAAATTTGTATCATATTAATTTCCCTGGTTTCTAAGTTGTTTCTGGGCTCAAGTCAAAGTCCTTCTTTGATTTAAAACTTCTTCTTAGGAATTGCCCATCTAAAAGAATATTTTTTTCCTCAAGTTTCTCTTCTGAGGACTGTCTTTCAGATTCTCTGAGTACCCCAACCCCCCCCCCCCCCATGAGACAGCGGCTTCACTTTTAATAGCAATAACCTAGAAGTGCTTAAGCTCCTAGGGATCAACCAGGGCCAATTACTGAACAATTTTGTAAATTACCCTGCTAAATTTATGATGTTCTCATACTTAAAAAAAAAAATCATGACGGCTGACTGATTGATATTATATTTTTATTCTATGTTGAGAATCAGCTTTTATGTGGTACATAAATATACCCAATAATAATCTTCAAAAGAATTTTAGTTTTAAGCAATAATATGGTTATAAAACATTTTCTGGGTATTTCTGCAGTGTTACTAATTTATATAATACTGTAATTTTCCAACTATCTAGCTGCTGCCTTGGGAAATCTTGTCTCAGACTTAGCTGGATTGGGGTAAGTTTAATTATATATTTTTTTTCATGAACTTGCAGTATTTTTCTATAATAGAATCATTTGAAGCTCAAAATGCTAATCTCCGCTCAGAATGATAGCTGGAAAAGCACCATAACATCTTGAGGACTAACAACCTGATTTGAACATGGAAATGTTTTGCATGTTCCCTCATGTTTTTTTGAATTTTGATATACAGGTAGTCTTCGATTTACAACCACAATGGAGCCCAAAGTTTCTGTTGATGAGTGAGTTTTGCCCCATTTTACAATCTTTCTTCCCACAGTTGCTAAGTGAATCATCGCAGTTGATAGGTTAGTTGACACGGTTGTTAAGTGAATCCGGCTTCCCTGTTGATTTTGCTCGTCAGAAGGTCACCAAAGATGATCCCACGACCTTGGGACACAGCAGAGGTCATAAATGTGAACCAATTGCCAAGCACCTGAATTTTTGGTAAAAGGATTATGGGGATGCTGCAAAGTTCATTACTGTGAAAAATGGTCATAATCCACTTTTTTCAGTGCCTTTGTAACTTTGGACGGTCACTACATGAACTGTTGTAAGTCGAGGACTATTTGTATTTATTGGGGTTTGAGGATAGGCTGGTACAGAGTAATATAAGCTGGAACTCCACTTCAAGTCAGGGTGTTGGAGCAAAGGGTGTAACTTCATAGATTAATCGTGCCTGTTGCCCTCGGTTGAGTTCATATTTCCTCATTCTCTTTTGAATTCTTACCCAGTTCTCAAGTCAGCTAAGAATAGGTGTTTACATGAAGAAGAATGGGAACTTCAGGAGTTGACATTGTAGTATGACCTAAAGAATCATCTAGGTCAGGGAACTGTGTTTTTATTAAATTTATATTCTGCTTTTCCAGGGGACAATTGGGCATTTAAGGAGGTTTAATAAATGTAGCATGATATTAGAATATAATAATTCAAAACAAAAATATTTTTAAGTATTGAAAAAAAAAGGCAAGAATGATAAAAACACTCAAAGGGGAAAGGAAGGCATTTAAGTGTTTGCCACTTATTCTATACCTAAATTAGAATGATTTTTGCACGTATAAATCAGGCAAAACAATATTACGGTCAAGATTAAAAATGCTCCCTTTTCTACTGTATAGTTTATCGGTGCTGGGTTGTCATTGCAAAATTTTACACAGCTTGGCTCTTTCATGGCTAACTTTAATTTTCTACAGTTAATCAAAATCAAGCAAAAGTGGCATCTTTCAGGGATTCATGTGCTCAATGTATTTGTATTTTTTTTCTCCCAAGTCTTGCAGGCTACATTGAAGCTATGGCCTCCAGATTGGGCCTTTCAATTCCCGATCTCACCCCCAAACAAGCTGATATGTGGCAAACACGTCTTAGTGCACACTTGGTGAGTATGTGTATTTATGGATGAGAGCTCGAGGGGAAACCAAGACGGAGAAAAATAGCAACTTCAATATTGCCTGAACACTAGAATTTGGATACCAACTATGTATGCTGTTATAATAATAATAATAATAAACTTTAATTTATAGACCGCACCCTTTCCTAAACAGGACTCGGGGCGGTGTACAGACATATTAAAACAATGTAAATACAAAAATATAGGTAGATATACATAAATAGACAGAGGAGGTAGGTTATACACTGTACAATAGATTAAAATTCAAATATAAATTAAAATTACCCTTATAAATTACCCCAAAATAAGGTGTTTGCCAGGAGGTTGAAAGTGGGACTATAAATCAGCCAGGCCAGCTAATTGGAACAGGTGGGTCTTAAATTTCTGTCGGAAGGAGCGGAGGTCGGTAGTAATTCTAATATCGGGGGGGAGGTCATTCCAGAGGGTTGGGCCCATCACAGAGAAGGCTCTACTCCTGGGTGCCGCCCGTTGACACTGCTTAGTGGACGGCACCCGGAGGAGTCCCTCCCTGTGGGAGCGGATTGGTCGCAGGGATGTATGAGGTGAGATGCGATCCCGCAGGTAACTAGGTCCCGTGCCATGAAGCGCTTTGAAGATGGTAACCAATACCTTGAAATGCACCCGAAAAACCACAGGCAGCCAGTGCAGCTCGCGCAGGAGTGGTGTTATATGGGAGTACCTGGTCCTCCCCATGACAGCCCACGCGGCCGCATTTAGATCGGGTAATGGAAAGGTACACGCAGGCTAACGGTAACAACAGCTCTTTATTATCTCAGTAGCAACTATGTACAATCCAGCGAAGGTTGAGTCTGACAGCAGCCCTTTTATAGGGAGCTGTCAGACCCTTCGACCAATGAGATTAAACCTCTGTTCCCGCCGGAACAGAGGACCTTGGTGGAAACCACTATAACTGAGGCAAGCATCTAACATATGCATTATTGTCTGTTATTCCTGTGGGGATAAAAATAGAAACGGAACCTTTTAGTGTAGATTATGCACCATAATCTGCATACAACTGATTCTCTCAAGAGGATTTTCAGAGTATTAAGACGCACCTTTTTCCCCTCAAAAAGAGGGTGAAAATATGGGTGCGTCTTATACACTGAATACATCGTTTTTGGCCACCCGAAACCCTGCCCTCTTTGCAAAAATGGCCGTGCATAGCCTCTAGGAGGCTTCCAAAGTGCTCCTAGAGGCTGGAGAGGGCAAAAATGAGTGGGAAAATTGGCCGTTTTTTGCTTGTTTTTGCTCCACCCAGCCCCCGGGAGCCCTCTATAAGCCTCCTAAAGGCTATGCATGCTTTTTTTTTGACAAAAAATGGGCCCGTTTTCGCAAAAAAACCGGGCCGTTTTTTTCTCGTTTTTGCCCCCCCCCCCCCAACCTCCCAGGAGCACTCTACAAGCCTCCTAAGGGCTATGCATTCCCTGTTTTTTTTTGGACAAAAAGTGGCCCGGTTTTCACTAAAACCAGGCCATTTTGGGGAGTTCTGCAGAGTGCAAAAACTTTTTTTTTTTAATTTGCCTCTTCAAAACCTTGGTGCGTCTTATACTCCGAAAAAATACGGTAATTGCACATTATTTCCTGTGCAAAGTGATGAGCTCCTAATCTGAAAACTTCAGCTTGAACCACAGGTAGTCCTCAACATACAACTGTTCATTTAGTGACCGTTCAAAGCTACAACAGCACTGAAAAGTGTGACTTTTGACCGTTTTTCAAAGTTGCAACCTTTGGCGCGTCCCTACTATCACGTGATCAAAATTCAGATGCTTGGCAACCGGTTCGCACTTACGACCGCTGCTGTGTCCCAAGGGCACATGATCCCATTTTGTGACTTCCTGACAAGCAAAGTCAATGGGGAATCCATGCTCACTTAACAAGCAGGTTACCGACTTATCAGCCGCAGTGATTCGCTTAACAACTATGGCAAGAAAGGTCATAAACGGGGGCAGAATTCACTCAACAAATGTCTCGCTTAACAACAGACATTTTGGGCTCAATTGTGGTCCTAAGTTGAGGACCACCTGTACATAAGTGATGTTTGGTATCGGATTTGACCCTAAATGAATATCCCATTCTCTTCTTTCTTTCTTTTTAGGGTAAAGCTATTGGAGTGGCCATTGGCTGCCTTTTAGGAATGTTTCCCTTGTTCTTTCTTGGAGATGAAGAAGACAAAAAACTGGATGGAAAAAAATAACCTTTTTACAATGTTTATCTATACATATATAAACTAATGTACCTCAGATATACAACTATGCTGTCCCAGTATATAGGAATTTAGAGACAATAAGCAGCATGCTATTTTACAGAAGCACTTAACTTATTGTAGCTGTGTAACATCTTTTTTATAAGGGGTTTTTCCTTTTTTTAAATGTAAATTGTTGACATGCGATTTCACTTCTACACCGATGATTGATCTTTACCATATCTCCCTGTTTGTTGGGTTCCTTCACCTGGATGGTTACTTTAATTACCTGTCATTGACGCGATGTACACCTTTGGGGTTCGCATTTTCCTTAGCCTTCAGAAACGCATGGCACAAATTTTGATCCACAAAATCTTCCGCTCCAGACTTCAGTGTAGTTAGGTGACAGCTGCCCTAGGAAATACCATGCTGTAACTTTCTGGCTTTTATTTGTCTTGTGGCCATATTTGTACCCAGGTGCCTGAAGCAAAGTTGGTTAGAACAAGTGTTGACTTGTGAAAGGAGAGATATTTTGGGCGAGGCCAATGTACAGACCCATTTTATGATCAGAGTTCCTCACCCCCCCTAGACCGAGTGTGTCACTAAATTACCCAGGTCGCAGCTTAGATCAAAGTGACTCCTATAAGTTAATATTGCCAATAATAGCTAGCATGCAATGCAGCAAATTTGGAAAGTGTCTAAAGCATCTTGCTTCTGCAAGATGCTTTAGAAGTATTGGCCATCTTCATTCTCAGATTTCTGGTACCGAATCTTCTCACCGAATTATTTGTGTGCATGTTTGTTTTGCCATAGTATATTTGAGAATCGGGCTTAGTCTCCACCCGACCCATGAACTTCCAACCTAGTTTGTCTTTCTAAATAAAAAACAAGCATAATATTAATCAGGCCAAACTCCATTCCTGATCTGAAGGCATTCGGAAACGGGATAAAGTTTCTGCTTGATGCAGAAGAGAATTGGGCCGGTATGATGCCGAACAGAAGAAGCGGTGTGAATGGGAGCAGTTGACAAAGATGAGAGCAAAGGAGAGTTTAGAAGAAAAATAAAGCAAAATATTAAGCCTTGACATATATGGCTGTCTATCCCCCCTCCCCCCACCCCCAAAATGCGCTGATTCTTCTGTAAAACAAATTTCTGCCACTGTTGCATGTTTTCTCTGCTTTAGCAATTCCAGAGTACTGATATTTGTGTCCTTGTCTGTGAATGTCAATGGGGGAAAATGGTAATCTGATGGTCTAAAATTGATCCTGTCCGGACGAGTGATTAGTCTGTGCAGAGTATAATTTCCAGAAATAAAACTTGTTTACTTTTCATTTAATAGGGTTTCTTTTCATTTTGCCTTGTGCTTGCAGTTAACTGTGCAGTATTCAAACGGACTGAAACTTCCTAACGAGCATTATGTTTTTCTTGATTATGTGGTGGGTATATTCTAAAGCATTTTGTTTTTATTAAATAAAGAGGACCATTTGTTCATCTGACGTTTCCAGTGAAATGTATTTACTGAAGAACCTAAATAGCACATTTGATCACAAAAGTGCAGGTGTTTCTGATGTCTAGAAATTTTGCAATAACTCAGAATTGGCAAAGGGTGGACCGCATGCAGTTCCCAGCTCTCAACATCAAGAATTGCACTGCTAAAATTACTGACAAATTACTACATTGGAGGAACACTGCAATCCATTGCTTATATAGGAAGGAGCCAAGCCCTAAAAAGGAGAACAAGTTGGGGGACATTATTTGGGTTGGCTCTAAACACCCACAAAAATGGAGAAAAACAACATTGAAACCTACTCTAGTCCTCTATAAATCATTTTGAAAATACAAGGACTTATTCTAAATAATCCCAATCCCCATCTTAAACTTCCCTATACTGTAATTCCTTCTAGTGGGTGAAACTACTTATCTGCATTTGCCTTTACTTTCTGGGTGAAACTAGATAAAAATTTGATAAGGGTAGTGGAGAAAAAGAGCATTGCCTTGAAATAAAAATGGAAATCCTTTCGTTTCCCCTCTTGTCTCTAAACATGTACATTGACAGGGACTCAAGTACTAAGCTCAAATGTTGTACATTTAGCCTTTTGGAACAATGAGGGCTGTCATTGCATGATCTAGGAAAAAACAGATGATGAATTAACACTTGTAGACAGATATTATGGAGATTCCTGTGTGGCCTAAGGCATTTTTTGGCCTTTGAAGCACAAGAACTGTACACCTCTTCAAAGGCACTTTGTACATAGCAGTAGCACTTAGACTTCACACTGCTTTACACCCCATCTAAGTGGTTTACAGAGTCAGCCTATTGCCCCCAACAATCTGGGTCCTCATTTTACAGATATCGGAATGATGGAAGGCGGAGTCAGCTTTGAGCCAGTGAGACTCGAACTGCTGGCAGCCGGCAGAATTAGTCTGCAATATTGCATTCTAACCACTGGAACCACAGCTCTTTAGTGAATTGTACCAACCAGCTCCTGTGGTTTGATTTGTTTAGTAAGCCATGATTAATAAACCAACTTAATATGATTAAATAATATTCCTTTCATCGGTTTGTCTTCAGAATGTTCAGACATGGACATGTAATAGTGAATACAATTATTTTTGGTAGCTCGATGCGTTAATTTTACATCAATACTTGCATTCATTATTAAATATATATTCCTTGTTTCACATTGAATTTTCACTGGTTTCAAGAAGTTGCTAGATTGTAAGTACACATTTAGTGATTTTTATTTTGATGTCTGTTGAAATATTTTGCTCCTTTTTTTTCCTAACTTTTGGCTTAACTTTTGTATCATTCGAATGAATTGGAAATATCCTTCAAATAGACAATACATTAATATGAGCTGACAAACTGACTGGACACAACATTCCATCCCATCTCCTTTACACAAGAAAAGAAAACCTACCAAACCTGGCATCAATATTTTGTGTTCATCATGTATGTAACTTAATCTTCGTTTGTGCATTTTATTATATTTTGTTACTGTTATGAATCAATTAATTGAAATGAAAAAAACATTTTTAACAAAGGGAAATGAACTACTTAACTGATACTTCACAGCACATCTGGGCATTTTATGGCCACATAAAAGGGCCACATCCAGCCCTTTGGCTATCCCTGTCGAGTTCACCTGAGGTCAATCAGAAATTGGAAATCAAATATAACTGTGTGCCATGCATGCGATACAACTGCATTTTATTTTGAAGACTGCAATTTTTATTCAATTTAGTATGTGCGTGCATGCGTGCCTACACACCTTCACGGTCCCTATTTATTTGGCCTTCCACAACAATCCCCATTTCTCACGTGACACCTTGGGAAAATTAATTGCCCACCTTTGCACAGTATGTATTCTTGTATAAAATGCTCCTTGCTGTCATTACATTATAATGAATAGTGCCAGTCATCATGGTGGATCTATTAAGTAATTTGAATTGTGCTACTAAAAATGTGCCACCATTCCAAACAGGAAAGTGGAATCAGGCTCACAAATTTAACAGTTGACAGAAATTTAGTATTCCAATTAATTTGGCCAGACTTTTAATCAGCACTGCAACAGACATAGGTCTCACAAATATGCAAGGCAGGAGCACACAAAACACAGCTAAAAGTTTAGATTTAATAGTTTTGGATTAAAATGTGGCACGCCAGCAGAGCGGGTGACTCAGACAGTGAGGAGGTTGGGGAGGAACATGGCTCAGTCCTGGAGGCTGGGGAAGGCTCTGATGAGAGCTCTGCATCAGAGGCAGAGATGGGGCCAGGGCCATCGGACAGTTATCAGCTGCCTTCGGAGTTGAAGATCAGTGGGACAGAAGAACAGTTGGAGCCTGTTTCCAATGTGTGCATGCACAGGGTTGCCAGGAGAAGGGAACAGCTAAGGAACAAGGGTCGACTTGGGAGTAAAGGCCCCAGGTGGATGGTGAATGGCCCCTCCCATTGGGAATAAAGAGGAGCTGGAGGGGAGCTTTCAGGAGACAATTAGTTCAATTCATTAGGGTGAAGATCTGTTCCTGACTTCTTGCCAAGTAATTGCTGCCACAGCGTGGCATTTGGAAGTTATCGGCCTGGCAACTCTGAGGTGGTGAAATCTCATGAAAAACTGCTGGGACTTTGCTGGAGAGTAATTCCCTTTAACCTAAGTAAAAGAGGTTTTATTGAGACAAGGAGTCTGCTTCATGATCTTGGGAAGCCTAGGTCAGAACACTTGTAGGTAATCAAAGCCAGCAACCGTTGACTTTAGGGAGCCTTTCTCTAAAGCAATATTTGTACTTCTAGATAAGTTTTTGGCTGCTGTTCTGGAGATGAAGATGGAACCAAGCCAGTGGTGGGTTGCAGGCAGTACGCCCCGGTACGCGTGTACCGGTGCCTGCCGGAAGCAGCCGCCACCATACAAGAACGGTGCTTTGGAGGGCCCACCCACCTGCCTTTGTTCCTTACCTGTATCTGAAAGAAATGGGTCATACGCGCACGCATGGGCAGTGTACGGCGCCTGAGCGATGCTCCACCAAGCAGCTGGAGCGTCACAGGCGGCGGGTGCGCATGCGTGCGCAGCGCACATACCCATGGTGCACGCCCGGTTCCCGTTGCAGTGTACCGGTTGCAACGTTAGCCGAAACCCACTACTGAACCAAGCCTCTGGAAGTTAAGTTGCTTGTTGATCCTTCAGTGCAATCCTAAAATCAAAACACAATTTCTGAAATTTGTATTGTAGATTATTCTCATTTGTGATTTGTATGCTGGAGATGGGTAGAGATTGGTGGAGTTTTGATCAGTTGAGAGCAGTCGCTCTGTTTCCATCTGGACACTAAAAGGGTCTGAGAATATAATCCTAGCATAGAGCCAGGGAAGCCTGTGTTTATGATACTATTATCTAGCCACTACAGATGCTTCGATGGTTGGCAGCAAACAGACAATTCTGTTCATTGGAACAGTAATCCTTGTCACACAGAAAAATTTATTCCACTCCACCGTTTTCATACAAAATAGGGCTAACAGTATTACATGTTTCAGTGGTTTTACTATTTGGAAATGGGGCTACGGGAGCTCGTGCTCTGTTTTCACGACGGTATTAGGGAAGCTCGCATCTGATTTTATAAACATTTTTGCCATGGTTGTTCAGCAAAACGCAAGTGAAGCATGAGGTCGTTAAGCAAAATCCAGCTTCCCTGCTTGCCAGAGGCCAGCTGGGAGGGTCAGAAAAGACGATCATATCACTCCCAGATGGTGGTACAGTGGCAAATACTGTACATGTTAAGCATTTGAATTGTTGCAATGGCCGTAAGTATGAGGACCAGTTACAAGCACATTTCCCAGTGCTATTGTTACCTCAAATAGTCACTAGACAAGTGTTTGCAAGTCAAGGGTTAAATATCATTAAATATATTTCAGCCACCCCTTTCTAGGCTCAGAAGCTAAGCAGGCAAAGGCCTGGTTAGTGTTTGGATGGGAAATCTCCAGGACCATTACAATCGAAGATTAGACTTGGAACATATTCTGTAAAAAGGCAAGGATAAAAGCACACCACTCCCAAACTGTACCAAGAAAACTTTAGGGATGTAAAGTCACCTGGAATGAAGCTTTACCAAAGAACATAAATTTTTAATTATAGGATAATAATAACAGATGAAAGGGATCTTGGAGGTCTTCTAGTCCAAACCTCCCCCCCCCCCAGTCAAGCAGGAAACCCTACACCATTTCAGACAAATGGTTGTCCAATCTCTTCTTAAAAACTGCCATGTGGGAGCACCCACAACTTCTGAAGATAAGCCATTCCACTGATTAATGGTTCTCACTTTCAGGAAATTCCTCCTTAGTTCTAGGTTGCTTCTCTCCTTGATTAGTTTCCATTCACTTCTTCTCCTGCCTTCTGGTGCTTTGGAGAATAGGTTGACCCCCTCTCCTGTGTGGCAGCCCCTTAGATATTGGAACATTGCTATCATGTCATTCCTAGTCCTTCTTTTCATTAAACTAGGCATACCCAATTCTGCAACAGTTCTTCCAATTGCCAATAAAAATCCCAATTATGAAAAGAACATTGAATTGAGGCTAAATGATGCCATCTTGGAGACCTCTCCAAAGATAATATATCTCCACCAGAATAATTACATAGGGAATCACATTGAACAATAATTATTGTTCATTAGACACATTTCTGCCATGCACCTATTCTGCCTGAGCATAACATTTTATCCTTGGCTTCTGTTGCACGGAGCAAGGTATGTCACACTTAAGGGGGAAGGCTTGTGCAACTTTACAAGTATACGTTGGTACATTTACTTCTCCTGGGGTTAACTAGAGGTTATTGGTATCCACCAGGAATTGGCTATTTTGTGGCTGCTACGCAACATGCCAGTTGGGATTGCACATCACAGCATCGTTATGAACGCATATGCTTCCGCTGTCGTCTTTGACTGCTGTCTGTACCAATGACATGCTCCAGATTCCTGGTTGTTGGTTTTTTTTTTTAACCTTGGCAACTTTTAAGCATGCTGGATGGGGAATTCTTGAAATTGGAGTCCACACGTCTTAAAATTGCCAAGGTTAAAAAACACAACTGTGGATTCTGTTTTTGATGAGAGAGAGAAATGCTGGAATAAATCTCCATGAATAAAATAGAATGGAATGGAATAGAATAGGTATAGGAATCGGAATCGGAATCGGATAGAATAGAATAGAATAGAATAGAATAGAATTCCTTATTGGCCAAGTGTGATTGGACACACAAGGAATTTGTCTTCGGTGCAGAAGAGTGTGCATAAAAATACAGTCATCAAGCATCATAAGATACAACACTTAGTGATAGTCATAGGATACTTTCAATATGTTTGAAATATCTGAACTTTGCTGAAGATGTTACCTAGCCTGGTAACGAAATGTTTGAAAACCAAACCAAATCACAATTTTGGAGAGCGACCATTCACACTCATCCTACATCCAAGCCAATGTTCCCCATAAGGTGCGTGGCCGCGCGGCCACGCATGTGGCAAGAAAACACTGCGCAGCAGTTTTCAACTGTCGCGCAGTGATTTCTATTGCCACAGGCTCCAGAAGCTGGGGAGGTCCTTTGCAGGCAGCTAGAACGGGCCGCCCGCAAAGGACTTCCCCAGCCTTGCTTTGAGGAGAACTGAGGGTAGTGGTGAAGCCCCAAAGCCCCCACCGCCACCGGAATAACTGCTGCCACCTCCTCCTCCTCTAACAGCACTGCCGGATTTGCAGCCCGGTGCTGCGGCTGAGGCGAAGCCGCCAAAGCTCCAGGCGGCATCTCCGCGCGTGGCAGCGGCGCCTCCCCTCCGCTCGGAGCACCTGAGCTCAGCGCTGCGTTACCCCTGCCCCCTCCTCCTCCGCCGTGCTTTTGAGGAGCCATAAGGCTGCGGGAGCCAGTAGGAAGGCGGGGGGGAGCAGGGGAAAAAAAGCCTCATGGCTCCTCAAAAGCACGGCGGAGGAGGAGGAGGGGGCAGGGGTAACCCAGCGCTGAGCTCAGGTGCAAATCTGGTGGTGCTGTTGGAGGAGGAGGAGGTAGCAGCAGTTATTCTGGTGGCAGTTCGTCGGCATCTTCAGCAGCAGCCCTGCCCACGATGAAGAAACCAAAGATGGAGCAGATCCACGCAGATGACGTCGCTGCAACATGACTGGAGGAGGAATTCTGGGAGTTGAAGTCCACAAGTTTTAAAGCTGTCAGGTTTGAAGACCTTTGAGGTTTTTTTCTAAAGGGTTAGGGGAGCAAGGGTTTTGTAACTTGACAGCTTTAAGACTTGCGTGCTTCAAATGCCAGAGTTCCTGAGCCAACATGACTGGAGGAGGAATTCTGGGAGTTGAAGTCCACAAGTCTTAAAGCTGTCAGGTTTGAAGACCCCTGGTTTTTTTCCCTAAAGGGTTAGGGGTGCAAGGGTCTTGTAACTTGACAGCTTTAAGAGTTGCGTGCTTCAAATGCCAGAGTTTCTGAGCCAACATTTTGGTTGTTAAGCAGGAGCGTTGTTAAGTGATACTGATATTATATAACTGTTGAATACCGAAGAGCCTGGCCAGCAGAGGCCGTTTGAAGGAAGCCCTCTGATTGGCCAAGGCGCGCGCTCCAGCCGGCGGGAGAATTCAAGGGTTCCTATTGGTTTACCGGCTGACAGCTGTAAGTATAAATAGCTGTCAGCCGGCTCGCGTTTTGTTCGTTTCTGTCAGCCTGTTCGTTAATAAATCTGTTGAACTGACAGCGGCCTCAGTCTCCTCACTACAGATCTAACACTGGTGACGAGGACGGGCGACACGGACCCCTTCGTAGTGCCGCCAATGGCTACCAACGCCGCTTTTTCGCCTTTCAGGCCAGAGGCTGAGGCTTGGGAAGCGTTTCTCGAAAGATTCGAGTGCTTCCTCATAGCCCATGACCTCGTCAGCCTCTCTCAGGAGAGGAAACGCGGCATCTTCCTTAACTATTGCGGCGCGGAGATGTTCGCCACTGCTCGGGCTCTTGCTGCCCCAGAACCAGCCCACTCGCTGCCGTGGGACGACCTGATGACTCGCCTCAAACACCACTACGAGCCCGCGCCATCCCGTTTCGCCCGGCGACAGTACTTCAGTCGCTGCATACAGAAAGAGGGCCAAACCATTGCCCAGTACGTCGCAGCTCTCCGTGCTGAGGCGAGCCTGTGCGAGTTCAGCGATTTAGAAGACGCGCTGCTGGAGCAGTTCATTTATGGGCTCCGCGACGTCAAACTGCATCGTCGCATTCTCGCACGACCAGAATTGACTTTAAAAATTGCGGTTGATGATGCCAGAGCCTATGAAATGGCTGACCAATCCACCCTGGATTTCAGCCACCTCAGCCAGCACCCTCACGCTGCCTATGTGCCGCCTTCTCCATACGCGGCTTCTACCGCCTCATACGCGCATTCTACAGCATCTACCTTCCGTACTGAGGTCGATCAGGCCGTCGACCGCCTCCAGTCGCTCTCCACCACAGACGGACGTCAATGCCTGAGTTGTGGCGGCCGCCACCAACGATCTCAATGCCGTTTCCGCCAAGCCCTTTGCCACAATTGCGGCCGTAAGGGCCACCTAGCCGCCGTGTGCCGTTCAGCGCCTCCTGACAGACGGCCCACACAGCAGCCTCCTCACCCTCCCCGTGCTCCAGCCCAATTACCTGGCCGTCGCCAAAATTCCCTCACCGTTGGCGACCCGGCCGCTGCTTTTCCTGAGTGGCTGGTGGACTCGGCCTCTTCCTCTGCGGAGGGCCGAGGTAAGCTGCATCTCCCAATAACTATTGAGGGAGTACCAACCTCCATGGAGGTGGACACGGGATCGGCTAGATCCATCATGTCATGGGACACCTTCCACTCTTTGCTGCCAAAAGTCCGGCACTATAGCCTAGCCCCCCCAGACTGTCGTCTCCGTGACTATCAGGGGAACCCCATTGACTTGCTAGGATGTGGCAAATTTTACGTTGCTTATGGTTCCCGCCACGCCATACTACCTCTCCTCATCATAAAAAACCCTCTGTCCTCTTTGCTAGGCCTAGATTGGTTTAGGGCACTAGGGCTCTCAATAGCGGGGGTACATTCCCTACTTCCCTCTCCTCTTCCCTCTTCTACTTCTCTCTCTTCTCTCCTGACTGAATTTGCTGACGTCTTCAGCCCCTCCCTAGGTTGCTATACCGGTTCCCCCATTTCCCTAAATCTCGACCCATCCATAGCCCCCATCCGTTTGAAGGCTCGCCGCCTGCCGCTGGCTCTTAAAGCCAAGGTAGACGCGGAGCTAGATAAGCTTCTCCGCCAAGGCATACTCGAACCCGTGGACTTCTCCCCATGGGAAACGCCAATAGTCATGCCCCTTAAGTCCGACGGATCCGTGAGGATCTGCGCGGACTTTAAATCTACATTAAATAAAGCCCTGCAAGCGCACCCCTATCCTGTGCCCGTGGTGCAGCATGTTCTGCACTCCCTAGGCAATGGGCGCATTTTCGCCAAGCTAGACCTCGTGCAGGCGTATCAACAGCTGCCCGTGGACGAGCCCACCGCGCTTGCGCAGACGATAGTTACCCACCGCGGGGCATTCAAATGCCGCAGGCTGCAATTCGGAGTCAGTGTGGCCCCGGGAATTTTTCAAGGATTAATGGAACGCCTGCTCCATGCCATTCCCGGGGTCACCCCGTACTTCGACGACGTCTTGATCGCGGCCCCCGATGCTGCGGGGCTCGTTCAGACGCTGCATGTTGTCCTACAGCGCTTCCGCGCTGCTGGACTCCACTTGAAGGCCGAAAAATGCCAGCTGGGGGTTTCTGCCGTAACCTTCCTCGGTTACCGCATCGATGCCGCGGGCATCCACCATGACCCAGCTAAACTTGACGCCATCCTAGCTGCTCCCCCACCCCAATCTAAAGCGGAGCTACAAGCCTTCCTGGGGCTTCTAAATTTTTATGCCTCCTTCATTCCCCACAAAGCTTCCCTGGCCGAGCCCCTTCACCGCCTTCTGGACTCCAAGGCCCTTTGGAGCTGGAGCAGCCGCGAGGCGCAGGTGCTCGCGGCTGTCAAGCACTCCCTCACTTCTCCTCCAGTCCTCGCCCAGTACGACGAGACCCTTCCACTAACCTTAGTTTGTGACGCCTCTCCTTTTGGGGTGGGCGCCGTCCTTAGCCGTTCCTTCCCTGATGGCTCGGAACGTCCCATAGCGTTTTACTCCCGCACCTTATCAAGGCCTGAGCGCAATTACAGCCAGCTTGATAAGGAGGCGCTGGCTGCCGTTGCGGGGGTAAAGCGCTTCCACCATTACCTATACGGACGTCCCTTCTCTCTTATTACAGACCACAAGCCGCTTCTAGGCATCATTGCCGGGGATCGCCCCACCCCTCCCATCCTGTCCCCTCGCATGTTGCGATGGGTTGAATTCCTTTCTGCCTATTCCTATACCCTTGCTTATCGCCCCGGCGGCCATATAGCCCATGCAGACGCTTTGAGCCGCTGCCCCTTGCCAGTTCCCATTCACGACCCAGCTCCTACTATTAAGGTCTGCCTCATTGACGACCTGTCCCTCCCTATGTCCGTCTCGGACATAGCTGCGGCGTCTGCGACCGACACTGTAGTCCTCCGCGCTATGGCCGCCGTAACTCGAGGATGGACCGCTTACTCTAAGGATCCACTCCTGCCCTTTTTCCGCCGCCGTTGCGAGCTATCAGTAGTGCAGGATTGCCTCCTTTGGGGCTCCCGCGTCGTTATTCCCTCTTCCTTGCGCGCCGCTGTGCTGTCTCGCCTCCATGACGGCCACCCAGGCATTGTCCGAATGAAGGCCCTTGGCCGCGGATATGTCTGGTGGCCGTCTATGGATGCGGACATCGCCTCCTATGTACAAAGGTGCTCCGCCTGCCAGCGGGTGCAGGCTGCCCCCCCCACCGCTCCTCCCCGCGATTGGGAGCAACCTATGGGCCCATGGAGTCGATTGCACATCGATTTCATGGGTCCCCTCGATGGCCACTCCTTCTTAGTCGTGGTAGATGCATGGTCAAAATGGGTTGAGCTCTTCCCCATGACCACCACCACCTCCGCGGCCACGATCCGCGTTCTCAACTCCCTTTTCACAACACATGGGCTGCCCGATGTTATCGTTTCCGATAACGGGCCCCAATTCACCTCGTCTGAATTCCTTTCGTTCCTCACCTCCCTGGGCATCCGCCATGCCCCAATTCCACCGTACCACGCGGCCAGCAATGGCCTGGCGGAACGTGCCGTACGCTCTGCAAAGGATGCCTTTGCCCGTATGGCAGCCCTTCCGTGGCCCGAACGCATCCACACCTACCTCCGTACCCAACACACCACCCCTTGTTCCTCCACGGGTAAAGCTCCCTCTGAGCTGTTAATGGGTCGCCGCCTCAGGTCTACTTTGGACCACCTGCATCCCCTCTGTTCTCCCCCTCCCTTTCACCCTTCCACCCCCCCCCCCCGAGGTCCTTTCTAGTGTGGGAGGAAGTTTTCACCCGGAATTTTGCAGGGGAGCCAAAATGGGTACCCGGAAAGATCTCAGATGTAACAGGACCCTGCTCTTACAGGGTCCTCCTCTACGATGGGAGATCTTGGAGGCGCCATCTAGACCTGTTGCGGCGACGACCGGCAGAAGTTCCAGCAATTGCAACCAGCGGACAGAAACAGCCAGGCCCTATCAACGCCACCTGCCGGCCCAACCAAACACAAAATCCTAGCTCCGAGTCAGCGCAGATTGTTCCCGGTGCGCTTGGTTCCTTACCTGTTCTGTTGCATCCACCTCCAAGGGTTGGGCCTGTCGCGGCCGCTCCTCCGGCGCCTCGTCACAAGGGCGGAGCCGACACTCCTTCTGCTTCGGACGCCATACCAACTATGCCGAGGCGTTCCCAGCGCGTGCGCAGACGACCGAGTTACTTGGACGATTACGCATGCGCAATCCGGGGGAAAGGGGTGTTGAATACCGAAGAGCCTGGCCAGCAGAGGGCGTTTGAAGGAAGCCCTCTGATTGGCCAAGGCGCGCGCTCCAGCCGGCGGGAGAATTCAAGGGTTCCTATTGGTTTACCGGCTGACAGCTGTAAGTATAAATAGCTGTCAGCCGGCTCGCGTTTTGTTCGTTCCTGTCAGCCTGTTCGTTAATAAATCTGTTGAACTGACAGCGGCCTCAGTCTCCTCACTACAGATCTAACAATAACACTTTTAATTAAGCAGGTACCGTGAAGAAACATAACTTTGAGTTTCAAATAATACTGATTTCGTTGTTGTCTTAGGTGACATCTGTGAAAAAAAAGTGTTGGTGGATTAGAGTTTAATCTTTGGTCATTTGTCCCTTGTCGAATGGAGTAATTTGGGAGATTACGGTATTTAGCCCTTTATACACCCTCTCCCAGAGGAAATATAGGGCAGTTGAGATATGTTTAAGAAATTAAATTGATGGTTTAAGATTCTGACAAGAATTTAAGCATCTGCTTTTCTCCAATTGCCCAGACTTACTCTCTCCAGAAAAATAAAGCAAAAAATATATGCTTTGCCAATTTGGGATATCCAGATTTGTCCACCATTGCCACAGAAAAGGATGAGCATTTTTTTCTTGGGGTTAGAAGATTATCCTTATTGTAGAAGGCTTATAAACCAGGAGGAGGTTGTTTGTCTTGGGTTTATTTGGATTAAGAAACTTCATAATACCTCTAAAAGATAATGACAGATTACAATGCACCACAGCCCTTATTGCAACAAAAGGTCTCTCTATTTAGCCAATTAGAATCCATGACTCATCTTCTTAACAAGAACTTCATTTCTTTTGTTTAGAGTTTTGTCATTTGTAATTATTTTAGTATACCACGTATAGATGTGAACAATTCACTCCTACTTTTAAAAATCACTGAAGAAT
This sequence comes from Natrix helvetica, assembly GCF_964273705.1. Taxonomy (NCBI): domain Eukaryota; kingdom Metazoa; phylum Chordata; class Lepidosauria; order Squamata; family Natricidae; genus Natrix; species Natrix helvetica. The sequence goes on along the minus strand of NC_138550.1, from coordinate 156,833,400 downwards.
GAGACCAGGAGTTTGTTTGTTTTGTTTGTTTTATTGGCCTTATATGCCGCCCTTCTCCCAAAGGACTCAGGGCGGCGTACAACATAAAAACACATATGACAAAAGTTAAACAAGATTAAATAGAAAATCCAATAACCTTCAATTGACAATTTACATCAAATTTAGGATTAAATTAAAATTGACTATTTAAATTTAATAAGTTATTTTATTCTATTCAGGCCAGGCCGGCTTGCTGAAAAAGCCAACTTTTTAGGGCGCACCGGAAGGACCAGAGGTCAGGGATTATGCGAAGCTCCGGGGGAAGCTCATTCCAGAGGGAAGGCGCTCCCACAGAGAAGGCTCTCCCCCTGGGGGCCGCCAGCCGACATTGCTTGGCCGACGGCACCCTGAGGAGGCCAACTCTGTGGGATCGTACTGGACGGTGGGAGGCTACCGGTGGCAGTAGGCGGTCTCGCAGGTACCCTGGGCCTAAGTCATGGAGCTCTTTAAAGATCATAATTAACACCTTAAATCGCACCCGGAAAACAACCGGAAACCAGTGCAGGCCGCCTAAAAGGGGTGTAACATGGGAGCACCGAGGTGACAACCCGCGCAGCCGCATTCTGGACCAGCTGGAGCTTCCGGGTGCTCTTCAAGGGCAGCCCCATATAGAGGGCATTACAGTAGTCCAGGCGAGAAAGGACGAGGGCGTTAGTGACTGTGCACAGGGCATCCCAATACAGGAAGGGGCGCAACTGGCGTACCAGGCATACCTGGTAAAAGGCCCCCCTGGTAAGATGTTCTTCTAAACTAAGCCGCGTATACTGGTGGGATTCAAATGTTTTTACTACTGGTTCTGTGGGTGTGGTTTGGTGGGTGTGGCATGGCATGGCATGGCATGGCATGGCTTGGTGGGCGTGACAGGGGAAGGATACTGTAAAATCTCCATTCCCACCCACCTCAGGGGAAGGTTACTGCAAAAACCCCATTTCCTCCCAATCAGCTGGGACTCGGGAGGCAGAGAATAGATGATGGCGGGGGCAGCCAGAGGTGGTATTTACCGGTTCTCTGTACTACTCAAAATTTCCGCTACTGGTTCTCCAGAACTGGTCAGAACCTGCTGAATACCACATCTCAATGAAATGTACAAGTTTCTGCAAACTAGTTTTGTTTGTTCTGGTTCCTATGCTGGAGTCATTTGATTCCACACTAAAGGCAGCCTTCAGTCACCACAATTAATGGGAGTAGGGAGGCAAACATGTCATTTCATTGAAATCAATGGCCTGCTTACCTATATTGTCCATCATGGTATATATCAGGGCTTAGGGCTGTACAATTAAATCTTGACTATAGAAAAATCATGAGGAAACGCTTTCTGAAAAGACTACAGTTACTTACTCAGTCTTAAGAATCGAAGACTCACTAAAACATCAATCTCCACCATCTGAAGTCTGGTGCGAATGTGTATTCAGAAATTTTTTAAAAAGAAAAACTGAGCCAGGAAATTATACTGGGATCCTTAACCCATAAAGAACTCACAATTTCATTTCTTGTTAAGCCAAACTGTTTATTTTTCCCCCCAGCGGAATCATTTTGGGTTGGAACATGGATTGAAATCCTTTGGTTGCTCTTCATAATGGAATCAGAAAAACCTGTCGATCTCTTCTTGCTACGTGCTCATCCTAAACCTCAGTGACGTGCGGTGAGGTTTATGGCTGGTGAGGCACTGACACAGTGGTGGGTTTCAAATATTTTTAGACTTGTGGACTTCAACTCCCAGAATTCCACAGCCAGGCATGCTCAGTACCGATTTAAAACTTAATTTAATTTTAATTTAATTAGCACTTCTAGACCGCCCCCTCTCCCAAAAGGGACTCGGGGCGGTGTACAGTCCATATCAAAAACATCATACATAATAACAATTAAAAATTATTAAATGGATAAATACATAAATAAGAGGAGGATAAAATAGACAGAACTGTAATTGCTAAATAAATAATTTAAAATATACAAAGTTTAAAACCCCAGTGTCTTATAAAATTAAGTCCCCTAAAAAACCAGTAGGAAACATATATGCCAGGAGGTAGACGTTAAAAATTATGCCAGACCAGCCAGTCGGAACAGGTGAGTCTTCAGTTTCTGCCGGAAGGAGCGGAAGTCAGTGGTGGTTCTAATGTCGGGGGGGAGGTCATTCCAGAGGGTTGGGCCCATCACAGAGAAGGCCCTACTCCTTGGTGTCGCCCGTTGGCATTGCCTAGTGGACGGCACCAGGAGAAGCCCCTCCCTGTGAGAGCGAATTGGCCGCAGGGATGTATGTGGGAGGATGCGATCCCGCAGGTAACTAGGCCCTATGCCATGGAGCGCTTTAAAGATGGTGGTCAAAACCTTGAAACGCACCCGAAAGACCACAGGTAGCCAGTGCAGCTCGCGCAGGAGCGGTGTTACGTGGGAGTACCTAGTACTCCCCATGACTGCCCGCGCGGCTGCGTTCTGGACTAGCTGCAGTCTTCGTGTGCGTCCCAAGGGAAGCCCCATGTAGAGAGCATTACAGTAGTCCAGGCGAGACGTCACCAGTGCATGAGTGACCGTGCGTAGGGCATCCCGGTCCAGAAGGGGGCGCAATTGGCGCACCAGGCGAACCTGGTGGAACGCCCCCCTAGCCACGGCTGCCACATGGTCGTCCATTGACATCCGGGCATCAAGGAGGACGCCCAAAGTGCGCGCCCGTTCCACAGGGGGCAGTTGTTCGCCCCCTATGGCCAGCGTTGGAGTTGGCTGACTGAACCGAGGTGCCGGTAGCCACAGCCACTCAGTCTTGGAGGGGTTGAGTTTGAGTCTGTTGTCCCCCATCCAGACCCCGACGGCTTCCAAACACTGGGACATCACTTCGACAGCCTCGCTGGGGTGATTTGGGGTTGAAACGTACAGCTGAGTATCATCAGCGTACAGATGGTATTCAACCCCAAAACCACGGATGATCTCTCCCAGCGGCTTCACATATGTGTTGAACAGGAGGGGCGAGAGGACCGACCCCTGTGGCACCCCACAAGTGAGTGACCTCAGGGTCGACCTCTGCCCCCCCGTCAACACACATTGCGACCGGTCGGAGAGGTAGGAGCCGAACCACCGTAAAACGGTGCCTCCGACTCCCATCCCCTCCAGCCGGCGCAATAGGATACCATGGTCGATGGTATCAAAAGCCGCTGAGAGGTCTAATAGGACCAGGATAGAGGAACAACCTCTATCTCTGGCCCTCCAGAGATCATCAACCAGCGCGACCAAGGCTGTCTCTGTGCTGTGCCCGGGTCGGAAGCCGGACTGGCGTGGGTCTAGATATTCGGATTCGTCAAGGTGTCGTGGAAATTGCTGTGCCACCACATTCTCAACAACCTTCGCTAAAAAGGGAAGGTTGGAGACTGGACGATAATTAGCCAGCTCCATTGGGTCCAGTGAAGGCCTCTTGAGCAAGGGCCTCACCACCGCCTCTTTCAAGGAAGTTGGTAGGAAGCCCTCACCCAATGAGGCGTTCACCAGGCCCAGAAGCCAGCCTCGTGTCACCTCCCAGGATGCCAGTACCAGCCAGGAGGGACACGGGTCCATTGAACATGTGGTGGGTCGCAGCCGTCCACGCAACCTGTCCAAATCCTCGGGGGCAACAGAGTCAAACTCCTCCCAGAATGGTCTCACAAGACTCACTGTTGACGGCTCGTCCGGCCCACTGGAGGGGGCCCATCCGCTCCGGATCTGAGCGACTTTGTCCTGCAGATATTCCCCAAACTCCTCTGCTCTACCCTGCAAGGGTGCCCCCCGCGTCCCCTGTGACAGGAGAGAGCGGGTCACCCTAAACAGGGCAGCAGGGTGGTTATCTGAGGACGCAATAAGAGCGGCACAATGTCTACATTTGGCCGCTCTCAATGCCACAAGGTAGGTCCGTAAATAGGCTCTTACCTGTGTTCGATCAGACTCGGAGCGTGAGGATCTCCACCTGCTCTCTAGACGTCTCCTATGGCGCTTCATCACCCTTAGCTCCTCGGTATACCAAGGAGCTCGGGTGGATCGCTGCCGCAGGAGAGGTCGCAAAGGCGCAACCCAGTCCAAGGCCCCAGCCACCGCCGTATTCCAGGCGGCCACTAGGTCCTCCGACCGAGCACGGGTCAGGGCTACAGGTAGTGGCCCAAATTCCGTCTGGAACCTATCCGGTTCCATCAGGTGCTTGGGGCGGTACCAGCTTGGAGAGGCTGGCTCCGCCTCCTCGCGGTGGGGGGTAGCGGAAGGGAAGTCGAGCCGGAGACATGAGTGATCTGACCATGACAGGGGAGTAATGACTAAGTCCCCTATTCCCAGATCACTCGTCCACTGTTCAGATACAAAAATAAGGTCCAGTGTGTGACCGCCCTCGTGTGTGGGGCCCTGAATTAATTGGGTCAGGCCCATGGCTGTCATGGAAGCCATGAACTCCCGAGCCACCTCAGATGCTGCTCCCGTCGATGGCAGGTTGAAGTCCCCCATGACCAAAAGCCTGGGGATCTCAACTGCCGTCTCTGAGATCAGCTCGAGGAGCTCGGGCAGGGCCGCTGATGTATAGCGAGCAGCCAAGTATACAATCAGCAGGCCCAACTGCCTCCCTGGGCCCCATTTCACACCTAGGGATTCACAACCGGGTATCTGAGGAACAGTGAACTCTCTCGGTTCCAGACCATCCCGTATAACTACCGCCACCCCACCAACCTTACCCAGGGCCCGAGGCTGATGGAATGCACGGAAACCTGGTGGGCACATTTCCACGAGGGGTAAACCACCCTCGTGGCCCAACCAGGTCTCCGTTATCCCTGCAAGGTCCAGCTCCCCCTCCGAGATCAACTCGCTAATGAGGGGGGCCTTGTTGGTTACGGACCTTGCATTGCAAAGCATCAGCCGCAGGCCCTGGCTCTGTAGTTCCTGACCACCTAGGCTGCGGGGGTTGGTACAAACGACCGGGCGTAGCCAACAGCCACGGTCTCCCAACCGACCTTGTGATCTTCTCTTGTCCTCGCATCCCCCCCTCCCCGCGACCAATGTAATAAAACAACCCTCTACCGGAATAATTTGTTCCCTCTCCCCCCCCACCCTGCTCACTTCCCTCCTGGACTCACCTGTTCGACTGGCGCTGGCTTCCCTCCCAGCCTGGTTAACCCACCCCCCCTCCCTGGAACCCCCTAAAAACAATGTAAAACATTTGACTAAAAATCCCCTCAGCTTCCGTTTCTTCCACCTCTCGGGGTTCACAAACCCGTCATCAAGGCAGGCCCTTGTAAGAGCCAAGGGCCATACCTGCGAGAGAGGGGCCTCCCGCAGGCGGAGCAGGTCTAACCTTGAATAAATTGATAGAATATTAAAGCCCAATTGGGTAAGGGTGCAGGTAGTAAAAGTCAATAGCCGGAGGGCTAAGGTCTTAATGGGATACTAAAGCTGGAGGCTTTAGTATCCAGATAGTACTTGGAAAGAGGGTGGGGGGGAAATGTTCAAATATTCCCAAAGTGGCGCAAGGAAGAGATGTCATAAAAATGGGAAACAGTCTAAGGTGGTTGAGGATAGATATAATTACAGATGTGGGATCCTTAGTGGGTGGGTGGGGCATTCTGAGCAACATCATTTGTTTCTCTCTCCCTTCCTCCCCCTCTCAAACACACACACACACACACAAAAGTTGGATTGGACTATCTCTCCTACTCCCTTCCCTCTCTCATTCACTCTCAAACAAACACACACACACACAAAAGTTGGATTGAATATCTTTTCTAGTGGCTTGAAAGCAGCTCCTCTGCCATCCCCCCCATTCCCCTGCTGCCTTCCCCAAACACCTCCACCATTGCAAATGCAGCCTGCTGTCTGGGGGGGAAATGCCTGGAACACAATAAAGCCCACCCACTCACCTCCTGCTGGCAGGCTGGGGTGAGAGGAGAGGCAGAGAAGCCAGAGGGGAGCCGATCCAAGCCTTCCAAAAGAAAGAGGCTGGGGAAAAGTGTGTGTGCTACAGCATGGCTCTTTGCCTGGCTTCCATGGATGATTCTGCTTAACTGTTAAAAAAAAAGCCTCTAAAAAGCGCCCTCTACTATGAGGCAGGAGAACTGTGTGCCTCAACTACGTCAGGAATTTTTAGGCTTTTAACCCTTGCTTAACTCTGCTCGAGTGATCATAAAACGCCTAAGGTCAGACTAGAGGAGGCATGCAGTTCTCCTGTTTCATAGTAGAGGGCACTTTTTAGAGACTTTTTTAAACAGTTAAGCAGAGTCATCCACTGTGAGGCAGCAACTAGCTCAACTTTTTCCTTTTACATTTTTTTTCTTTTCATGATGAGAGCGGTGAGGCTGTGCCTCACTTGCCTCACCTGACTGCACATCACTGCTACACCTACACTTGTAGTAATTTCATTGCATTGCATGGAAATTACATCCTAGTTCTTTTGGCTGGCAATCCAGATAATTGGCTATCCCCAGGGGTGGGATTGAATTTTTTTTAGCAACTGGTTCTCTGCCTGGTTGCTGGATGAACGTGGCCTACTCGACCTCCTGCACCATGGTAGAGGGTCGGGGGCATTTTCACCCTCCCCCGGCTCCGGAGAGTCTCCTCGAGCCTCAGGAGGGCGAAAGCAGTCTACCCAGACCTGCGGAGGCCCTCCAGAGGCCCTCCAGAGGCTGGAAACAGGCCTGTTTCTGGACTTCCAGAATTTCTGGGAGGCCTGTTTTTCGCCCACCCAGAGCCTCATTGCGGGTCCTGCACTTACCTGGCATGATGAACGGGCTGTGTGGAGACTCCTGGGAGAGGCAGGGCAGGAGGGGCAGGGCCAGCCAGTCCTTTCAACTACCGGCTGGATGAACCAGATGTAAAATTAGCATCCGATTCACCCGAACTGGTGTGAACTGGCTGGATTTCACCCTTGCCTACCCTGGTTCAAGAAATTGGTAGATGTAAATCATTGCTGATCTTGCCTACAATTTCCTGTAGTATCATGCCAGCAAAATATCCCCTTGCCACCTTATTGAAATAGCAGAGTCTGGATGTGAGATATCAAGTGCAGCTTGAGAATATATTCTCAAGATGGGTGTTCACCAGCCTCCCAAGAGTTTCACACATATATGTGCAACATCCTTGCCTCCACACACCTATACAGCTCAAGATCTAGTGGATCAGGCTAATGAACAGTGAGGATTTGAATCAATTAGAAGCATCCCTTAATAATAGTGTTTTGAAAACTGGCAACTTTGTGCTTCATGCTGGCTAGGGAATTCTGGGAGTTGGAGTCCATGCATCCAGGCAATTGTTACAAGACTCTATTGTTGCTTTGATGCCTTTACTTGCTGTGTAGCACCCAAAGGCAGAATCTGATCGGTTACCATCATACTTCAATTATTGGATAGAGCAGGGGTGGATTTCAATCGGTACGGACCAGTATGGCTGTACCAGATGGTGAAATTTAGCGTGCCTTCCCGTACCCGTTGATCAGGAGGCCTCATACCAGAACGCTCCCTCCCCTCGTTCGCTCTTTCACTCACACCACCCAACCCCACCATGCTGTCGAAAAGTTCTCAGAAGAAGAACTGGTGAGTGGCTGGAGTATGGAGGAGAGGATGTTGGGGAAGAGGGAAGAGGCAGAGGGTGTAGAAGAGTGTGTGCTGTGCACAGGCTATGAGTTTTAAAACCATCTGAGTGAATCCAGGAAGAGGGAAGAGGCAGAGGAGCTGGAAGATACTATAGGAACACACGCTTCCAGCCCCTCTGCCTCTTCCCTCTTCCTGGATTCACTCAGATGTTTTTAAAACTCACAGCCTGTGCACAGCACACACACCTGCAGCCCTTCTGCCTCTTCCCTCTTTCTGGATTCACTCCCACCTAGTCACATGACTGTCAAGCTACTCCCACCCGGTCACATAACTGCCAAGCCACTCCCACTCAGTTACACAATTGCCAAGCTACTCCCATCTGGTCACATAACTGCCAAGCCATTCCCACTCAGTCATATGACTGCCAAGCTACTCCCACCCGGTCATATAACTGCCAAGCCACTCCCACTCAGTCACATGGCTGCCAAGCTACTCCCACCTGGTCACATGATCACCAAGCCACTCCCACCCAGTCAAACTATCACCAAGCCACTCCCACCCAGTCACATGACCACCAAGCCACTCCCACAAAACAGGCCACACCTACAGAATAGGTTTTAAAAATTTTTGAAACCCACCACTGGGATAGAGCAATACAGTATTCCATTGATGCTAGTATCTGAAAGTTGTCAGGAAGGTACAACTGGACCATATGATCCTTTAACAAATATCTGCAGTTCTGGCCTAATAGTAGCATTAGGCTCTATTCAGTGGTGGGTTGTAGGCAGTACGCCCTGATACGCGCGTACCGGTGCCTGCTGGAAACAGCAGCCACCATACCGGAACAATGCTTTGGAGGGCCGGCCCGCCCGCCCTTGTTCTTTAACTGTATTTGAAGGAAGCGGGCCATCTGTGCACACACACGCAGTGTACGGTGCCTGCGCGATGCTCCAGTAAGCAGCTGGAGCATCGCAGGTGGTGGATGTGCATGCATGCGCAACGCGTGTGCCTGCAGTGCACGCTCGGCTCCCGTTGCAGTGTACCGTTTGCAACGGGAGCCAAAGCCCACTACTGGCGCTATTATATAGGTTTGGCTTGTTCTCAGTATTGGCAGTAGTTCTATGGAAGGGGTGTCAACTCAAGGTGCAGGGGCTGGATCTGGACCACCGGTGCTTAAATCCGGCCCGTAGGGCCGCCCTTGAAATAGCGAAGGACTGGCCTGCAGTGTCTCTGCTAGCAAAATTGGAGATTGGGAGGGCCATGTGTGGCCCTCCCAGGCTCTGTTTCCAGCTGCGACAGTCTCCTGCCGCTGTCTGTCAGTAAAAATGGAGCTCAGTGGGAAGCGTGCGCCTCCCCCCCTCCATTTTCACTGATACAGGATGGCAGGAGGCTGTCCCAGCTGAAAAGAGAGCTCAGGAGCCCTTTCTCGCTGGCAGAGCACTCGGGCCACCATAGATGCCCCCGACACGAGTGATGTTAACTTGTCCACACCCACCCTGGCCACGCCCACCCTGGTCACCACCACCCCTCCCCGAGGTCAAACACAACCCTGATGCGGCCCTATATTGGATTAGCCATCTGCATGAACAAAAGGTAAGATTCACATATTGAATAATACCACGTTAGCAATGGACAATCCTGAATAGGTTTTGCACCTCACATGGCATCTTTAAGATCAAGATCAGAATAGACCTGGAAGGGAGCTTGGAGGTCTTCTAGTCCAGCCCCCTGCTTCAGCAGGAGACCCTATACCATTTCATACAAGTGACTGTCCAGTCCCTTCTTAAAAACCTCCAGCGATGAAGTACCCACAACGTCTGAAGGCAAGCTGTTCCACTGGTCAATTGTTCTCATTGTTAGGAAGTTTCTCCTTCATTCCAAGTTGCTTCTCTCCTTGATTAGAGCATCCATCCAATCCATCCATTGTTGCTTGTCCTGCCCTCTGGTGCTTTGGAAAATAAATTGACTCTTTGTGGTAGTTATTTTTGGGGGCGTGTGTGGTAATATTTGAATATTACCAAATATTTCTTGCAGAATAAAGAAAATACTGCTTTAGAGCTTGCTTTAAAAAAATATTAAAAGATGCTTAAAATGCAAAGTGCTCCCTTCCTTTCAATGAGGATTTCCAAGGAACCGCATTAGGCTGACAGTTTGATTGTGGTCTGTGGCCACTGCATTCCTCCCTGGAGGTGTTTGGTTAAGCTTGATGGAGAACAGCTTTACCACATTGAAATGCTGCAGCTCAGCTGTATGTGTGGTTTGCCTCAACAGGAACAGTGGGGAAGTGGCAATGAAAGCAGAATTTCTTGATCAGCTATTGTTGATGGTTTTACAGAAAATCAATGCACCAAAATTAATGATTCTTTTAGCCAACAAGAAAAGGAAAAAAAAAGAAGGGTTTAGGAGAAAGGATTTCAGAAAGCAAATTAAGCAAAAAAAAAAAAACCCCGGAGAGGATAAGACTCCATTCTCAAAATGGTATTCCTACACATTAGAGTGGGTAACCTCTTCAGGGAGCAGATCCAGAATTAATGATGAATAACAAGATAACAATACCCCAGATTTAATAATTAAACCCCAAGTTTAACAATTGTCAATAAGAAAGACAAAAACAGTGATGGCTAACCTTCCTGTTGTGTGCCAAAAATGCACACGTGCGCACGGCAGCACATCCTGCATTCAAAATGCAATGCGAGCGCCCCCCGTGCATGTACTGTGCATGAGTGCCATAGGTTTGCCATCATGGGGCTAGATCAGTGGGTCTCAACTTTCCTAATGCCGCGACCCTTTAATACAGTTCCTCATGTTGTGGTGACCCCCAACCATAACATTATTTTACGTTTTCTGTATTTTTTCGAAAATATGTGTTTTCCAATGGTCTTAGGCGACCCCTGTGAAAGGGTCGTTCGACCCCCAAAGGGGTCCCGACCCACAGGTTGAGAACCACTGGGCTAAGATGATGGACATTGTAGAACTTGGAGGCAGCAGAAACTGGAGAGAATCACAAACTATAAAGACCTGCAAATAGAAGTAAAATGATTATGGCAAAAATATAGTACCAATAGCGACAGGCTTCTTGGGTGCAAATCCCCCCCCCCAATTCAAAGCACCATTTGAACACCATCGGTATTGACAAAACCACCGTAAATTGCAAAAGGCAGTTTCACTGAATCCTGCAACAATACCTTTAATACCCCCAGACAACAGTATTTACCTATCCAAAGTATTTGGGAAAGACTGAACAAGTGGATAAGAATGCAAGATTCAATGTAAACATCTGGCTGGTTCTGCAACCAATCATAATGCCTACGTTTCACAAGGTAACAAAATTTTGTGAACACACAAATAAAGAACCATTTGGAAACAATGCTCCGTTTTCTGCTCTCCAGAGCAAAACAAAGGAATCTTCAAAAGCCAAGGGAAATTAAGTTAAAAGAAATTTCCCACGAAACTTCAAAAGGTGTGTAGAAAGTTAGCACCCAGCCCTCTCCCAGAAAAATGAAATATCCTGGGAAATATTGAAAAGGCAGAATAACACATTTCCCTGGATGTGAAAAGGGAGAAACATGTTTTCAAAAGACAGAGTAGCTCCCTGTAGCTTCCTGCCCATCCCCCTTTGTCAATGGGCCATTAAGATGCCCAAGCCAGTCTATTCTACATAATAAAGAGTTCTCCCCCTCAGCTCCAGGGTGATGGGATTAAGGCATGATTATCCTTTACCCACTCACCACATGGCATCTGTGAGCTCAACCAAACCTGGATTCAAAGCACAGCCTAGAGCAGCGATGGCGAACCGTTTTTGGCTCTTGTGCCATAAGTGGGGAGAGCGCAGGGGGGTCATGTGCAGGCGTGCCGCACCCATAATGCAATGCGTGACCCCCCTAGTGCGCATGCATGCACTGCAGGCACAACCCCCCATTTTTGCATGCTTTTTTCGCCCTCCCCAGGTTCCAGAGGCTTTAGAGGAGCCTGGGGAGGGCGAAAGCAGCCTCTCCCGCCCCCCCAGAAGCCCTCCGGAGGCTTCAGGGACCTTCAGGAGGCTTCCCTGAAGCCTCTGAAGCAGTCAAAAGGACCCTCCGAGCAAACTGGAAGTCACTTCCGGTTTGCTCGGAGAGTCGTTTTAAGCGCTCCGAAGTCTTCAGGGACCTTCAAGAAGCTTTGCTGAAGCCTCCAGAGCAGTCAAAACCACCATCCAAGCAAACAGGAAGTCCATTCCCGAACTTCCGGTTTGCCCATAGGGCTGGTGTTTTGCACTCCGGAGGCTTTAGGGAAGCTCATGAAGCCTCTGGAGGGTCTCCGGGGGTGGGGGTGGGGGACTCTTTTCGCCCTCCACAGGGTCCTATAGAGCTTCTGGAGCCTGGGGAGGGCGAAAAATGGCTTTAAAAAAGGGTGAACTCAGCTGGCCAGCACCTCGTGTGCCCTGACAAATGGCTCCGCGTGCCATAGGTTCGCCATCACTGGCCTAGAGAGTTGCCCCTGGATGGCCCCATGGGAGTCTGACAACCAATCAGAATACATTTCTTACACAGGAACAGGAAACAGAGAGGTAGAGCTGAACAGATGATAAAAAGCCCAGCAAGCCCCTCCCATGGCCCTTCTCTTTTTCTCCACCAACATTGAAGCATGTGATCCCCCTTTTCTGTTCAGGACCTCAAACCATGTGATCCTGTCCACCATTAAACCATCTTTCCAAGCAGCCTCCGTGTCTCCAGTGTCTTTTTCCCCACTTGGAGCGGAACCCAGAAGGACATTTCTTTCAACAGGTGTGCACATATATCATACACATATATCTTCTCCAGCAGGGTGTCTCCATCTTCCAAACGGAGTTCACAGCTTTGCATAATTTTAACAGCTCTCAATATTTTGGGTTGCTGTTCTTAAAACAACATTGCAAAGGTGTTGTCTGGGTTGAAAATGAATTTATGAACTCAACATTGGAATGACAATGATGAGCAGTTATGAAATCTTCTATCTGAAAACCATGATACAAAGCTGAACCAAATGCTGGTGGCTACTTCATTCTCTTACCTGCAGTCCCATCTTCATTAAGCTGAAACTGAAACCAATAGAATATTCTAAGTGACTTTTTTTTTTGTTTAACCTCTATCTGGTTCAAGTTATCCACATTGCAAGGAAGTGGAGATCTGGCAGAGTTTTAGGCAGAAACCCAAGAATTTGGTGGACAAATAAATCGGTGTTCTATATAAGGCTGCCACTTGGGATCTAGGAACAAAGTTAGAGCAAATGAAGTTTTCATTTGGATAGTTTATTGTTTGTTTAGTAGTGACCATTCAATGAGACAAACAGTGATACCAAGACAAGCAAGCAAAACAAATAAAATATCATCATGAACAAATGAATGGAAATGAAGATTATCTGGGATATCTAAAATATATCACTTGACCAGGACTGAAAATCAACTCAAATTATTGATAATATAAAAGAGAAGAAAAGTCATTTGTTATCTAGACTAGAACTCACTGTCTCCTGGTGACTGACCCAAGTCACTCAGGTGGCTGTCATGTCTAAGCCAGGACTAGAACTCTCAGTCTCCTGGTGATTGGCTCAAAGTCACCCACCTGGCTTTCAGGTCAAAGGCAGAATGAAGAACAGTTGCAGGAACTGGGTATGTCTAGTTTAATAGAAAGAAGGACTAGGGGAGACGTGATAGCAGTGTTCCAATATCTCAGGGGTTGCCACAAAGAAGAGGGAGTCAAACTATTCTCCAAGGCACCTAAGGGTAGAACAAGAAGCAATGGGTGGAAACTAATCAAGGAAAGAAGCAACTTAGAACTGAGGAGAAATTTCCTGACAGTTAGAACAATTAATCAGTGGAACAGTTTGCCTCCAGAAGTTGTGAATGCCCCAACACTGGAAGTCTTTAAGAAGATGTTGGATAGCCATCTGTCTGAAACGGTATAGGGTCGCCTGCCTAGGCAGGGGATTGGACTAAAAGACCTCCAAGGTCCCTTCCAACTCTGCTATTGTATTGTATTGTAGAACTAAAACTCAGTCTCCTGGTGATTGACTCAAAGTCACTCAGATGGCTCTCATGTTTAAGCCAGGATTAGAACTCTCAGTCTCCTGGTGATTGGCTTAAAGTCAGCCAGATGGCTGTCATCTCTAAGCCCGGACTAGAACTCACCATCTCCTGCTGATTGGCCCAAAGTCACCCAAATGACTTTAACCAAAAATGAATTAATTTATAAAGGAATCAAGGCTGGAGAATCAGCAGTCCAGAGGGCCTTATAGATTTGGTAATCATTCTGATGGGCTGCCTGACAGATTTTTTATGGAATCACGGGGGTTATTTTAGAAAAGTTGTGATTGGAACTTTATTGAATAAGGAAGAATTGCATTCTCAAGACCTTATTTTCAAGGCTCAAATGTCATTATACTTCATCCTCAAAAAAAAAATATTTGTTTCTGTCTCCAAATTCTTTTCTTGCTGCCCTTGATATATTTCGCTAATTTTTAATACAGGACTTTTGCGTCTTTTCTTCCTAGGCAGACTGAGTTATTTATTGCTTCACTACACTTAATCTGCAACCCTTATCGGCAACCCAAAAGGTACTCAGGTATGCAAGTTTTCCTCCGGAACATATGAAAGAAATATTTTTTTCTCCTTTGCACCAAAAAGAAAATTATTTAGAAAACTGAAAAGACCTCTGCTGAACTCCATTTTTAATTATCCAGTGCAATAGAACACAACGAATAATAAAAATCTGTTTCCTTCTGATAATAAATATAAATTGCGTGCAATTACATTTCACAGCCTAGAATGAGAGGAATCAGCTAATGCACCATAGATATTTTCCTTTTCTTACATTTCTAATTTACTTCTGCAGGGTTAGGATTTAAAACATGATAAGATAAAATTTGGTGGTGATGTAGTAGTGATGATGATGATGATATCTGTCCAATTGTGTCCGACTCTTGGCGATTTTAAGTCTCTCCACATCTTCTCATCTTACACTACTTCTTTGAGTTTTTGCTTTTGAGTTTTTGAGATTGCAAAAGACACACACCTCCTTTTAGGATTAGAGAAGGGAATTTTTTTAGCTGGCCCTTTCATTAATATTAAATACAAGGATGCACTTAAAAGAGCCGAGGTGGTGCAGTGGCAGGGGTGGGTTCTTGCCAATTCCACAAATCTACCATGCCGTTTAGAACCGGTTCCAGGTCCCTCCCCCCGCCCATCCGCACCACGCTTGCCCCGCCTACTGCTCATTGATTGGCTGGCTCACCAATCGGCCCACACGCCTCTAAGAGTCCTATCTAAACTTTAAAGTCTTAAAACTGTCAAGTTTGAACATCCATGGTTTTTTTTTTCTAAAGGGTTAGGGGTGCAAGGGTCTTGTAACTTGACAGCTTTAAGACTTGCACACTTCAATGCCAGAGTTCCTGAGCCAACATGACTGGAGGAGGAATTCTGGGAGTTGAAGTCCACAAGTCTTAAAGCTGTCACGTTTGAACACCCCTGGGTTTTTTTTTTCCTAAAGGGTTAGGGGTGCAAGTGTCTTATAATTTGACAGCTTTAAGACTTGCGTGCTTCAAATGCCAGAGTTTCTGAGCCAACATTTTGGTTGCTAAGCAATAGCGTTGTTAAGTGAGTTTCACCACATTTTACAAGTTGGCCACGCCCACCAAGACACATGACTGCCAAGTCACTCCCACTCAGTCACACGGCTGGCAAGCCACTCCCACAAAGCAGGCCACACCTACAGAAAAAGTTCTAAAAAATTTCGAAACCCACCACTGTGCAGTGATTAGAGTGCAGCACTGCAGGCTACTTCAACTGACTGCTAGCTCCAGTTTGGCAGTTCAAATCTCACCTGCTCAAGGTTGACTCAGCCTTCTATCCCTCCAAGGGGAATAAAATGAGGACCCAGATTGTTGGGGGCAATAAGCTGACTCTGTAAACTGCTTAGAGAGGGCTGTAAAGCCCCGTGAAACGGTATATAAGTCTAAGTGCTACTGCTATTGCTATTGCTATTAGAATAGAATAGAATAGAATAGAATAGAATAGAATAGAATAGAATAGAATAGAATAGAATAGAATAGAATAGAATAGAATAGAATAGAATAGAATAACAGAGTTGGAAGGGACCTTGGAGGTCTTCTAGTCCAACCCCCTGCCTAGACAGGAAATCCTATACCATTTCAGACAATGATTAATGTCTATTATTAAGAGAGGAAAACGAAAGCCCCGTAATGAAGGATCTTTCACATATTCAGCCCTGACAGTGTAATTAGGCGGATAATAAAGAAAGACTTTATGGTTCGTTGTATAAAATGGCTCATTGATGTTTGATATTTGATAGCTAGCAGTATAGATGGCTTTAAAAATATACAAGGCAAAGGCACCGTGAGCATTTCGTACAATAACAATGAAACTTGAGCCCTCAAATTCATAGTAGATAATAAAAAATCTGGTGAATTGATGCTGTGGACAAGAATTATATGGGACCCCAATGGGGGAGTCTGACACTGGAAGTGGTTGATGCAGCAGTAAATCCCCACATAACCCCACTCATCCTGCTCCGACCCTCCCCATCTTTTAGTCATAATTTGTAATTGTATTTTTATTGCAGCTAGATATAGGTGTCTGTATGGTTTTATTCCTTTTGTTGTAAGTCACCCAGAGTCACCCTGCAGCAAGATGGGAGACAAGCAAATATAATACATCGGTAAATGCATTAGAAATAATCATGCTGTCTCTGTAAGCCTTCCA
This sequence comes from Natrix helvetica, assembly GCF_964273705.1. Classification (NCBI taxonomy): domain Eukaryota; kingdom Metazoa; phylum Chordata; class Lepidosauria; order Squamata; family Natricidae; genus Natrix; species Natrix helvetica. The sequence goes on along the minus strand of NC_138550.1, from coordinate 156,817,107 downwards.
AATGCAGCAGGTTGATTATTCAGTAGTACAGATAGTGCTTGACTTAACAACATTTGTTTAGTGATCGTTTGAAATTACAATGGCACCGAAAAAGGTGACTTATGACTGTATTTCACAGTTATAACCGTTGTACATCGCCATGGTTCACATGATCAAAAATTTAAATGCTTGGCAACTGGCTCATATTTATGACGGTTACAGTATCCCAGGGTCACGTGATTATTTTCTGTGAACTTCTGACAACCAAAGTCAATGGGGAAGCCAGATTTATTTAACAACCGTGTTACTAACTTCACAATGGCAGTCCTTCCTTTAATAACTGTGGCAAGAAGGGTCATAAAATGGGACGAAACTCACTTCACAAACTCTCTCATTTAGCAACCAAAAATGTTGGGCTCAATTGTGGTTGACGATTGAAGACTGCCTACAGAGTTGGTATTCAGCAGGGTCTAAGCAGTTCTGGAGAACCGGTAGCGGAAATTTTGAGTAGTACGGAGAACCGGTAAATACCACCTCTGACTGGCCCCACCTCCATCTATTCTCTGCCTCCCAAGTCCCAGCTGATCGGGAGGAAATGGGGATTTTGCAGAATCCTTCCCCTGGAATGGGGTGGGAATGGAGATTTTACAGTATCCTTCCCCTGACACACTCACCAAACCACGCCCATCAAGCCATGCTACGCCCACCAAGCCGCACCCATAGAACCAGTAGTAAAAAAAATTGAATCCCACCACTGCTCAAGGACCATTACTGTTAGATATTAACATATATCGTAGCAAGTCTCCTCTCTGGTCCGCTGCTACGGCGGGAAACAGGTATCGCTCTGATTGGTCGAGAGGCGTACCCGATTCCTATAAAAGGGGAACCCTCCGGCCACAGAGCAAGCTGGATCACTACTACTACAAATAAAGAGCTGTTAAGTCACTTCGTGTCCGCAGTCTGTTCTCTCGTTGCCCAGATCTAACATTGGCGACGAGGGTGGGATCGAGAGACAGATAGGATGAAGAACGCTACTTCAGAATCTCCGGATTTGATCCAGCCTAGGAATTCGGCAGAAATTCCGGCAGCCATCTCAGGACACCGCAGCGCGGCAAATTCAAACGAGAGAAGATGGCGATGCACACTCCCCCCGCTCCATTCGACCCAGCGAACGACGAATGGGAAGCATTCATGATTCGTTTCGAGTGTTTTCTCGAAGCGAACGAATACACGGGGATAACCGACACCCAAAAGAAAAACATCTTCCTCGGCTACTGCGGAAAAGAAGTCTTCAACACAGCCAGAGACCTCACCGCGCCTACACCGATACAAGCGGTATCATGGACGGCGTTGCAACAGATCCTACAGACTCATTACGCGCCAAAACCTTCCCGCCACGTTTGCTGCCAGGAATTCAACACGCGGAACCAGAAGGCGGGAGAATCAATCAACCAATACGTTGCAGCCCTACGTAAGGCATCTACTAACTGCGAGTTCAGGGATCTGGACGAGCATATCCTGGCACAATTTGTTTGTGGGTTAAGGGACATTTCGCTACAAAAAAGGCTGTTGGCAAACCCAAATCTAACCCTACAAATAGCGTTGAACGAAGCAAGGGCGTCCGAGTCAGTGGAAAGATCATCGGAAAGCATACAACATGGTTTCAACATAAGCCGGCCAGCTCCCAGACAAACCAGAGTTCACTACGAGGACACCAACCCCGACTATGAGGATCCCGAGTTTGAGGACAGTCACCTGATGCGGAGCAGTCACATGAGGCCTGGGAGGAGACCCGGATTCCGTTTGCCACCCTGCGCAAGCTGCAGAGGGAATCACCCCCGGTCTACCTGTCGGTTCAGGAACGTTGTTTGTTCACACTGCAACAAACTTGGGCACATCGCACGATTGTGCCGGAGCGAAGTCCCTGCCTCACGGCAGCCACCTATGTACCACCAACAGAAGCCCAACCCAGGGGCTTGGCGAAACCAAAAAGGGCGCCCAGAGAGAAGTCCACAAGTGTTTACCCAGAGAGAAAATCCTCAAAGAGCTGAGCGAGCGTATTCCCAGAGAGATTATACACAAAGAGCTGAGAGAGCGTTCTATCAAGACGCTCAACGAGAGTATTTTCAGGATACAGATGCTGAGATAGAGTTGACCCAGAGAGAGGAATTGCGAACGTATCTCACCACAATAAGTCAGGTCCGCACCAAGTGGCCTAAAAAGCTGAAAGTCACAGTCCTCTTGGAGGGCTCACCTTGCGAGCTGGAAGTTGACACAGGATCGTCCCTGACGATCATTTCATGGGCATCCATGAAACAGGCTATCCCTAGCCTCAAAAAGAGCCAACTACGCGCTCCAGACATCCTGCTACGAGACTACCAGGGGAACCGAGTCCCCATCGTGAGCCAAGGCACGTTCCAGATCCGTTTCAAGGACATCGTAGCCCAGCTGCCCCTGACCATCGCCAGCGCACCGTTACAGAACCTTCTAGGACTGGATTGGTTTGAATCCTTGGGGCTAGAAGTCACCGGGATCAACGCCGTGGAGAACAGCAGTGCTGAGCAGATTTTTAAGGAGTTCGAGGATGTGTTCAGCCCCGGTCTGGGTAAATATGTGGGCAAACCAATCTCATTCAATTTAGACCCCAAAGTGGCGCCAATCCGACTTAAACCGAGACGAGTGCCTTTTGCACTCCGCCCAAAAATAGATAAAGAGATAGATAAGTTAGTGGAGCAAGGAATCCTTGAGCCGGTGGATCACACGCGCTGGGAAACTCCCATTGTGACCCCAGTCAAGCCAGACGGGTCAGTCCGCATCTTCGCGGACTATAAATGCACAATTAATGTCGCGCTACAACAAAGCGCATATCCTGTGCCCGTAGTACAACACCTATTGCATTCGTTGGGGCCAGGAAAGATATTTGCTAAATTAGACATGGCACAAGCTTACCAGCAGTTGCCCGTGGATAGCGCCACAGCGGAGGCCCAAACTATAGTGACGCATAGAGGAGCATTCAAATGCAACCGGCTACAATTCGGTGTGAGTATTGCTCCAGGTCTGTTCCAGAGCGTCATGGAACGGCTTTTGCAAGGGATACCGGGAGTCGTCCCCTATTTCGACGACATCTTGGTGTCCGCTGCAAACGAGGAGCAACTATTAAAAAGAGTCAGAACTGTTTTGGCCAGAATCAGAGAAAAGGGTCTCCGCCTCAAAAAAGAAAAATGCCAAATTAACGTGCCTAGCGTAGAATTCCTGGGATATAGAATCGATGGTCAGGGAATACACCCCACTTCAAAGAAAATTAAGGCGATCCAGGACGCCCCCACACCACGAAATCAAACCGAGTTGCAGGCCTTCCTCGGACTACTTAACTTCTACAGCGTTTTTCTGAGACAGAAGGCGACCGTTGCTGAGCCATTACATCGACTACTCCAGAGGAACGCAACATGGAGATGGGGACGATCTGAAGCAGCAGCTTTTGCCGCAGTAAAGCGCCTGCTCACCACTGACTCGCTATTAGTCCAATACAGCCAGACGCTACCGCTGGTATTGACCTGCGACGCATCACCTTTTGGAGTTGGCGCAGTCCTCAGCCACAGGATGCCAAATGGGAACGAAGCACCCATCGCTTTCTACTCCAGGACTCTTTCATCGGCCGAGAGGAATTACAGCCAGATGGACAGGGAAGCGTTAGCTGCTGTAGCTGGAGTAAAACGTTTCCACGAATACCTCTACGGCCGCGATTTTGAACTGATTACAGATCACAAACCGCTGTTGGGACTTTTGGCGGGAAACCGCCCCACTCCAGTCTCCCTTTCTCCACGCATGACCAGGTGGACTGTTTTCCTGGCTGCGTACTCATACAAGTTAATTCATCGACCGGGCTCCACTCTAGGACACGCAGACGCACTCAGCCGTTGCCCACTACCGGACCTTTTGCCAGACCCCACTCCCGAAGTACCGGTGCTGCTCATTGACTGTTTGGACTCAGGACCGGTTTCTTCCTGCGACGTTGCAAGGTTCTCCTCTAAAGACAATATAATAAAGCAAGTTCAAACTTGGGTTTGGAGGGGGTGGCCGAAGGGAAACGTGGGCCCGGAATTCAAAGTGTTTTGGTCAAAACGGGATGAACTCTCAGTGTTACAAGGTTGTTTATTGTGGGGGGATCGAGTTGTTATTCCTTATGCATTACGTAGAAATGTGTTAGATGCATTACATGTTGGTCATCCGGGGATTGTTAGAATGAAGGCGTTAGCAAGAAGTTACGTTTGGTGGCCAAACATGGACAAAGAGATAGAGGAATGGGTGGCCACTTGCGATCCATGCCAAGAATCGAGACCAGCACCCCTGGAAGCGCCCGCCACAGAATGGGAAAAGCCTAAAGCACCCTGGTCGAGAATACACATTGACTTCGCAGGGCCAGTTCAAGGTCAGACTTTCCTTATAGTTGTGGATGCATACTCCAAATGGCTAGAAGTAGTCCTAATGACTTCAACCACGGCAGAGGCAGTCATTAAGGTTCTACGGCGACTTTTCACCACTCATGGCCTGCCCGACCTCCTGGTCTCCGATAACGGGCCCCAGTTTACGGCCATGCAATTCGAAACGTACTTAGCAGGTCAGGGAATTCGGCATGCCCTCGTCGCGCCATTCCATCCGGCATCAAACGGACAGGCGGAGAGAATGGTGCGATCCGCAAAAGAGGCCCTCGCTAGGATGGGTCCAGGTGATTGGCAAACACGCATTGACCATTACCTATTAATTCAACACATTACCCCCAGGGCAACGACGGGTAGGAGCCCCGCTGAGCTACTCATGGGCCGCCGTCTACGGTCTTACCTGGACCGTCTTCACCCAAATTACTCTGCCACAGCACCCCCAGACTCCACAAGCAAAATTCAGAGTTTTAGCATAGGGGATTCGGTATACGCCCACAACTATGCAGGGGGAACATTGTGGATGCCGGCAACGGTCATTGGCATCACGGGTCCACGATCGTATCTGCTAGAACTGGAAGATGGGCAGAACTGGAAAAGGCACATCGACCAACTACGAGGTCGCCTGGCCCACTCAGACCTACGAACCGAGAACGAAAGCTACCTGCCAATACAGAGTCAACCACTCGAGAGCCCCAACACAGAGAACTACGACACCTGCGAGCCCAGGGCAGAACAAGAGGTCGAACGCGAAACGGAACAACGCCAAAGCAACGAAAGCCAGCAGATCCCCGAGCGCCAAAGCAACGACAGTCTACAGACTCCCAAACGCGAAATAGAGAAGGCAACCGATCCTGCAACTACTTCTGATCAACCCGAACTGCGACGTTCCACTCGCGTAAGGCAAACACCAACGTACCTTAGAGACTATGTAACAAACCGCAATGTGCCGTCTAAGAGGGGAGGGGTGTTAGATATTAACATATATTGTAGCAAGTCTCCTCTCTGGTCCGCCGCTACGGCGGGAAACAGGTATCGCTCTGATTGGTCGAGAGGCGTACCCGATTCCTATAAAAGGGGAACCCTCCGGCCACAGAGCAAGCTGGATCACTACTACTACAAATAAAGAGCTGTTAAGTCACTTCGTGTCCGCAGTCTGTTCTCTCGTTGCCCAGATCTAACAATTACAATCAAAGATTAGGCTTGGAAATGGAACATATTTTGCAGTAACCTTCCCCTGGAGTGGGATTGGAATGGACATTTTACAGTTCCCTTCCTCTGCCATACCCACCAAGCCATGCCCACCAAGCCACGCCACGCCCACCAAGCCATGCCCACATAACCGGTAGTTTAAAATTTTGAATCCCACCACTGACTGCCTGTATATAGGATTTGCTAAACCCAGCAAGGCAATTCTTAGGATCCTATGACCAAACTCAATTGAGGAGTTGCTATCCTCAATCTTCTATGTTCTTGGCTAATGTTACTCCTATGCTATAGCTATTCAATCAAGTTTATACATACAAAGAGCTGATGCGGCTCACACAGCCTTTCCAATGTGCTGGAGGAGAGTTTTCTGTCAAAAGAAGCAATTACAGGAAAGAAAAGGAGCAATTTTAAGAAGGGTAACAGTGTCTCTTATTCAGGTGGATGCAAACTCAGGAGCCAGGGACAAGCGTAGTCTAGAAGTCATGAGCATGGCTTCTAAAACTTGCCATTAAAATAGAAATTTTATTGTGAGACAGGAAGAAAAATATGGAATACATGGGGGAATTATTACACACAAGTCCATGTAATTGTAAAAAAAAAAAGTTTATTCAATCAAATTCCAGTTCTGCCTCTTTCTTTGTCTTGCTCACGCCATCTGCTTTTGGATACAGCCTCTTTCATACTAGGTCCTCTTGAGCTCATCTTTGTCTAAATCATGAGGGCCAGTTTGATGCTGTGATTAAAGGCACCAAGCTAGAAACCAGGAACAGAACCAGTGGTGGGATTCAGCCGGTTTGCATCGGTTCACTACAACCGGTAGCTAACTGTTTGTTCAGTTTGGCGAATTGGCTGAAGCATCGCTGGGCTGCTCGACTCAAACTTGGGGTGAGGGTACAGAACACACGTTCATGTTCATCCCTTAGGAATGAAAGCCAGGTTGTGACTGTGCACTGGTCACTCTCTCACATCCCAATGCACATCACCAAATTGTTGCTGGGAAAATAGGAATTGGGAATATTAGTCTGGACTTGTACAAAATAAATGCATAGGTCTGTGGACCCTACTTTTCCGTAAAAAGCAGGTTTGAACCTTGTTTTCTTTTTTAATTTTACAAAATATAGAATCACAGAGTTGGAAGGGACCTTGGAGATCTTCTAGTCCCATCATGGCGAACCTTTAGCACACGTGCCACAGGTGGCATGCGGAGCCATTTCTGAGGGCACGCGAGGCATTCCCCTGTCAACTCCAGCATGCTGGCCAGCTGAATTTTGGCCTTGATTTTCAGCCATTTTTCACCCTCTCTAGGCTCCTAGAAAGCCCCTGGAGCCTGGGGAGGGCAAAAAACAGACCAATGTATCCCTAAGGCTACCTGATAGTACATACCTTATAATTTAGATCAACAGCTGGAATTATACACCTTCGTTATTTGGCATGCATTTACCATAACTGAAACATGCATATAAAGGACTATTTGAGTGCAAATGAGGTGGCAATCAACTTCAGAGGACATCTTCCTTCTCCCTCTGTGTGTGTGTGTTTAAAGAGATGGTGATTTATGTAGAGTACAAGGTTGTTTATTCAGATCTGGTGTTACGGTGCTTGTGATGAACAAGGAGAGAGTGGTAGCTGTGGAGAACTTTGATTACAGGGTTTTTTTTATATTAAAAAAACAGGCTGCTGTTCTCTCTTAAATCTTAGCTAGTGGCAGCAGCTGTCAAAACTGAATTCTTGTATTCCAGTTTGTCATCCTATTAGGAACAGCAATTAATTTGACAACTGTCTTGAGATGGAAACAGTTATGACTAATGGCTTAGTCTGGGTAGTGAGCAGCCACAGAGAATATACTTTGAAGCAGGAGGGCATTATGACAATCCTTAAATGCTTCCTTGAGCACCTTAGAGAAAATGCAGGGTTATAAATGTGTGACAAGTAACTCCTGTTTTGTCTACTCTTTGTTCAAACAAGCTAACATCCATGGCAAGGAAGGATACCTCACATCTAATACAACAGACTTTCTGTACCTTACAATAGAGGCCCAGAGAATGTAGTCACACCCAGATCCACAGGACACTTGGCCTCTTCAGAGGTCAGTAATGCACACCTCTGCTTCATCATAGAAAAACACAAAAAACCCAACCTGTCAATGATAGATGAAGGAGGATCATATCCTTGGGAGAGGTAGAAGACTCTTATTCCCTTAAGTGTTGTCACTCACTGCTGGAATTCTACAAGAGTAGACAATGGGGACTTTGGTGTGAGAATTGTCTGGGCAGGCTAATCAACCTCATGGAGTCTAACTGGGCTACAGCTCATTGATGATATGAGAAAGGATGTCACACCCAAGGATGCCTGAGGAACATCTCAACTTGTCATAAACTGCACATTAGGGGAGGGAAGGTCTAGTGGGAAGCCATCTCTTCAACTGAAGAGCCAAAGGCTGGAACAAGACAATGTGTGACTCCTTCGGCATAGACTGGAGGAAGAGGGACAAAAAGGTTTCTTTGTGTAAATTTCTGAATAAACTAGATAATTTCACAGCTTGTGCAGAGAGTTCTCGATTTATGACCACAATTGAGTCCAACATTTCTGTGCTAAGTGAGACATTTGTTAAATGGGTTTTGCCTCATTTTATGACCTTTCGTCTCACATTTGTTAAGTAAATCCCTTCAGTTATTAAGTTAGTAACACAGTTGGTAAGTGGATCTGGCTTCCCCACTGACTTTGCTTGTCAGAAGGTCACAGAAGGGGGTCACCTGACTCTGAGACATTATAACCGTCAAAAATACAAGGCAGTTGCCAACCATTTGAATTTTGATCATGTGACCATGGAGATACTGCAATGGTTGTAAGTATGAAAAACAATCATGTCATTTTTCTCAGTTGTAACTTTGAACAGTCACTAAATAAACTATTGTAAGCCAATTACCTGTAGTGTGCTAACCTTGGTTTGTAGCTAACAATGTAGGCACGTATCTTGGAGAAAGGTGATGTTTCCCCTGGGAAACCATCATGCTTCTGGGAAACCTGTGAGCTATGCCAGTAACAAATTACTTTGGAGAACTGCATACTTTTGACGCAAAATAGCAATAGCATTTAGACTTATATACTGCTTCATAGTGCTTTTAGAGCCCTCTCTAAGCGGTTTACAGTCATTTTACCCACCTTGGAAGGATGGAAGGCTGAGTCAACCTTGAGCCTGGTGAGATTTGAACTGCCAAATTGCAGGCAGCTGGCAGTCAGCAGAAGTAGCCTGCAGTACTGCACTCTAACCACTGCACCACTGTGGCTCATATACCTATTTATGTAATAGTGTCCAGTCTTGTCCAATTTCCTGCCTAATTCTGGTATATTATACCTAATGGTATGACAATCTACGTTCACCCAATTTCGGTTTTGGCCGTCTGTATTCATATGTATTCATGAATACATATGAATAAGTATTCATATTAGAATATATTGAACTGATACACATAAGGAACATAATGCACAGATATGGAGAAGTGACATTGAAAATCTGCTTACGATCATTATCTCCTGAGACAGGCAAATCTTATTGGATTTTCATCTGGGTAAGCCAACAGATTAACTAATTGAATATCAGCCAAGTATTAAAGGATTTACAGTTCTTCTCTCTTTATAATTATTGGGAAACTCTCCTGCATGTTGTTGTTGTTGTTATTTGCAAAGTCCCCATGGACAACGTTCCTCCATGCCTTCCTGTCCTCTACCATCCTCTGGAGTCTATTTAAGCTCATACCTACTGCTTCGGTGACTCCATCTAGCCACCTCCTTCTCTGTTGTCCCCTTCTTCTTTTGCCTTCAATCGTTCCCAGCATTAGGCTCCTCTCCAGTGAGTCCTCATTAGGTGGCCAAAGTATTTGAGTTTCATCTTCAGGATCTGGCCTTCTAAAGAGCAGTCAGGGTTGATCTCCTCTAGGACTGACGGGTTTGATCGCCTTACAGTCCAAGGGACTCACAGGAGTCTTCTCCAGCACCAGAGTTCAAAGGCCTCCATTCTTTGGCGCTCAGCCTTCCTTATGGTCCAACTTTCACAGCCATACATTGCAACTCGGAAAACCAGGGCCTTGACTAGATGCACTTTTGTTGGCAGGGTGATGTCTCTCCTTTTTAGTATGCTGTCTAGATTTGCCATAGCTTTCCCCCCTAGGAGCAAGCGTCTTTTAATTTCTTGGCTGCAGTCCCCATCCCCTGCATGTAAACAGTGTCAAATCTAGAAGTATTTGATTGGACCAGGTACTCATATCAAATAATGGGAATTTTGTGTCTATGCAATGGTTCAGTTTCTAATTGTCACATTTCTCTGTTCCTGGAATAAGTACACAAGGAAGCATAGGGGAACAAGCAGCACCTTCTTGTATAAAAAGAATTGGTGAGCTATTTTTGGCAATGGTCAATCAACACCTTGAAAGAAGATAGAGCAGCCCTCTTCAAATGTCTGAAAAGGTGCCACGCAGAAGACGGTCAAGATCAGCTCTTGCTTGTTGCAAGGGTGCAAGACATAGAATTCAAGAATTAAATTATAGGGATATTAGAGGTATCGCAGTGCACAGTTTGATAGTGGGATCCATTATTTCGGGACTTAGGGAGGAGGATGTCCATCATCAGAAGGCTTCAAGGGAAGGCTGGGCAGCTGTCTGTCTGAAAAGGTTTAATTTGGATATTTATTTTTAACAGGGGAGGAGGAATTTGATGGTCTCGATTAGGGGTCTCCAACCTTGGCAACTTTAAGCCTGGTGGACTTCAACTCCCAGAATTCTCCAGAATTTCTGGCTGGGGAATTCTGGGAGTTGAAGTCCATGAGGCTTAAAGTTACCAAGGTTGGAGAATCCTGGTCAAAATTGCCCCATCCTATCCTATCCTATCCTATCCTATCCTATCCTATCCTATCCTATCCTATCCTATCCTATCCTATCCTATCCTATCCTATCCTATCCTATCCTATCGTCCTGGTTCTATCTTGGAGAAATTCACAACCAAGGTATGAAGGAAAGAATAAGTGGAATGGTCTGCTTTCTTCTTTTAAATTTAAAATCCTTTGATCTTTCCTTTTTTTGGTCCTTTAACATCTAACCCTGTAAAGATTCATTAATACAGGTAGTTCTTAATTTTCAACTGTTTGTTTAGTACCTATCTGAAGTTACAACAGCACTGAAAAAAGTGACTTATGACTGTTTTTCACCTTTATGACCGTTGTTGCAACATCTTCATCGTCAAGTGATCAAAATTCAGATTGCTTGTCAACTGGTTCATATTTATGACGGTTGCAGTGTCCCGAGATCATGTGATCACCTTTTGTAACTTTCCGACAAAGTCAATGGGGAAGCCAGATTCACTTAACAACCATAGTATGAACTGAAAATCCCAGTGATTTATTTAGCAACTGTGCCAAGAAAAGTTGTAAAATGGAGCGAAGCTCACTTAACAACTGTCCTTGTCTTCATGCCTTGGTTGTGAATTTTGGGTTCAATTGTGGTTGAACGTTGAGAACTACCTGTAAGGAAGTTCCTCCTAAAATTCATATATATTAGGTCTGCTTTTAATTTTTATATCTTTTTTTAAAGTCCCCAAGCTAATAGCAATAGCACTTAGACTTATATACCACTTCACAGAGCTTTACAGCCCTCTCTAAGCGGTTTACAGAGTTCGCCTATTGCCCCCAACAATCTTAGTTCTCATTTTACTGACCTCCGAAGGATGGGACCCTGAGTCAATCTTGAGGCAGTGAGAATCGAACTGCCGAACTGCTGGAAGCCAGCACTCATCAGAATTAGCCTGCAGTACTGCACTCTAACCACTGCATCATCACGCATACTTTATAAACAGCGTTCCAAGTAATAAGCCCATAGAAAGCAGAACTCCGAGGTGGGTAGATTCCTCAAAGAACAGTTTTATTGGAGATATCATATTGGCACAATTGGTGAAAACTGACTCTGAAAGTTCTTGTGGTTTTCACCTAATTAAAAAGTGAAAGTTCCCCCTTTTTCCAAACAATCAGTCACATTGTCCAATCGAACTGCTGGCCAGTTGCTTGGTTACTCCACTCCTTCACTCTCCAGCCACCTGTTGGAATGTCCTTGGTTTCCACAGGAAACTATTCTGTTTTGACCACAAAACTCCAGCTATCTATGTGTCCCCCCTTCCCTGTCCCTTTCCTCTGTATTGTGGCAACCCCAAAGCCTCAAAGATGGCCTCAGCAAGGTTAAATTCAGAGTTGACACATTATTCCAATTTTGCTAATTAATTAATGGAACAACTTGCCTCCAGGAGTCCTAGTGGACAGCCACTTAAATATGAGCCAGCCGTGTGCAGCAGCTGCCAAAAATCTAATAAAATGAAATTCAATGGTGAAAAGAGTAAAGTTCTACATTTAGGCAACAAAAACGAAATGCACAGGTACAGTATAGGTGGTACCTTGCTCAACAGTAGTAACTGTGAGAGGGATCTTGGAGTCCTAGTGGACAACCATTTAAATATGAGCCAGCCATGTGCAGCAGCTGCCAAAAAAGCCAACACAGTCCTAGGCTGCATCAACAGAGGGATAGAATCAAGATCACGTGAAGTGTTAATACCACTTTATAATGCCTTGGTAAGGCCACACTTGGAATACTGCATTCAGTTCTGGTCACCACGATGTAGAAAAGATGTGGAGACAATAGAAAGAGTGCAGAGAAGAGCAACAAAGATGATTAAGGGACTGGAAGCTAAAACATGAAGAACGGTTGCAGGAACTGGGTATGTCTAGTTTAAGAGAAAGAAGGACTAGGGGAGACATGATAGCAGTGTTCCAATATCTCAGGGGTTGCCACAAAGAAGAGGGAGTCAAACTATTCTCCAAGGCACCTGAGGGTAGAACAAGAAGCAATGGGTGGAAACTAATCAAGGAGAGAAGCAACTTAGAACTGAGGAGAAATTTCCTGACAGTTAGAACAATTAATCAGTGGAACAGCTTGCCTCCAGAAGTTGTGAATGCTCCAACACAGGAACTCTTTAAGAAGATGTTGGATAACCATTTGTCTGAAACGGTGTAGGGTTTCCTGCCTAGGCAGAGGGTTGGACTAGAAGACCTCCAAGATCCCTTCCAACTCTGCTATTGTATTATTGTATTAAGTTGTGAATGCTCCAACACTGGATGTTTTTAAGAAGATGTTGGATATCCATTTGTCTGAAGCAGTGTAGGGTTTCCTACCTAAGCAAGGGTTGGACTAAATGACCTTCAAGGTCCCTTCCAACTCTGTTATTCTATTCTATTCTATTCTATTCTATTCTATTCTATTCTATTCTATTCTATTCTATTCTATTCTATTCTATTCTATTCTATTCTATTCTATTCTATTCTATTCTATTCTATTCTTGTTTTTAAAAATATATCTGTGTGAGAGGCAGAACTGTAACCAAGAAGGCCACCTCAGTATGTTGATATTGTGATGCTGAGATAGTCAACCGGTGGTTTGCTAACCATCTTGCAGTTGTTAAAGATTCAGGACCCATGCCAGGAAAATGAAAAGGCTGTAATCTAAGAAAGCTCGTAGACCTGCAGAAGAAAAGGTTGATGGACAGAGAAATCTGTATTCCTTGCTTAGGCTGGAGTCATTCCAGGGAGATGTTTTCCAAATGCCAAGGTCAAACATACACAAACAATTAAACAAGTTCCATTTGGATCTTCCAAGAAGGCTTTATGACTCATATGGATGAAGACCAGGTCATTAAAAAAAACCAACCCTAAGTAATCCTCGACGTATGACCACAATTGAGCCCAAAATGTCCATTGCTAAACAAGATAGTTATTGAGTTTTGCCCCATTTATCACCTTTCTTGCCATCATTGTTAAGTGAATTACTGCAGTTGCTAAGTAAGTAAAATGGTTGTTAAGCGAATCTGGCTTCCCCATGGATTTTGCTTGACAGAGGGTGACAAAAGGGGATCACAGGACCCCGAGACACTGCAGCTATCATAGATATGATGTAATGTCTTGGTAAGGCCACACTTGGAATACTGCATTCAGTTCTGGTCGCCACGATGTAAAAAAAAGATGTGGAGACTCTAGAAAGAGTGCAGAGAAGAGCAACAAAGAGGATTAGGGGACTGGAGACTAAAACATATGAAGAACGGTTGCAGGAACTGGGTATGTCTAGTTTAATAGAAAGAAGGACTAGGGGAGACATGATAGCAGTGTTCCAATATCTCAGGGGTTGCCACAAAGAGGAGGAAGTCAAGCTATTCTCCAAGGCACCTGAGGGCAGAACAAGAAGCAATGGGTGGAAACTAATCAAGGAGAGAAGCAACTTAGAACTGAGGAGAAATTTCCTGACAGTTAGAACAATTAATCAGTGGAACAGCTTGCCTCCAGAAGTTGTGAATGCCCCAACACTGGAAGTCTTTAAGAAGATGTTGGATAGCCATTTGTCTGAAACGGTATAAGGTTTCCTGCTTAGGCAAGGGATTGGACTAGAAGACCTCCAAGGTCCCTTCCAACTGTTATTCTATTCTGCTCTGCTCTATTCTATTCTATTCTATTCTATTCTATTCTATTCTATTCTATTCTATTCTATTCAGTTGCCAAGTTTCCTAGTTTCCTAGTTTTGCTCACATGACCCTGGGGATGCTGCAATGGTTGTAGGTGCGAAAAACGGTCATAAGTCTTTTTTTCAGTGTCATTGTAACTTTGAACAGTCATTAAATAAACCGTTGTAAGTTGAGGACTACCTGTATTGTTTTTCTGGTGTGATTGGGATGAAAATTAGGCTTGTGAAAGTGACTACTCACAGCTTAAATATTTGCGTACAGGTGGTACTCAACTTACAACAATTTGCTTAAAAACCAATCGAAGTTGCACTGAAAAAGCGCTTTATGACTTCACACTTAACAGCCACTGCAGCGGCATCACAGTCACATTATGCAAATTTGGAAGTTTGTCAACCAACATGTATTTGCTACAGTTATAGTATCTCACAATCAAAGTCAAGTGGGAACCGAGATTCATTTAGCAACTGCGTTTTGTAACTTAAGAACTGTCGGGATTCACTTAACAACTGTGGCAAGACAGGTGGTAAAACGGGGCAAAATTCATTTAACAAATGTCTCCCTTAGCAATAGAAATGTTGGGCTCATTTGTGGTTGTAAGTCGAGGACTACCTGTATAGACTCCAAGATCTCATAAACGCCCCAATTGTTTGAACAGATCTGTAGGAAGTTAAAAAACAAACCCCTCTCCTAGAAAAATTGAAATGTTCTGGGAAATATTGAAAAGGCAGAATATTATATTTCCCTGGATAAGAAATGGAGAAACATGTTTTTAGGCAGGAAGCAGACTCACTCTTAATAGCCCCCACCTTTGTCAATGAGCCATTAAAGCCTGAGCTAGACTACTCTACATAACAACGGTAGGATTAACCTTCTGCAGAAACTCACCACAAGGCACCTGGGAAGATTGCATCCGCCAGCAAGGCAACCAAACTTGGACTCAAAGTACAGCCTACAGAATTGCCCATGCATGGCCCCATGGGAGTCTGGCAACCAATTTGAATACAAGATCAAAATCAAAGCCCAGAGAGGGCATAAAACCAGGGACTTTCAGCATCTCGGCACTTTTTCTTCTTCACCCAATATCTGGAAGCACTTGATCCCCCTTTTCTGTACAGGAGCTCAAGCCATGTAATCCTGTCCACCATTCAACCATCTCTCCAAGCAGCCTCCATGTTTCCAGTGTGTTTTTCCCCACTTGGAACCGAACCCAGAAGGACATGTCTTCCAACAGATCTTAGGAAACAGAAATCAGCTCATGCAGAATATTTTTGTAAATACCAATTTGCAGGCAGTGCCGAAATGTCCCCAGTATCAAAAAGAGCCGACTCTTGTTATTAGTACTTGAGCCAAGAGGCTGAATTAGCCTGGAAAACCTAGTACTCTTTCTGAATCTTTATAGCCCACAGCTTCGTAGTTCAGCTTCATTACCCCTCTCCAATTTAATTTATTTCGGCAAATGTGGCAGACCTGTTTGAATGATTCTGATTCTATTTGTTCCTAGGCTCAGTCCTGTCCTTTCCCCTTCCTTCTGTTCTATTTTTAACATGAACCAAATCCCATCTATTTGTAGCAGCCTGGTAGGAATTTATTATCACTTTCTATATATAAACTTACAGAAGACTTTTTCTAAAACTCCTTGCCACAATGGCATGACAGGTAGCGTTAACAGTGTTTTAACGATTTTCTCAAGCTGTGTTATTAATTGGAGGTGTGTGTGTGTGTGTGTGTTTGTGTGACATCTTTTGGAGATGATATTCATCTCGTCTTGGAAAAGCCGATGAGAATGGGGAGGGGTGGGGAATGGAATAATAACACTACATTGTTAAGCATTAACGCTAATGGATTTTGGATTGCAAATATTTGTTACATTCTTAAAATTAGTTCATTCTTAAAATCTGCCCTCTACTAAATGCTACATTTGTTTGTTTGCTTGCTTGCTAGTTTAATTGCCTGCATTGTGCTCCTCCTCATATTTTTCTCTACAACTACAACCCTGCGAGGTAGACTGGATTGAATTAAAATCAGCCAGGGAGCTTCCATGACTAAATATGAATCAAAATCTGGAGTCCTCTACTCCGAATTCAAAGCTTTAACCACTACATTGTACTGGCTTTCTAATTAGTAGCTAATTGATGGGATTAATTAGTTAATCAACAATACAATACAATACAATAGCAGAGTTGGAAGGGACCTTGGAGGTCTTCTAGTCCAACCCCCTGCCTAGACAGGAAATCCTAAACCATTTCAGACAAACGGCTATCCAACATCTTCTTAAAGACTTCCAGTGTTGGGGCATTCACAACTTCTGGAGGCAAGCTGTTCCATTGATTAATTGTTCTAACTGTCAGGAAGTTTCTCCTCAGTTCTAAGTTGCTTCTCTCCTTGATTAGTTTCCACGCATTGCTTCTTGTTCTACCCTCAGGGGCCTTGGAGAATAGTTTGATTCCCTCTTCTTTGTGGAAGCTGCTGAGATATTGGAACACTGCTATCATGTCTCCCCTAGTCCTTCTTTTCATTAAACTAGAGATACCCAGTTCCTGCAATCGTTCTTCATATGTTTTAGTCTCCAGTCCCCTAATCCTCTTTGTTGCTCTTCTCTGCACTCTTTCTAGAGTCTCCACATATTTTCTACATCGTGGTGACCAAAATTGAAAGCCGTATTCCAAGTGTGGTCTTACCAAGGCATTATAAAGTGGTATTAACACTTCACGTGATCTTGATTCTATCCCTCTGTTTATGCAGCCTAGAACTGTGTTGGCTTTTTTGGCAGCTGCTGCACACTGCTGGCTCATATTTAAATGGTTGTCCACTGGGACTCCAAGATCCCTCTCACAGTTACTACTGTTGAGCAAGGTACCACCTAAGCTGTACTTACGCATTTTGCTTTTCTTGCCTAAATTCATTCATTGATGTGGCTAATTAGTATCTAATTAGAGATGATTTTCAATGTGTGAAGTTTTTTTTCTTAAAAGTGATAAGGGGTTGAATTGTATAGTGTTATTTAGCATTGCCGCAAAAGTCCCATGTAGTATTTGATGTGTAAGACTTTTTAGCAGGGAAATTAAAAAAAAATTTAAACAAAGTCTACATTTCAAATTCAGGTAGCTCTCAACGTACAACCATTTGTTTAGTGACGATTTGAAGTTACAATACCACAGAATCGTCTTTTGAAGTTATGAGCTTTTTGCAGCATCCCCTTGGTCATGTGATCAAAATTAAGATGCTTGGCAACTAATTTGTATTTACGACGGTTGCAATGTCCCGGAGTTATGTCATTCCCTTTTGCAACAAGCAAAGTCAACGGGGAAGTCTGATTCACTTAACAACCAGATTACAAACTTAACAACAGCAGTGATTCATTTAACAACAGTGGCAAGAATGGGCCAAAACTCACTGAACAACTGTCTCCCTTAGCAAGGGATATTTTGGGCTCAATTGTCGTTATAAGGACAAGGAATACCTGTACAAAACCCAAAGTTAAATATTAACAGCTGGTTTATTTGGAAACGTTGAATATAGATAAACGTAAAGGTTCCCCTCGCTCTTTGTTCCTGACTCTAGGGGGCAGTGCTCATCTCCATTTGAAAGCCGAAGAGCCAGCGCTGTCTGAAGACATCTTCGTGATCATGTGGCCGGCATGACTAAACAACGAAGGCGCACAGAATGCTGTTACCTTCCCACCAAAGTGGTCCCATTTTTCTACTTGCATTTTTTATGTGCTTTCGAACGGCTAGGTTGGCAGAAGCTGGGATAAGTAGCAGGAGCTCACTCCGTTACACAGCGCTAGGGATTCGAACCGCCGAACTGCCGACCTTTCTGATCGACAAGCTCAGCGTCTTAGCCACTGAGCTACCCTAACTGTTGAATAGGAATTGCAAAGAGAAAGAAGCCATTATATTAGTAACTACAAGGTTCAAAGCAATGCCAATGTAATAAGTACCTTCCAGACTGATTTGCCAAGGTCCTGTAAGCCTCTGCTTATCTCTTCACATACCTCTACAAGTTAAAAATAATTTTACTTTCCATGTGTTCATTTGTATTCTGCACACTTGATTCATCGACTTCTCCTTAGTATCTATGGGATTTTCACTGACTGCATCTAAATATGGCCCAAGCATGCCCTAGCAACATCTCTTGGAGCTTGAGTCCTCCTTGCTTTGGTGAGAGGACCACTTACTAACAGTTTCACAGGGACAGGGATGCACAAAGTCATCTTCAACCTTCCCAAGCCCCCTAAAGCAGGGATCCCAACCTCCAATCCGTGAACCAGCACTGGTCCACGGAATGCCAGAAACTGGACCACGCAAACAAGGGAAGTCCCATCCGTGGGATGCAAGCAGCATATGAAACCACACCCTCTCTGGTCCATGGAAAAACTTCTCTCCATGAAACCGGTCCCTGGTACCCAAAAGGTTGGGGAGCCGCTGCCCTAAAAAAAACCTTGGTCTTTCACCAACACAAGTGGTGCTCAACAATCTGCCTTCTGTCCATCATACCACTGCCACAGTGGCGCAGTGGTTGGAATGCAGTACTGCAGGCTACTTCTGCTGACTGCCCACTGACTGCAATGTGGCAGTTCAAATCTCATCAGGCTCAAGGTTGACTCAGCCTTCCATCCTTCCGAGGTGGGTAGAATGAGGACCCAGATTGTTGGGGGCAAGAAGCTGACTCTGTAAACCACTTAGAGAGGGTTGTAAAAGCACTATGAAGCGGTATATAAGTCCAAGTGCTATTGCTACTGCTATTTCATTGTAGCCACACCGCTTCATTCTGCTAGACCTTTGAATTTTAATCATTTGATGCTGCAGTGGTCACAAGTGTGAAAAACGGTCATAAGACACTTTTCCAGTGCTGTTGTAACTTCGAATGGTCCCTAAATGAATGGTTGTAAACCGAGGACTACCCTGTGCTAACTTGAAATGAGAATAAGTTGAATTCACGGAGGAGAATCAAGGATTCTTATTTCAGTGTTAGCACCAGGATAGGGCAGATGCCACCAAAGATAAGTTGCAAGAGAAGAGCAAAGAAAAGGGGATATGTGTCCATCACTGGGTATTGAGCAGATCAGAGGCATCTAGTGCAGGGTGTCAAACTTGATTTCATAGTGGGCCACATCAGGGTTATGTTTGACCTCAGGGGCCAGGGTAGGTGTGGCCAGGGTGGCCATAACCAGCTTGATGTCACTTGTGCCCAGAGCACCTGTGGTGGCCCAAGCATTCTGCCAACCAAAATAGAGCTCGGGCGGGCTATGCGGGGCCCTGTTTTTGGCCACGATGGCCTCCTGCAGCCCTCTGTCAGCAAAAACAGAACTCTGTGTTGGAAATGTCCTGGAAACAGCAGGACGATCCTTTGCTGTTTCCAGGGCGGCCCCACGAGCCAGATCTAAGCATCCCATGGGACAGATCCGGCCCTAGGGCCTTGAGTTTGACACCCCTAATCTAGTGGGTCCTTCTGAGAAGATGTTGGACCACAATGGGCCACGTTTGATTCAGCAGGGTTGCTATTATGCTCACCATGAACAAGTGCACAATGCTGACAAGTTATTACATGCTTTAGTAACCCTTTCCTGGCCCAACCCAATAAAACATAAATGACACAGTTAGCCACGCAGCACAGCTCCTGATCAAAGGAAAAGTATCGATTTTTTCACTGTGCAACACAACCTCTTTTTTATACGAGGAAATGGCAAGCGTCATTATTTGAGGCTTGACACCCATGAGAAGGACACTAATGTTGCCTTCTCATTTTAGTTCTGCATTTCTTTATCGTTAAAACAGGAGGTATCTCTTCGTTTGCCATTACAAGCAATCTATAACATCCTGAAACGCTTTGCGCACTTAGTGGGCCTCCGCTTGCTCTCGCATTTCACGGAATTCCAGAGGCAGGAAAAATAAAATTAATTGTGTTTCTGTGGCTGCGTACATTAGGCAGAGTTGTTCTTGCCAGAGGATGGCATTATCTCCATTTCCGTTGGAACGCCATTTGCTGTTGAAAGCTGATAGAGCAAAAGGATTAGTTGAAAGAAAGCAGGGACTGTGCTACTCTTTAGTCAATGATTCCCACACAGCAACAACATACCGTATTTTTCGGAGTATAACACACTCCGAAGTATAAGACGCACCTATCTTTGGGGGAGGAAAACAAGGAAAAAATATCTGCCTCTGCCTCCCAGCAATTTGCCTCCTTGCAACAAACAGCATAGACAATATACACTGTTGGTAGTGTTATATTTCAGACTATACTTGTACATACATTGTTAAAATTGATGTGCTTCCTGGAAGTATAGTTATTCTCTGCTATTTAAAAGAATAGCACTTTTTAAAACAATAACACTGGGCCCCTTCAGATCAAGCATTTATTTTAAAAAGCTTCATTTTGTTAAGTTGTCTAGAATAATAAAGTGGTCTTTAAAAAATAAGTCTAATAATTTGAACATTCTATAGGAATTTATAGTTGTTGACTTATCTCCTTGCAGCAAACAGCCTGATTAGCACAATAAAAAAATCTGCTTCTGCCTCCCTACAATTTGCCTCCTGAGCAAACAGCACGTTTGACTTTCAATTTCTCCCGATCATCAACTGTTTCAGGCTGCAGGGATTGCTATATTGAAGCCCATTTGCTGCAAAGAAAATGTATAAGATGCACCCAAATTTTCACCCTCTTTTAGGGGGGGAAAAGGTGCGTCTTATACTCCAAAAAATACAGTACCTTAGGACAGGGGTGTCAAACTCAAAGCCCAGGGGCCGGATCTGTCCCACGGGGTGCTTAGATCTGACCCGCGGGGCCACCTTGGAAACAGCAAAGGACTGGCCCGCATATAATTTATCATGACAGGGTGCTTCATACAACTTGTAAAATCAATAGTTGGATTCCCAGAACAGACTGAGTCCCAAACTTCCAACTTCATTTTAGATATCCAAATATGCTTGTGAATACTTCAAGTGATTGTGGTGCTATCCCTCTGTCACTGTATCCTAGGATTGTATTGGCTTTTTTGGCAGCTGCTGCACAGGGTTGGCTCCTATTTAAACGGCTGTCCAGCTATAGATAAACAGATAAAAAGCTGTAGATAAATTTCTCTGAGCAGTGAATTCGATATTGGTTGGCTAACTATCCTGTTTGGGAACAGTTCTTTCTTTGAAGACATTATTTAATTAAATAGCTGACTAGTCAAAGTCCTCAAATACGTTGGCCACCTAATGAGAAAAGAAGGACTCACTGGAGAAGAGCCTAATGCTGGGAACGATTGAGGGCAAACGAAGAAGGGGACAACAGAGAATGAGGTGGCTAGATGGAGTCACCGAAGCAGTAGGTATGAGCTTAAATAGACTCCAGAGGATGGTAGAGGACAGGAAGGCATGGAGGAACATTGTCCATGGGGCTGTGACTTTGCAAATAACAACAACAACAACAACAACAACAACAACATGCAGGAGAGTTTCCCAATGTTTACAAAGAGAGAAGAACTATAAATCCTTTAATACTTAGCTGATATTCAATTAGTTAATCTGTTGGTTTACCCACATGAAAATCCAATAAGATCTGCCTGTCTCAGGAGATAATGATCGTAAGCAGATTTTCAATGTCACTTCTCCATATCTGTGTATTATGTTCCTTGTGTGTATTGGTTCAATATATTCTAATATGAATACTTATTCATATGTATTCATGAATACATATGAATACAGAAGGCCAAAACCGAAATTGGGTGAACAAAGAATGAGGTGGTTGGATGGAGTCACCAAAGCAGTAGACCTGAGCTTAAATGGACTCCAGAGGATGGTAGAGGACAAGAAGGCCTGGAGGAATGTTGTCCATGAGATCGCGATGGGTCGGACACGACTTCACAACTGAGAACAGCAAAGTCGACGTCCACTTGAAATATATTTTTTCTTCTTTTCAATCGTGTGCACTTCTCAGAGGGTGCCTGAACAAGTCCCTACAGGTTTTTGGCAAGTTTTTTTCAGAAATGGTTTGCCATTGCCGTCTTCCTAGGGCTGAAAGAAAGTGACCGGCCCAAGATCACCAGCTAGTATTGTGCCTATGATCGGACTACGGTAGAACTCAGGTTCTTCCAGTTTCCAGCCTGATGCCTTCACCACTACACCAAACTGGTCTTCATAAGTTTAAAAATAGGGAACCCCAAAGATGGAGCAGAGGATTTTGAATCTTCCTTTCCATAGTTTACAACCCAGAGGTGGGTTGCTAATTCTTTTACTACTGGTTTGGGCGCGCTCCAGTACTCACTCCTGGGCGCGCTCCAGTACTCACTCCAGTACTCACATGTGCAGAAGCGTCTGAGCAAGTGGTCAGAGCCTCCCACCCCCGCTACTACCAGTTCGGCCAATCCGGGCCGATCCGGCAGCAACCTACCTCTGTTACAACCAAATAATAGTTTGAGCAAGAGTTGTCCTTTCTGATTTATATTAGCCTGATTTGATTCCTGACTTATCTCCCATTATTTCTTTTGGCTAAAGCTTGTATCGATCCATAACTTTGTGTTTGCTAGTAATCCGTCATACTTATATAATTTAGATCATGTTTTGAAGAGTGAGCACCTCATTCCTGAAATCACATTGTGTCAAAATCAATTTTTCAGGAAATTCACTGTGCTATCATTCAGCCATAAAAACGATTGCAAAATGTGAAGCACCCAAGCATCACGATGGGTTGTTGTGCATTAATACATTGATTTTTTAAAAATAAAAATGCCACCTCCAATGCACAGAAGTAGGAAGAGAATTATATTAAGGGGCAGAATGACTGGAGGTTCAGGAATCGCGAATATACACAAAAACGCACACCGTTTGTCTTTCTTTTTCAAACAGACCATCCGAAAGAAATCCAAATATTTACAACATGTCTATGCATAGCAAACCTGAACCCTGAAAAGTTTCAAAAGGAAACCGAGATCCTTATGCAGGTAGTCCTCAACTTACGACCACAATGGAGCCCAAAATTTCTGTTGCTACGTGAAATATTTGTTAAGTGAATTTTGCCCTATTTCACAACCTTTCTTGCCACCGTTGTTTAAGCGAATTACTGCAGTTGTCAGTGTCATGATTGTTACGCAAATCTGGCTTCTCCGTTGACTTCGCTTGTCAGAAGGTTGCAAAAGGGGATCACATGGGATATCGCAAAGGTTGTAACTCTGAAACATAGTTGCATGTCACTTTTTTCAGTGCCGTTATAACTTTGAACGATCTGGGCTCCCTGTGCATTAATCTAGAAATCAATTAAACCACAGCTATTCTATTCTGTTCGGTTCGGTTCTGTTATTCTGAAACTTTTATGGGCTTTTTGTTGAAAGTAGAAAAATGTGAAGTGATGAATAATGGATTTGGTCATTAAAAAGGGATTAAATAAGGGACTGAAGAGATTTCTGTAATACCAAAGATGGAGGAGGGGTAATGCGTTTGTTTATATCTGTTGAAAAGGGCTGCAAGTTGTTTATTTTTTCTGATTCTTATTGGTGTCTGGGCTGAGAATAACTCTTTATCACCAGGGGTGGGTTGCTACCAGCATTACTGCCAGTTCAATGCAAAAAAAAAATATGCGCATTTATACCAAAAAAGTTCTGTGCATGTGCAGAATGTTAGAAAAGGGGGTGGGAGTACATTTCTGTGATGGAGATGGTTCTGCGCATGCGCAAAAGTAAAAATCAAGGTGGCGCCACCCACAATAGAACCTGTTCGAGTACATGGGTGGCTGAGTTACTACCTACTCTGCCAAACTGGTCCAAACCGGTAGAAACCCACCTCTGCTTATCACCCAGGATGAGTTGGCTATGAAATTCAGGAAACACAAGGCATCTGCTTGCTCAATTAATTGTTGACTGGCGAGAGAATATCTGTATGGGAATATTAGGAGTAGATGGACATTGGCTTCAGGCTGGTGAGGGCAACCCACAGATTAAAACCTTATTCCTTTTTAAAAATAAGTTCCATGCATTACATGCCCATCAACTAAGGGCAGGGCTCTGAGTAACCATTGTTAGGAATCCCCTGGAGAGGATTTCATACAGAAGGGGCAAATGGAGGTGAAAGCCTGGATCACTCAGGAATGTACAGTAGATCTCCAGATCTTCTCCAAGGCCTTAGGATAGGCTGAATGGAACCTCTTATTATTTCAGGTGTTGGTCATATGTTGCCCATGTTTGGATGTTAGTTGTCTGGATTTGTCATTTCATTTCCCTTAAGATAAAGGTTCCTCCACACACATATGTGCTAGTTATTTCCGGCTGTAAGGGGCGGTGCTCATCTCTGTTTCTAAGCCGAAGAGCTAGTGCTGTCTGAAGATGTCTCCGGGGTCATGTGGCCGGCATGATTAAATACCAAAGGCTCATGCAGTGCTGCTACCTTCCCACTAAAGTGGTCCCTATTTTTCTACTTGCAATTTTTACGTGCTTTTAAACTGGCAGAAGTTGGCAAAGTTGGCAGAAGCTGGGACAAATAACGGGAGCTCACTCTGTTACGCAGCACTAGGGATTTGAACCGCTGAATTACCAACCTTCTGATCGACAAGCTCAGTGTCTTAGCCACTGTTGTGGCCCAGCAGGAGCCGTTGCCGCTGCCACCAGACTCCGAGAGTGAGGGTCCCTATGAGTCGGCTCAGGAGGAGGTGGAGGACCCTGGACAGGGTTCCGACTCTGAGCAGGGATCGGAGAGTCTGGTCGGCCACCAGGAGGCGCCTGAGGCATGGAACACCGCTGAGAGCCAGAGGAGGGGGGCTCCAGATGCCATGCCTTGGAGCAGTGGGGAAGAGTCACGAGACAGTGAGTCAGAGCTGAACAGGGAGTTCCTGGACGCTTGTTATCGCCGCGCCCATAGACGCAAGGAGCGAGGGTGCAATTATCAGTGGTAAGGGCTCTCAGCTGCTGATCAGGAGACTCCTCTTCAGGTTATAAAAGGGTTGACTGTGCATACACCCTTTGCAGCAGTCAACAAAGAACTCCTGCAAGAAGTTTTAGTCTTGAAACCTAGCAGGCTGGATAGCTGCTTTCGTGTCTTGTATTTGTGAGTTTTGTCTTGGTGGTTTACTGCCACGGAACCTTCTGTCTGTCTGTGAAATAAACCTTGTTTACCTCATATTGTTCCGGAGCGTGTTCTGTGTGCAAAGGAGGAAGGGGGGTCAGAACAGCTACTGAGCCACCGCATCCCTTCCCTTACTGTATTTTAATTTACCTTAATGTATTATTTATCTTACTGTATTTGCATTAGTTTTTTACATAATAAGCCACCCAGAATTGGTCTGGAGTTGAGAGCCACTGAGATTGCATTATATAATAAATCTTAAATAAATCGCGTGTATCTTGGCCAAAGTCCACTCAGCTCCAACAGCATTACCAGTACAGGCAGTCCATGACTTATAACCAGAATTGAGCCCAACGTTTCTGTCTTTAAGTGAGACATTTGTTAAGTGAATTTTGCCCCATTTTACGACCTTTCTTGCCACGGTTGCTAAGCGAATCACGGCAGTTGATAAGTTGGCAACATGTTTGTTAAGTGAATCTGGCTCCCCCTTTGACTTTGCTTGTCAAAAGCTCACAAAAGGGGATCAGGTGACCTTGGGACACAGTGACGGTCATAAATATGAGTCAGTTGCTAAGCCTCTGAATTTTGATCACATGATCAGGGAAATGCTACAAAGGTTGTAAGTGTGAAAAACAGTTATAAGCTGCTTTTTTTCAGTGTCGTTGTAGCTTTGAACCAGTGGTGGGTCCGGATCCACACATCACGGCGGCGGCCACATGGAGGCGCACAGCACGCGCTAGCATCTTAGCGCCTCTGCGAGCCTCCGCGATGCTCCAGTTGCTGTATGCGATGTGCACGTTCGCGGTAGCGCGGAAGACTTAAAAGAACAGTAAGGACCAGAACCGAACCGGAAGGACCAGAACGGTAAGGTAAAAGACCGGTAAGGGCCGGAACCGTACTGGAACAGTATATGGTGCTCCAGACATGCTCCGGTACGCCCGTACCAGGGCGTACCACCTGCAACCCACCACTGCTTTGAATGGTCACTAAATCAACTGTTATAAGTCGATGACTACCTGTATTTCTGTTCTAAATAAACTTCTGCCAGGGGAAAAAAGATCTCCCCAGATTATTATTTTGTAGAAAAGCCACAAGTGATATAGTGTGTGTCTGTATTTCAAAAGCTTCTACTGTCAATTTTTGACGTAGTTATATGGATTTAATGAAGAAAAATAAAAAGACCATTAAAAATGTGCGAAGTAGGTCAGAAAATAAATGCAGAAGAAGAGAACTCTCCGCGGGGAGCTGCCTAAATGAAAGATTATGTTAAGAGGGTGTTGATTGCCTATAATTATAATATTTTCCAAAGATCTTGTTATTTGGAAAATTAAGGCATGGCTATTAGCAAAAAATAAGAAATAACAAAAATCAGCTGGTTGCTGATTGTAATGCAAATGAATATATATGGCTCCAAGTATAAAGCTTGTAGATATTTTACAGCCTAATCTGATGGAGACAATGGAGACCTGCACTTGGGAAGGGGCTGCAGATGAAGGTATTCCCATTCAATAAAAAATAGTAGAGGGCCCTAGATAAAATGCCCCTCTTCTACCTCCTCAAAGCTTTCTTTCCCTAAATTGCATTACATTAGCATTTCTTTCTTCTCCTTCTTTGAATAATTCCTGGAACACAAATATGGGAGAGGAATTTTAAAAAAATAATTACAAGTTTTGAAGAGTTTGAAGCAGTTGAGGGCACTCAAGTTCTTCACGTCCCCTGAAGTTCCTGGAAAGAGGGAAGAAGGAAGGGGATGGAGGGTGCTTTGATTTGTTTTTAAGAAATGGTATAAACTGCACCTGATTAGAACCAGTGAGTCTTTGATGGAGCAGCATGCATTTTTAGATAGCATCCCATTCTTCTGTTGAATTTATATTTTCCCTACAAAGACATAAAGGGACACTAATATAGATCTATTTCAAGCACTTATCAGCTAGCCATACCCTTTTCAAGATTTGAACCCTGGCTACTTGCATATTAGGTAGATGTATTAATCTCTAAGCCACGGGGTCTCCTTGCTTTGTTGGCTACACCAGAGGCGAGATTAAGTGTTTTTTTTAGTTTCTTATATTTAAGACTAAAATTAAGCGGACACAGTATGCTCCATCCCATAGTTGAGTAGACCAGGATGCCCTAATAAACCAGTCTCACCGGAAAATCACATTCTTCTATATTATTCCAAACTCCTGACTTCCATTTTTGTTTTCCCAAAAGGCTCCTACTCATTCTCAGACATATCCTGGGGATAGTGGGAGAGAATGATACCTAATGCCCAGCAGTGTGAAGATGGCAGCTGTAGCAATCCAAGATGAAACCAACTGAGCTTGCAAGCAAGGTGCTTCTTATGATTGGGAACTGGAATTTGGCAGTTCGAGTCTCACCGGCTCAAGGTTGACTCAGCCTTCCATCCTTCCAAGGTCGGGTAAAATGAAGACCCAGATCGTTGGGGGCCATATGCTGACTCCAGTGGTGTTTTGCCAATTTTTTTACTACTGGTTCGGGCGCACTCGCATGTGCAGAAGCATCTGGATAGGTGTGATGGACTGGATGCTAAAGCAAGGTCATGGCACACACTTGCAAGTAAATCAGGACGACTGTAATTGTGGGTGTCTGTCTAGAAAGAACAAAGAATGCTTATCAACAGGAAATATGCATGCCTAAAGCTTGTAGCAATTATGGGTAGTTAGACAACTTGCAGACCTCAGCTTAAAGTTAGGAATGGCCTGCAGCAAATGAAATGTGTATTGGATAAATCCTAGAACATTCATTAGCTAACACATAGGAATACGGACAGCTAGAGACCAATAGAACAAATTGTAGAATTATTACTAAAATATTTATTGGATGAAATTTCTTGTTATCTCATCTTGCCCCGCCTTCTCCTTCAGTGAAAATGTATAAAGCTTTCTTAATCCTTTGTTCTTGGTTCTTGGCCTTTTGACCAGGAACCTTTTTCCTTGGAGTACTCCAATAAAAAGTAATCAGAAAACCTGCACCTCGTGTCTGGCATCCATCATTGGCTTCGGCACCAGGCTCAGACCCAAATTGGGGACAACAGGAGGGTGGAGCGTCCCACCACCTCTACAACCAGTTCGCCCAATCCGGGCCGAACCGGGAGCAACCCACCTCTGGCTGACTCTATAAACCACTCAGAGAGGACTGTGAAGCACTGTGAATCGGTATATAAGTCTACGTTCTGTTGCAATTGCTATTAACTTTTCTATCAAAGTGGGCAAAGGCTTCCGTGTTGCAGCCCTTGGGATAATGAGCTAGCCCAGGGATCAACAAACTGCGACTCTGGAGCCGCATGTGGCTCTTTCTTCCCTCTGCTGCGGCTCCGTCACTAGTCGGCGCCATAATTTTGAGAGGAGCTTCCGGTGGGGGGGGGGGGGAAGAGAAAAGCACAGTGCGCCAGGAGAAGACTCTGGCAAGGGGAAGTTTTTCCAGTTGTCTCCACAATTGATAAGGCTTTCGGTTATGACAGATAGAGGAAGAAGTATGCTGCACTAGGAAGAGACTCTATGGTGGGGGAACTGAACTTCCGGTCAGCTCCAGAATTGAACAGGGAGCTTCCGGTTAGGACCTTTGTGGCTCCCGGTGTTTTCTTTTCTGTGGGAAACGGGTCCAAATGGCTCTTTGAGTGTTTAAGTTTGCCGACCCCTGAGCTAGCCTTTAGGTGGCCCTCAGATTAGCCTCTCTCACATTTGAATGTGAGACTCTGCCAAAAAAAAAAAAAAAGACAGGCTAAAGACTGATAGTGGGATTGTCATGCTGCTGGTTTTTTTCTGCCACTTCAGAAGGGTATGAAGAATTTCATTACTACGAGAACATCCTTAATTTCCCTGTTGGATAGAATTTGCTATGATCTGTTGGACTCGTTATTAGTAAAAGATACGATTCATCCATGTTGTTGCATTTATCATTTGGGTTTTTGTTTTTTTTTGCATCTCCTTTTACCAAGTGAAAAATGAACCATTTTTCTTTTTAATTTTCTCTCTAGGGGCCAAAAAGGAGATAAGAGTGATTCATCAAGATGAAAGAGCAAACAGCATTTTCCTCCCATTTTTTTTAATGTTCAACATCTTTTTCCATTATAGATAAATAAAAATGAAGAAGTGAAAATTATGACATTATGACAGCTGTTTAGAAATCAGCCTTAATAAGAAATAGGGACGGATCAAAATCATTGAATAAATCACCAATATAATTTTACAAGTCATATAAACGTAGCTTTGAATGATATATTTATATGCCAAGTATTAATAATATGTAGCAATAAATAATAGAAGTAGAACCAGGTTAGTTGATTGAAACAGCGGTTCATATATCACACTTAATGAGCTTTACCACAAATATTTACAACACCATTATTTTGTAGCTTGCACAGTGAAAGGAGATTTTTCATTGTTTACAGTTGCAATAAAGAAACACACTTATTTTAGAAATAGATTTGTTGGTCGCTAGGAATCGAAAACAACTTGATGAATATAAGCATCATCCGATGTTTATTTTAATACGTCCCATGTAACCACAGCTTGCCTTATTATTATTAACATTTAAAAAAAAGATTCCATCAAATCTGATATCAGCAGTCTTAAAGAGTCACCAGGGTTACAATTATGTTTAACAGAGGCCTGGGACTCACAAAATGACTCACAAAATTAGCCGAATGAGCATATATATGTGGCCTGTAGGCGGATAATTGAAGACAGATGTTTTATATTTTGATCAGATTAATCCATAAATAAATCTTCAAAATTAAGGCTGGATCAGTTGCTGGGAGCTTTTAGGTATATATCTGAGGCAGAGTAAGCAGTGTTTTAGAAGCTTTGAAGTAGTGGTGGGATTCAAATAATTTAACAAACGGTTCTCTGCCCTAATGACCAGTTGGGTAGACGTGGCTTGGCAGTCATGTGACTGGGTGGACGTGGCCAACTCAATGTCACTCACGTTGACGGGCGCTTCGTCTTAGCTGTTACAATGTAATGAGGGTTAACCGGAGAGGCAGTTTCTGTAAGCAGGGCAATAAAGATTAGGCTAGAAGCAACACCTGAATGTTTCCTTCCTGCCTTCCTTACAGGATTAGCCCTGTTGTCAGGCCTGTAATTATATTCTTTTTAGGATCTTTGGCCTGCCATACTTTTTAATAATTCTCTATGCTGTTTCAATAGTGTAGTAGTTGGGAGGGGGGAATAGAAAGGAGTAGGATTGTAGAATGGATTGTTGACATTCTTTTGTAGAAGCCAAGGTCATCTTTTGTCTTTGCATCTCGACACCTGGCCGGAAGAAGATGGGTGTACATGCCAGCATGGAAGATGATGATTGGAACATGTGATGGATTTGTGGGTGTGGGGAGAGATCATGAACTTTCAACTGAGTGAACTTACAGGATGTAATTCAGAGTTGAAATTTTCCATAGCCGTGCTAACATGCCTGCGGAATAAATTGCACTTTTAAGGATGTTTTGCCTTGGACAATGATTTATTTCTGCATGGTATTTAGAACCCTAACACCTGTAAAGTGAGAAAAAAAACAAAAGGAGATTTCTTCCAACAACCGGTTTTGCGAACTGCTTAGAAAGTTTACAACTGGTTCTCCCGAATAGGTGCAAACTGGCTGAATCCTACCACTACTTTGAAGCCACCGGAGGAAAATTTTAAGTCAACAAAAAATTAGGTTTGTAACTGAATTGATGGACAACACAGGTCCAAATTTCTTTTGCATTTTTCTAGGTTTGGGTTTTTGAGCTGAAGGAAAAAGGCAGATAAAGTGATGGCAACCAGAATTATGTAATCAAGCCTTGAGGTAATGAAATCTGTGAGAAGAAAATAGAATACCAACCATCCATATCTCCACTTGCTTTAGGTGACCTTTGTAAAGGTTATATATGTATCTGGAGAAACTGTGTTGCAGATATTTGCTGCCTAACATTTTGTTCACGGTTTCAGAACAGAATTAGTTGTGACCTAAAAACAGGATTTCTTTTTAGTATTGGAATGTTTATTTCTGAATCGCTTGCCCTTCCAGCACGCATAAGATCAGATAAATACATACACGTTGGTTGTGGTTATCTAAAACTAAATTTCTAAATTGGATTAACTTCATGTGATGTGGCATTACCTGAAATTAAATCTCAATTCAGCTAAACTTGCCTCTTCTTATTGAAACTGAAATGCCAAATAATGCCCGTTCGTTGATGTCTTCTTCTTAGCCAAGGAATGTAATTTGTCAAACCATTCACCCTAACATTACAGATTACAGATTACCAGAGTTTGAAGGGACCTTGTAGCAGAGGGGGGTTCCTACTGGTTTGGCCAGGCTTGGCCTAACCGGTAGTGGTATGCTGGCTTGGGTCGCAGAACTGGCAATTACCCAGGCTGGCCATGCCCCCAAACTGTTTCCCTGGTCAGCGCTGTTGCCGCCAGCATCTTTTTGGGGAGTTCTGTGCATGTGCACAACAATTTCAATTGAACTGTGCATGTGCGCACAGCATGCATCCAGTGTGCGCATCACACATCCAGTGTGCGCAAAGTGTGCGCATGAGCAAACCGACAGTAACACTGGCTAGAACCCATCCCTGCCTTGTAGGTCATCTAGTCCAACTCCCACCCAAGCA
This sequence comes from Natrix helvetica, assembly GCF_964273705.1. Taxonomy (NCBI): domain Eukaryota; kingdom Metazoa; phylum Chordata; class Lepidosauria; order Squamata; family Natricidae; genus Natrix; species Natrix helvetica. The sequence continues at coordinate 156,785,293 of NC_138550.1, read as the reverse complement.
GGACAAACCATTCACCCCAACATTTCTAATGTTTCATTTTTGTGACAATGCATTGTTTACAGATCTTTCCCTAAATTTTACAACTGCACAGTAACATGTAAAGAAATACAGATTTAAAATAGTAACTAAATTTCAGTTAATGTATGGCTTCAGAAGTGTGTCATTACATACATTCACATTTAATATGAATGAAGCAAACTTCATCTAATCTTATTTGGGATTCAGAGGAATCTATATTTTTTTCTCTTTAATTTTTAAGACAAATTGTTTTCTCTTTGATAAAAAAGAGAATTTAACAATTCCTCTAAGCTAATAAACAAGTTTAAATAGAAGGATGTTCCAGAACAAGTACGTAACATCAAAGGCATAATAATATACTTGTTTTACTAATGCTTTTAACTGTGGTCATTTTAATTGTTCTTTAAATTGATGCTTTCTTGATATTTCCCTGCTCGTGGTTTTCTCCTTTTAGCTGTTTAAAAGATTATTTCTGCATGCATAGTTTTTATTAATGCTTCTTCCACATGGTTGTTCCTGATAGCCACTCTTCAATAATGCTTTGCTTGGATTATTGCTAATTCTGCCTGTTCTTATTTGTTATTGAATGTTTTTTAAAATTGTTTTTGGTTTCTGGCCTTTCCTGATTATTCTTACTTACCCATTGGAACAAAATGAACAGAGTAAAATGGAAGTTGTTTTGACTCATCATCATCAAATCTTTATTCAGTCATGCACGTGCACACACACACACACACACACACACACGGTGGCTCAGTGGCTAAGATGCTGAGCTTGTAGATCAGAAAGGTCAGCAGTTCGGCTGTTCGAATCCCTAGCACCACGTAATAGAGTGAGATCCCTTTACTTGTCCCAGCTTCTGCCAACCTAGCAGTTTGAAAACATGTAAAAATGCAAGTAGAAAATATTTAAGGGGGGGTTAGAATAAATTCTATGGCATCAAGTACTGTACAGACAGTTGAGCAGTACTTGGCTAAAGACAGAGACAGATTGATCCGATAATAACATTTTAAGATAAAACAAATTAGAATGGCCAGGATGTTTAATAAAAAGTGGAAATAATAATTCCTGGTGTGTTTCCTGCATAGAGGGAACAATAGAGGATAGCACTCCTATAATTGCCCTTCCAAACAGCTTGGGCGAGAGGGACACAAAAATGGCTTACATCAAGGAATTCATAAATATGTTGCTTATCCTGTTACTAATTCAAGGCATCAGAAAAAAGATGTAAATTTCCTGGCTTTATCTTTATCTGAGAAGTGAGATAAGGCCCTGCGAACTGCAAAAGATCTAAGGTTAGTTAGTCACTTATATACATGATGGAAAGTGGGGTTAAATTCTACACTCTTATCCATATCAATACTGCAGATAGATAATGTTAGATATCCACACAGACTGCTGTGGTTTTCACTCCAGTCCTCTGTTTAGGCGGGAACAGAGGTTCAATCTGATTGGTTGAGAGGTCTGACAGCTCCCTATAAAAGGAGAGCTGTCAGACCTAACAGTTGCTGGATTGTACATACTTGACTGTTGAATAAAGAGCTGTTGTTGCGTTTAACCTGAGTCTGCCTTCTCATTGCCCTATCTAACAGATAATGTTAGACTGTGGACAATGGTCTTCTTCATTAGCATCCTTTGCATATATTTAAAAGGTAAACTTAATAAAATGAGCATCTCTAATTGTATTTTTTTAAAAAAAATAATGAAGTTTCTGTGGCTATAAGATATAGCATCAGATTCTGTCCTGAGAGGGACGCTTTAGAGGAGGGTTTCCTCAACCTTGGTAACTTTAAGATGTGTGGACTTCAACTCCCAGAATTCCCCATTTTGGCTGGGGAATTCTGGGAATTGAAATCCACAAGGCTTAAAGTTGCCCCAACTGGGAAACTTTGGATTGACACCAGAGGTGGTATTGAGCCGGTTCTTCACGGTTCGAGAGAACTGGTAGCGGTGGCCACTCGCCCCGATGTAATGTACAACCTTCACATTTGTGAACCGGTAGAAAAGGTAAATGAATTCCACCACAGATTGACACTCAACGTTTGTTGCTGTCTCCCTAAGTGATCTTGGAATACTGTAGGGCTACCAACCCCTGAAGCACAGTCCAAGACTTAAACACTAATACTTTCAGTCAACTCATGTTGAATTTCATCTTCGTAAATCTTCTTATCATCACAATTATCTCAAATGACCAGACCACATGCAAACGTTCAGGGTTATAAGTCATTCTTAGTTCAGGAATTTATTTTTCTTCTAAGTATCAAGTTACGCTGGGCTGGAAGTCAGATTCTGTCCATATACTTGCCAGCTCTCAATTCATCTTCCCTGGTTACGTGATCAATATATAAATCATTTTAAATGAAATTGGGAATGGAAGCAATTGCTTGTGCTCTTCAGTTGAACGCTGAACTGTTGATTAGAGCTGAATTGAACATTAAAAGCCCTACATAAATTTTAAAAAATACTCAATGCTACGTCATACTGAAATGTCCACGCTACGTGATTGCAACCCTACAAGAAGAAATTTGAGATAAGGGTTCTCCATCATTATTATAAAACTCTGTTCTTCATCCATAATAATTATGCCGTAATGTACGTTTATGAAAATATTGATTCCTGCAGCGTGTTTTTAGTAACAATATACATTGTTGTTCAGCCAGCCTTGTAAAGTAAGTCTGCAGATTCTAAGGAATTAGTGGCTTCTATTTTCATGCTGCTTGTAAAATAAGGGCATAGACTACATTTTTACTGGTTGACCAATAAAGAAAATAAAAGTCTTATACTAAATAATCTGGAGAAGCCAATATACATTTTCTTCCTTTGTACCAGCATAGAGATCAGTCAGAGTGATAAACAAAGGATACCCCTTATGGCGATCAGACCAGTTTTTAAATGCAAGATTTAACACTTTTTAGTGTTTCTAAGTTATGTTTCATATTTACAGTTTAAAATTTAACCAATGGATTGACGTGTTGCCTACTTTGTTGAACTGGAAAATAATTCTGAAAAAATTGAAAAATTTTGAGTCTCTTTCACAAGCTGTTGGCAGCCTCTAAACCAGGGGTGTCAAACTTGCATTGTCTGGGCGTTGTCGTGTGACCTATCATGACTTTTCCCTCTTCGCTAAATTGGGCGTGGGCGTGGCCAGTGCATGAGGCATTCAGTCCGCGGGCTGCGAGTTTGACAGCCCTGCTCTAAACTAAAAGTAGTCAAGCAACTCTCGGTGAGATTGGAATGTACTCTTATCCAACAATTGTGGCTAAATTTCATCCTTCAGCAAATCGAAACTAATTTATATGAAAATACAGTATGGCATTAATGTATCCATTGGATTAGTGAGTTATGGATATCTTGGGAAAATACATTTGAATGGAGATAATGTTAAAACCTTTTAGAATGAATAATTCACTGGAAGCATGAACGGGAAACTTTCTAGTTTAAAAAGCTGCCTTCCCTATGGGTCTCCATTCTTTGATAAACAAGGCCTATCACTCTGCCTGCCTGCCTCCGTGTGTGTGTGTGTGTCTGTGTGTCTCTCTCTGTCTCTCTCATCTCTCTCTGTCTCTGTCTTTCTCTGTCTCTCTCTCATCTCTCTCTGTCTCTGTCTTTCTCTGTCTCTCTCTCATCTCTCTCTGTCTCTGTCTTTCTCTGTCTCTGCCTCTCTCTCATCTCTCTCTGTCTCTGTCTTTCTCTGTCTCTCTCTCATCTCTCTCTGTCTCTGTCTTTGTCTGTCTCTCATCTCTCTCTGTCTCTGTCTTTCTCTCATCTCTCTCTGTCTCTGTCTTTCTCTGTCTCTGTCTCTCTCTCATCTCTCTCTGTCTCTGTCTTTCTATGTCTCTGTCTCTGTCTCTCTCTCATCTCTCTCTGTCTCTGTCTTTCTCTGTCTCTGTCTCTCTCTCATCTCTCTCTGTCTCTGTCTTTCTGTCTCTCTCTCATCTCTCTCTGTCTCTGTCTTTCTCTGTCTGTCTCTCTCTCATCTCTCTCTGTCTCTGTCTTTCTCTGTCTCTCTCTCATCTCTCTCTGTCTCTGTCTTTGTCTGTCTCTCATCTCTCATCTCTCTGTCTCTGTCTTTCTCTCATCTCTCTCTGTCTCTGTCTTTCTATGTCTCTGTCTGTCTCTCTCTCATCTCTCTCTGTCTCTGTCTTTCTCTGTCTCTCTCTCATCTCTCTCTGTCTCTGTCTTTCTATGTCTCTGTCTGTCTCTCTCTCATCTCTCTCTGTCTCTGTCTTTCTCTGTCTCTCTCTCATCTCTCTCTGTCTCTGTCTCTGTCTTTCTCTGTCTGTCTCTCATCTCTCTCTATCTCTGTCTTTCTCTGTCTCTGTCTCTGTCTCTCTCTCATCTCTCTCTGTCTCTGTCTTTCTCTGTCTCTCTCTCATCTCTCTCTGTCTCTGTCTTTCTCTGTCTGTCTCTCATCTCTCTCTGTCTCTGTCTTTCTCTGTCTCTCTCTCATCTCTCTCTGTCTCTGTCTTTCTCTGTCTCTGTCTCTCTCTCATCTCTCTCTGTCTCTGTCTTTCTCTGTCTCTGTCTCTCTCTCATCTCTCTCTGTCTCTGTCTTTGTCTGTCTCTCATCTCTCTCTGTCTCTGTCTTTCTCTCATCTCTCTCTGTCTCTGTCTCTGTCTCTGTCTCTCTCTCATCTCTCTCTGTCTCTGTCTTTCTCTGTCTCTCTCTCATCTCTCTCTGTCTCTGTCTTTCTCTGTCTCTCTCTCATCTCTCTCTGTCTCTGTCTTTCTCTGTCTCTCTCTCATCTCTCTCTGTCTCTGTCTTTCTCTGTCTCTGCCTCTCTCTCATCTCTCTCTGTCTCTGTCTTTCTCTGTCTCTCTCTCATCTCTCTCTGTCTCTGTCTTTGTCTGTCTCTCATCTCTCTCTGTCTCTGTCTTTCTCTCATCTCTCTCTGTCTCTGTCTTTCTCTGTCTCTGTCTCTCTCTCATCTCTCTCTGTCTCTGTCTTTCTATGTCTCTGTCTCTGTCTCTGTCTTTCTATGTCTCTGTCTCTCTCTCATCTCTCTCTGTCTCTGTCTTTCTCTGTCTGTCTCTCATCTCTCTCTGTCTCTGTCTCTGTCTTTCTCTGTCTGTCTCTCATCTCTCTCTGTCTCTGTCTTTCTCTGTCTCTGTCTCTCTCTCATCTCTCTCTGTCTCTGTCTTTCTCTGTCTCTCTCTCATCTCTCTCTGTCTCTGTCTTTCTCTGTCTGTCTCTCATCTCTCTCTGTCTCTGTCTTTCTCTGTCTGTCTCTCTCTCTCATCTCTCTCTGCCTCTGTCTTTCTCTGTCTCTGTCTCTCTCTCATCTCTCTCTGTCTCTGTCTTTGTCTGTCTCTCATCTCTCTCTGTCTCTGTCTTTCTCTCATCTCTCTCTGTCTCTGTCTTTCTCTGTCTGTCTCTCTCTCATGTCTCTCTGTCTCTGTCTTTCTCTGTCTCTGTCTCTGTCTCTCTCTCATCTCTCTCTGTCTCTGTCTTTCTCTGTCTGTCTCTCATCTCTCTCTGTCTCTGTCTCTGTCTCTGTCTTTCTCTGTCTGTCTCTCATCTCTCTCTGTCTCTGTCTTTCTCTGTCTCTGTCTCTGTCTCTCTCTCATCTCTCTCTGTCTCTGTCTTTCTCTGTCTCTGTCTCTCTCTCATCTCTCTCTGTCTCTGTCTTTCTCTGTCTGTCTCTCATCTCTCTCTGTCTCTGTCTTTCTCTGTCTCTGTCTCTCTCATCTCTCTCTGTCTGTCTCTGTCTGTCTGTCTCTCTCTCTCACACACACAGACCTATTTATGACCATTGACTCTATTTTGCCATTTATATTCTTGTTGAGGGACCAATGAATTCTGGCACAAAGAGAGTTATTCAAGATCAGAAGCAAAAATGTGACAACGCCAAAGTCTAATTTGAAAAAGAGTTATTCAGAGATAGAGAGGCATAATGGAAAAACACTTAGCCACTTCAGCAGTTTAAGCCAAAATCCCGATCCATTCTTGCTCAAATTTCAGAAGGCAAAGATAAAAGAAGTCTTCTTCTTTTCTCTTTCCAGTTGGGAAAGCTTTAGGTTTCTAGATATCAGAAAGGTTTTTTTTAAACCTATTTCAGAATGTCACAAATATCTCACCCATGTTTTGAATAAAGGTGTTGTTGTGGACATAGGCTATCTGGAATTTAGCAAAACATTTGATGCAGTCCCACATAATGAACTTATTTAAAAAGTTGTAGAGGTTAGGACTTAACCACTTCGGAATGGGACAATTTGCCACAGCCAACTCATGGTGACCAACTTGTCATGGCCAACTCATCATGAGACAATTTGCCATGGCCAACTCACCACAGCCAACTCGCTGTAGGACAACTTGCCATGGCCAACTCACCATGGGACAACTTGCTGTGTGACAATTTAACAATTCTGTTTAATTAATTAAAATAAATTAAATATATTTTAATTTTTGCAATTCACATTTCATTCTGCCCTCCTTTTGCATCCTTTTAAAAAATGATTCTATTCCACTACTTCTAGTCCTGCAATGATTTCTCCTGCAGCTAGTTGGCCGTGTAAGTTGTTTAGCAGTGAATAAGCCATGATGGGCTGATCATGGTGAGTTGGCTGTGGAGAATTGGCCATGGCGAACTGTCTTAGACCCTAACACACGAGCTGATGCAGTGAATAGGAATTTGACTCAGGAATTGATCACAGTCTGTGATTGTTAATGGGACACTGTCTGTACCGAGACCGGTCCCAAGCGGTGTACCACAAGACTCAGTCCTAGATTCTGTTCTGTCCAATGTGCTTGTAAGTAACAGAAGGATTGCAGGTCAGGTTTGTCTTTTTACTGATGATTTAAAGGTGTGTAATAGAGTTGATGTTCCTAAGGGTATTTGTAACATGGAAAACAATTGGACATTGCTGGAAAAGTGATCACAATTGTGCAAACTGCAGCTCAGTGTTTTTAAATGTAAGTTCATGCACTTACGGAAAAAGAATCCTCTGCATGGTACAGTATTGGATCAATACAAGGGGGCTGCTACAGGTTCGCCCAGGTTCGGGAGAACCTGTAGCTAAAGTTATGGCCAGTTCAGAGAACCTCCAAATCCCACCCCTGGCTGACCTTGCCCACCCCACCCTCTCAGGAGTCTCCACGTGGCCCATTTTGGATGCGAGGTAAGTGCAGGGCTTGTGCGGAGGCTCAGGGAGGGGGGCAAACAGGCCTCCCAGAAGGCCTCCAGAGCCTGGGGGAGGCAGTTTTTGCCATCCCAGAGGCTCAAGGAAAGCCTTCAGAGCCTGGGGAAGGCGAAAACGCCCCCCCCCCAATGTGGTGCAGGAGGCCAACTAGGCCACGCCCATCCAGCAACTGGGCAGAGAACCCATTGTTGAAATTTTTGAAGCCCACCCCTGGATCAATATGTTTCCCCCGCCCCTGCTGTCAGTTTTCTACGTTTTCTACGTTTCTAAAAGAAGGCAATAACAATCCACATCTGTTTTATGCCTAAGAACACCGCATGGACCTTTTTGTCTTTCTCCTTGGAGGCTTCCAAACTTCTGATAATGATCTGGCAACTCTGCAAATCCTCTATTGATCTGCTTGGGCTTTTGTGCAGCTTCTATACATTGCATTTTGTACAGAGCAGAGCTGCTTATGCCCTGAATTGTCAGTAGCTACTAATGTACATTAATCCGAGTCACTTCCATTCTCTGTCTCTTCCCCACCCCTTTTCTCTGTTCCATAGTGATGACTCAGAGAGAGATAAATAGGACAGCAACAATGTGGCCAGGGACAATTTCCATACAGATTTCTTCCCTTCCTCCTATACAGAAATGTCATTTCCTAAAATGCACATCTTGTCTAGTTTAATGAAAAGAAGGACTAGGGGTTATATGCTGCTTTACAGTGATTTACAGCCCTTTCTAACCTGTTTTCAGAGTCAGCATATTGTCCCCAACAATTTCAGTCCTCATTTTATCAACCTTGGAAGGATGGAAGGCTGAGTCAACCTGGAGCTGGTGAGGATCGAACCCATGGCAGTGATGCAGAATTAGCCTGCAATACTGCATTCTAACCACTGCCCCACCATAGCTCATAAGTTAGAACAATTAATCTGCTCCAACACTGGAGGTTTTTAAAAAGATTGGACAACCATTTGTCTGAAATGTATAGGTTTTTCTGTTTGAGCAGGTTGTTGGACTAGAAGACTTCCAAGGTCCCTTCCAATGCTGATATTTTCTCTTCTCTTCTCTTCTCTTCTCTTCTCTTCTCTTCTCTTCTCTTCTCTTCTCTTCTCTTCTCTTCTCTTCTCTTCTCTTCTCTTCTCTTCTCTTCTCTTCTCTTCTCTCCTCTCCTCTCCTCTCCTCTCCTCTCCTCTCCTCTCCTCTCCTCTCCTCTCTCTGTTATCTCAAGGAATACAAGAAAGCTTGATAGTTTCCAAAATATAGTTTTCTTCTTTCTAGTCAGACTTCCAGTTTCCATTCCCATTTCAACTAAAGTGAGCAAAAGAGAAAAGATGAAAAGCCAAGAGTGTTAAAATGCCAGGGAGCTGGGTCAATGTTTCAGCGGCAATTACTATACTCTTGTTTTGGCCTCTGGAAAGCATGTGCCGGAAAGATTTACAATGGTGTGTTGCTGCCACGCTTAGTAAACAAATGGATTATGGTGTGCTTTGTTGATACTGCATGTTAAGGGAAACTCTTCCCCTGATGGGTTCTCTCTGCTATGAATCCTGCTGTGTGATTACAGCTAAGTGCAAATGGATTGCTGGGAGTTTACATATCGTTTCTGGCTCCATCCACAGAAATCAGTTTCCATCTCTGTTATATTAGATGTTGGCATACAGGTAGCCCTCGATTCATTTAGTGACTGTTCAAAGTTACCACGGCACTAAAAAAAACCTGACATGATTTTTTTTCACACCTATGACCCTTGCAAGCATCCCCATAGTTGTGTGATCAAAATTCGGACACTTGGCAACTGATTAATATTTATGACGGTTGCAGTGTCCCAGGATCATGTGATCACCTTTTGTGACCTTCTGACAAGCAAAGTCAATGGGGAAGCCAGATTCACTTAACAACTGTATTATTAACTTAACAACTGCAGTGATTCACTTTCTTGGGGCAAGAAAATTCATAACATGGGGCAAGGCTCACTTAATAACTGTCTTGCTTAGCAACATAAATTTTGGGCCCAATTATGGTTGTAAGGTGAGGACTACCTGTGCTTTCCAAATATCATGTTCTCTGACTTGTAGCTACCGTATTTTTCAGAGTATAAGACGCACCTTTTTCCCTCAAAAAAGAGGCTGAAAATCTGGGCGCATCTTATACACTGAATACAGCATTTTTTTGCCTCCTGAAGCCACGCCCCCTTCACCAAAATGGCTGTGCATACCCTTATGGAGGCTTTCAGACAGCTCCTGGGGGCTGGGGAGGGCAGAAATGAACAAAAGACGGCCCATTTTTTGCTCAATTCTACTCCCCCCCACAGCCCCCAGGAGCACTCTATAAGCGTCCTAAAGGCTATCCATGCCCTTTTGTTTTGCAAAAAGCGGGCTGTTTTTTGCTCGTTTTTGGCCTCCCCACACCCCTCCAGGCCACTCTGCAAGCCCCCTAAAAGCTATTCATGCCTTTTTTGGCGGAAAAAACACACCTGTTTTTGCAAAAAATGGGCCGTTTTGGGGGGGGGTTGCAGAGTGCAAAAACTTTTTTTCCTCTTCAAAAATTTCCTCTTCAAATCCTTGGTGCGTCTTATACTCTGAAAAATACGGTATGTTTCACATGTGGCAATTGTGTCCCATGAGTTCTCACCACTTCACCTCTGCCTAGTGAATTCTGAATCTTGATATACTTCTAAAATATTCAAATGATTTGATGTTCAGGCTGCAGTTATTGTCAGAGGCGCTTCGGTAATGTTTCATGTTGTTTTATTACCCAAAGGTTAAATCGAATTTTCCTTCATACAGCCTTAGGGTTCAATGAAGGTTACAGTGTAAAGAGTTTACCAGTATAGTTGTTAAAGTTTTGAAATGTCACTATCACTCAAAGGAAAGATGCAGAGAATTAACTCTACTTTTGGTGGACACTGTGGTGTCCACTTATATTGAGAATAAGATAAAAGAGACTCAGTTTCACATGATGATAGCACCTGATTTTATGTTAATTGGTACTTCCTCATTTTGCATCTGTTCTTATGTTCTGGCTAAAGGGTGAAAATGTTTGTGAAGAATAAGACAAAATGGAATAAATGGACAAAATGGAATAAATGGAATAAATGGACAAAATGGACAAAATTGGATAGCCATTTGTCTGAAATGGTATAGGGCAGCGATGGCAAACCTTTTGTGGCTCGCGTGCCATAAGTGGGGGGAGCGCAGAGGGGTGGTTTGCAGGCATGCCGCAACCATAATGCAATGCGCGACCCCCCCAGTGCGCATGCGCACACTACAGGCGCGATCCCCCATTTTTGCATGCTTTCCCCCCCTCCCCAGGCTCCAGAGGCTTTATAGGAGCATGGGGAGGGTGAAAACAGCCTCCCCCGTTCCCTCGGAAGCCCTCCGGAGGCTTCAGGGACCTTCAAGAAGCTTCCCTGAAGCCTCCGGAGCTCAAAACGACCCTCCGAGCAAACAGGAAGTCCGTTCCCGAAGTTCCGGTTTGCCCGTAGGGCCGTTTTTTTGCGCTCCGGAGGCTTCAGGGAAGCTCATGAAGCCTCCAGAAGGCCTCCAGAGGGGCGGGGGAGGCTCTTTTCACCCTCCCCAGGCTCCTATAAAACCTCTGAAGCCTGGGGAGGGCGAAAAATGGCTTTCAAATAGGGTGAACTCAGCCGGCCAGCGCGCACCTCGCGTGCCCTGATAAATGGCTCTGCATGCCACCTGTGGCACGCATGCCATATGTTTGCCATCACTGGTATAGGGTTTGCTGCCTAGGCAGGGGGTTGGACTAGAAGACCTCCAAGGTCCCTTCCAACTCTGCTATTGTATTGTATTATTATTGGAATATCGATGGCCCAAATTCATACCTTAAAGTGAAACTGCAACACTTTCAATAGAAATAAGAAATTTTTAAAACTCTAATTCATTGATTATGTATTTATCACATTTCTAAACCATCCAATTCAATAGGCATAGTGACTCAGTAGTGACTCAATAGGACTGGACAAGTTTCAACTGTCACAAATATAATGAGATGAAGATAAGAAGTTATCAGGGACAATAACCTGAGGTGTGTAAAATCTTGCACAAGTGTTGTTCCTGAACGCTTCAAACAAATGCTGTATTCTTGAATTCTTTACGCCATACATGGATTTTAAAAAATGTGGGTTGGGATGTACTATTAAAAGACTCCAAATGGCTTTTTCATCACCACATTTTTGGAATGGTATGTAAGATGTTAAGGAAAATACAGGGACGCAATGGCTCAGTGGCTAAGACGCTGAGCTTGTCGATCAGAAAGGTCAGAAAGGTCAGGAGTTTGGCAGTTCAAATACCTAGTGCCACGTAACAGAGTGAGCTCCCATTACTTGTCCCAGCTTCTGCCAACCTAGCAGTTCGAAAGCACATAAAAATGCAAGTAGGTAGGTAGGTAATAGAGTTCCGTGCGCCTTCGGCGTTTAGTCATGCCGGTCACATGACTATGGAGACGTCTTCAGACAGTGCTGGCTCTTCGGCTTTGAAAAGGAGATGAGCACCGCCCCCTAGAGTCAGGAACGACTAGCACATATGTGCGAGGGGAACCTTTAACTTACAAAATGGCAATCAATACAATACAATAGCAGAGTTGGAAGGGACCTTGGAGGTCTTCTAGTCCAACCCCCTGCCTAGGCAGGAAACCCTGTACCGTTTCAGACAAATGGCTATCCAACATCTTCTTAAAGACTTCCAGTGTTGGGGCATTCACAACTTCTGGAGGCAAGCTGTTCCACTGATTAATTGTTCTAACTGTCAGGAAGTTTCTCCTCAGTTCTAAGTTGCTTCTCTCCTTGATTAGTTTTCACCCATTGCTTCTTGTTCTACCCTCAGGTGCCTTGGAAAATAGTTTGACTTCCTCTTCTTTGTGGCAACCCCTGAGATATTGGAACACTGCTATCATGTCTCCCCTAGTCCTTCTTTCTCTTAAGCTAGACATACCCAGTTCCTGCAACCATTCTTCATATGTTTTAGTCTCCAGTCCCTTAATCATCTTTGTTGCTCTTCTCTGCACTCTTTCTAGAGTCTCCACATCTTTTCTACATTGTGGTGACCAAAACTGAATGCAGTATTCCAAGTGTGGCCTTACCAAAGCATTATAAAGTGGTGTTAACACTTCACGTGATCTTGATTCTATCCCTCTGTTTATGCAGCCTAGAACTGTGTTGGCTTCTTTGGCAGATGCTGCACACTGCTGGCTCATATTTAAATGGTTGTCCACTAGGACTCCAAGATCCCTCTCACAGTTACTACTTTTGAGCAAGGTACCACCTATACTGTACCTGTGCATTTCGTTTTTGTTGCCTAAATGTAGAACTTTACTCTTTTCACCACTGAATTTCATTTTATTAGATAGTGCCCAATGTTCAAGTTTGTCAAGTTTGCCTGTATCTTTAGCCTATCTTCTGGAGTGTTGCTATTCCTGCCAACTTGGTGTCATCTACAAATTTGATGAGTTCCCCATTTATTCCCTCATCCAAATCATTGATGAAGATGTTGAAGAGTACTGGGCCCAAAACGGAGCCTTGGGGTACTCCACTGCATACCTCCCTCCATGTAGATGCAGTTCCATTGAGGACTACAGGTTGAGTGCGGTTGGCCAGCCAGTTACGAATCCATCTGGTGGTGATGCTGTCTAACCCACATTTTTCTACTTTATCTAGTAGTAGGTTATGGTCACATAACTGTACCATTATAATGGTAGTAATGTTAAGAGCTAAAACATGAATTTCTGGCTAACTAACTAAGCAATGAAAAAGTGGTGGGAACACAGAGTAGTCAAAAATGAGCAGGTTAAAATATTTATATTCTTATTATAAACTGATGCAGTCTTGGCTCATCACACATCAGATTTAGCTGTGGTTGAAAAGAAGGAAGTGTGGAAAACAGATACGATGATATCAAAAACATTTGACTAGAAGACAAAGAATTGGGGAAGATTAGAGTATCAACACCTGAAAATCAAAATTGAAAGATCGTCATATAAACCACCCACGATGGTCGCAAGGGCTGCTGGCTACTGGGTACCACGCCAAAAAATCTTGGACAGCATTTAGAAGTCTGCGCAATGACAAAATTGCCATCTGTCGGTTACAAAAGGCCACTTTACTTAGATCCATACATATATTATTCCAACACATTATGACAGCCTAGGTTCTTGGGAAGAACCTAAAGTGTATGAAAACCAACACCAATTAAATAACTTGGCAGCTGTGATTTCACATTTTTATATCATAATAATAAAGAAATAGAAGTATCAAAGTTGAAGTCTTCCACTAAATGTCAGGATTTTCTCTCTGGGGAAATGATGTTTTTTTCCCCCTCTGAGATAAGAATTTTACAACCTCTTCCATCTCCTACTAAAATGCAGTTATTGTTACTTGGTCCTTCAGGATTTGTGAGCTAAAAATAGAATCTCTTTCTTTAGAGCTGGTATTGTAAGTGGTAGCTTAGAAATGTGGAATTCACATACAGTTTAGCAAAGTATAAAAGAAAACAGAGATCACTACATCTAATTTTAGCAAAGGAGTTCATTAAATTTCAGTAATCAGTAAGATTATTAACAGGTATTCATGAATATGCATACATTTTATTTCTTTATGTTCCATTCGTTTGCTCTTCAATAGAGTCAACTCTTCTATATTTAAAGTATTACAGTGATGTAATAAAAAGGTAAAGGTTCCCCTTGCACATTTGTGCTAGTCGTTCCCGACTCTAGAGGGAGGTTCTCATCTCTGTTTCAAAGAGCCAGCGCTGTCCAAAGATATCTCCATGGTCATGTGGCCGGCATGACTAAATGACAAAACACTGTTACCGCCCCACCAAAGATGGTTCCTATTTTTCTACTTGCATTTTTATATGCTTTCGAACTGCTAGGTTGGCAGAAGCTGGGACAAGTAACGAGAGCTCACTCCATCAAGCGGCGCTAGGGATTCAAACCGCCGAACTGCTGACCTTGCTGATTGACAAGCTCGGTGTCTTAGCCACTGAGCCACTGCATCCCTGTAGTAATGTAATAGGATTTGCATATCTTTACTTCTAGGCTTTCAAATTGATATCAAGAGATGCTGTTTTTCCATATATCTCTTTTTCCCCTCAGTTTACTCGCAGAAGTTGTCTCTCAAATCCTTTTCCACTTGAAAGTAATGAGGCAATTTCCCACAAAAACACTTCAGTTCATAACAAAATGAAACCATCGTTTATACTGGAAGATCAGACACATCTCGGTTTCTTCCAGATTGAGCATTCAACAAGTTGCAAATCAGGGAAAGTGCAAATTCATTTTGGCTTTTTAAGGGCTCCGTCAAAACTAATATCATCTCCTATCACTGGCTTCTCATCTTGAGAGGAAAAAAAACATTCACAGCATTGAAAAGCAGCTGCAAATTTCTCTCTAATTTTTATGATTTGATCCTTGAAAAAACTGCTTGGAGAAAGGCATTCCATTTCCAATTTCTCAAATAGTATTTCATTTTCTACCCTAGTATAGCAAATGGAGCTGCTCGTTCAATGGTCTCTCTGGCTTTTACAAACCTCTCTTTCATTTAAAAGTTTCCTTGCAAGCATTTCAAAGTGTTCTTGGAATTAATGAGAGGGAACAATTCAGCCACAGTTCAGTTGCTTACACACAGAAATCAAGAAATAAAGTGCCAGATTAAAGCATTACTAAAGGATCCAATCTGGGTCAGTTATGAAGACCAGAAGTTTATTCTTCCGAGCATTTGGACTTTTTTTTTTTTTTGTTAAAATTTTTATTGGTTTTAAAAAATTTTACAAAGGAAAAAGGGTAAAAGGTTATGGAACATTTTGACAGCTACATCGTGCGGGGGGGGGAGAAGCCCCCCCGGGCCTCGCAACTTTTACAAAAAAAGAAAAATAGAAAACTATAAACATTTACATAGGTATTAGCGGTTTTAAGTTTAACACCAAATCATCAGTATGTTTCAATCATTTTACTTTTGTCACTTCCTTAAAAATACATTGTAACAACATTTGGAATAGTGTTTCAATTCACTTTTGTGATCTAAGTCTTCTTGTCGTCTCCTCTTCCCCACCGTCCACTGGCAGAGCCTCAGCCCCTCCCTGCTTTGTATCTTGTGTAGGATCCCCCACATCACCTAATAGGGCAGTATGTTTTTTCATGAAAGCCTCTGCTTCCGCAACTGTGTTAATTCTAATTCTACTGCCCTCCCAAAAAATCAACATGCCTTCTGGTAACAGCCATCTGAACCAGATCCCATTATTATATATATATATATTGCTAAGAAGGTATATTTCCTTCTCTTATCTCTTACTTTCTTTGGGATCTGCTTAAGAATGGCTATTTCTTTGTCCTTGTATTTCAATGGTCCTCCCCTTTGAGCTCCTAGAACCTCATCTCTTGTGGTTTTTCTAAGAAATTTAACATGAACTTTCCTTGGAACATTATGTGTTCTTGCATAGGCTGAATTAATCCTATAAATCAAGTCAGTATCCCACCCAAGCTGTTGTTTATCTCTGTTGATATATTCTGCTAACATTGTGGTCATAATCTCTTTAAGATCTTCGTTCTCAACTTCTGGTAAATTTTGAAACCTAAGAAAAAAAGACATCCTTTCAAATTCCGTTTTTATGATATGATTCTCAAATTCTATATTCCCCCTTTGGATTGCCTCCAGGCTGCTCCTCATCCCAACCGCACCCTCCTCCAATACACCTATCCGCTGCTCGTTCTGTGTAGTTTTTTGTTGTGTCTCTCTGAGCTGATCATTTAAGTCCTGCAACTGTTTTTTCATTTCATCCTGTCCCTTTAAGAGGGCCTGAAGCATCTGCTGAGTAGAGAAATCCTTTGAACTCTCTTCAGGGGCTTTAGGTTGTAGAAAAGACCCCAACTGTGACTGGTG
Source organism: Natrix helvetica (assembly GCF_964273705.1). Lineage (NCBI taxonomy): Eukaryota > Metazoa > Chordata > Lepidosauria > Squamata > Natricidae > Natrix > Natrix helvetica. The sequence continues at coordinate 156,769,263 of NC_138550.1, read as the reverse complement.
GGCAATGGGGCTGGACGTAGAAGATGTTGGGGCCGATGAGGCCTTTCCAGGTGGTAATTTTTTGGGGCCCATCATGAAGCTCCGAGATAGTTATTGTTCTATACAGGGAATGGTGTCCGTAGGAAAGCACAGCCGGTAGAGGCCACCAAACAGGCAAGTCCAAAGGAGAATAAGTTGGTTAATTCAAGACCAAAACAGATGGGTGGATCAAAACATTCCAAATCCAGGGGAAAAGTTTGTTTGAAGAGGCTCCTGGAGATCTCTGGGGTGGAAATTAAGTCAAGGCAAACAAAGTCTTTCAAGGGAGGAGTCTCATGCTCACAGACAAATAAGAAAGAGGAAGTGAGCCATCTTGGCTCAGCCAGCACCGGTGGTCAGGAAACAGCAAAATCAGAATTCCCATAGATAGCTTAGAGAAGAATCAGTTCAACCATCCTTTCTCTCACAGTTGTAGTCAAAAGAGAAAAAAAGAAAAAGAAAAAAAGGGTTTTCTTTTCCTTTTCCCCCCATTAATTAAGGGAAGTGAAAGTATTTTAAACTTTTTTTGAACTTTCTCTCTCTCCCTCGCAAGGGAGAAATTTTCCAAGTGCCGCTTTTCCAAGGGGGGTGGAAATTCCCTCCCCCCTCCACTTTTAACTCCTTCACTGGTTGAAACAAAGTCCAGAAAAAAAACCTGCAAGACAGACAATAAGGCTTTAAACTGTATAAGACCCAGGGGAAGTCCCCACCTCACCACGCTTCAGCTGCTGCATTCAAATTAGTCATTTCCTTCCTGGCTGCGCTCGGCGAAGCGCGCGTTGGGATTCCACATGCTCCCTGCGCTCCACAGCTCCTGGGGCAAGGCTGGAGACCCCCCCACGGCCACCGCTGTTCCAGGGGGTCCCAGCGAGCTGCCCCTGTGGCAGGGCACCATTCCAAGGCACCCTGTGCTCCCCTAGGATCCAGGGGAGCCCACCGAGGCAGCGAGAAGGCAGACTCACGCATCTGTTCGCCTTCGGCTGCTGGAAGTTGTCTCCGAGCTTTTGAACTTGTGATGGAGCCCATCCTCAGGGAGCTTCCCTCCAGCAGAGAGTGTGCTTTGGGCTATTTTGCGCGTTGGAAGAAATATCCATCTGGTTCGGTTCCAAGTGGGGAGAAAGATACTGGAAACATGGAGGCTGATTGGAAAGATGGTTTATTGATGAACAGAACTACCATTTCAGACAAGTGACTGTCCAGTCTCTTCTTAAAAGCCTCCACAACAGTGGTGGATTGCTGCTAGCTTGGATCGGTAGGGCCGTACCGGTATTGGCCTGGAGTAGCTGAGAGTGTACCGGTACGGTGGCTCCTTTGGCCCATTTGCCCGGCCATGCTCTATAGCTGTATTTATGCCAAAAGGCACACTGCACACAGGCGCACAGCGTGTGGTGCCTGCACGAGCCCCAACAAGCAGCTGGTTGTCGCAGGGGCGGTGGATTGCGCATGCATGCGCAGCGCACGTGGGGCTTGTGTGCAAACAGATCGTGATCAGCGTACCGGTAGCGACAGTAAGAGCAACCGACCACTGATCCACAAGAAAGAATGAAAAGGTTTATAGGTAATCCTTGATTTGCAAACTATTTGTTTAGTAACTGTTCGCAATTACAATCTAAAGAAAAGAACACAAAAAAAAGGACTTATGGATGTTTCTGCGATCATTGCATCATCCCCCTGGTCACGTGAAATCACAACTGGCTCATATTTATGATGGTCGCAGTGTCCTTGGCTCATGGGATTGCCTTTTGTGACTCTGGCAGGCAAAACCAATGGGGAACCCATATTCACTTTACAACTAGTACTAGTAACTTAACAACTGCAGTGATTCACTCAACGACTGTAGCAAGAGAGATTGTAAAATGGGACGAAACTCACTTAACTACTGTCTTGCTTAGCAACAGTTACTTTGGGCTCAGTTGTGGTTATAAGCCGAGGAATACCTGGAAAAGAATTAAAAGAATGAAATCCTGGATATTGGACAAAGATCAGTTTCACTATAGTGGATGAAAATAGAGAAAAAGCAGGATATAAATCAAACAAACAAAGTAAATTAAAACAAATCAGCATGTGAATTTTTATGGATGTATATGTATCAACATTAAACCATTATAAATTACAATTTATGCATATGTACATTTTAAATTATTTGTAGGACTGACAATAGGAGTGTATCAATATTAACTGGCCCTGAATGTCATGGGACAAGGAAAAGTGTTGGTAGAAAACAGTCCAAAAATCACAGTGCTATATTCTATATTACACTGGGCAGTGGTGGGATTCAAATAATTTAACAACCGGTTCTCTGCCCTAATGACCTGCTGGGTAGGTGGGGCTCGGTGGTCATGTGGATGGGTGGGCATGGCCAATTCAACATCACTCATGTCAATGGGCGCTTCGCCTTAGCTGTTACAATGTAATAAGGGTTAACCGGAGAGGCAGTTTCTGTAAGCAGGGCAATAGAGATTAGGCTAGAAACAATACCTGAATGTATCCTACTTGCATTCCTTACAGGATTAGCCCTGTAAAGTGGGGGGAAACAAAAGGAGATTTCTTCCAACAACCGGTTCTCTGAACTGCTTAGAAAGTTAACTGGTTCTCCCAAATAGGTGCAAACTGGCCTATGTGCAGAACAATTTATAGTAAACTGTGCACGCGCAGTCACTAAAAAACAAAATGGTGGTGGAATGGCGGCAAAAGAACTGGTTGGGGGGGGCATGGCAGGCCTGGGTCACTGCCGATTCTGCAACCCAGACCTGAATTCCACTACCAGTTCGGCCAAACCGGACCGAACTGGGAGCAAACCATTCTGAATTTACTTTGATGAAACCAAATTCCAAGACTATCTCACAGCTTCAGATGCAATTTTTTAAGGGAGGAAGCATTTGACCCACTTTCCCTGTCGTTTGCTTTCTAGATTTCTTGGGTCTCCATTCTCATCATGGTAGCCTGCATATCTCTAGGAAAATTATGCGTTAAATGACCCACACTGGCTGGGGAATTCTGGGAATTGAAGTCTACACATCTTAAAGCTGCCAAGGTTGAGAAACACTGCCTTAAGCCATAAGCATGATTCAATAAACTGCACTTGCATTTATTAAAATTGTCGAAAATATAAAAAGCCTATTTCAGGTCTGTGTTTACTTCCTCTCCTATTACTCAGAAAGTCATATTATCAGAAGACAAAGCAAAGCAAAAGCCACTGGAGGACCCACAATAACCTTTGCAGCTGCACTGAATGTACAATCATATCCTTTGTTCTTTTAAATGCTAAGCTTCAGAATTAATAACGTTAATTTTATTGTTTCAAAACAACAAGGTGACAGTTTCCCCCATCACTTGCATAATAAACAAAACTAGACACGTTGTGAATATTTTAAGCTATCCCATTTACTTATTTATTATATTTTGATTTTCAGAAGGGGAAGATAGAAAGTTCGTGTTTTCCATCCATGTTTTAATTGACAATAGTGGCTTCAGTATTATTTTCTGTAGCTCCGTGTGTTTTGGAGACTTTTACCTTATATATTAGTGAGAATGCACAATCAAAATTATGTATCCTGTTATGACACTGATGCGCACATGTATGTACAGTATGTTTACTAGGTGATACTTGGGACTTGAGTGTACATTAGGAAGAAGGACATGCCATGATGTGGATTGTTTGGCTTTAAGTACATTCTCTGAACCCATGATTGAGATTTGTCATGTATGACCTACTGTGTTTGGCAGATCCAGCTAACTATTATTTATTCAGTAATTATATTTATAGAAACACAGGATGTTAAAACTAGAGGGCTTATTCATCTATATATATATAAGCCAAATACCACACACTCATCATGAAATCTCCAGAACCGTAAAGCCTACAAACTTGAAATTTGGTCTGTATGTTCCTCTTGGCTTCTATGTGCTCACTAAGAAAGGATTTTTTGAAATGACCATCAGATCATTAGTATTTCTTATACAGTAATTAACATGCTCTGATGCTGAGGAGTCCTACTCCCCCTCCCCATCTGAAAAGAACTCTGTTCCAACTGCCAGTTGCCTCACATTCCGTTACCTCAGTTCAAACTGGCAGACATTCCACTCCTTCTCTCAGAGCGATCTGGGGCTCCTTACAGTACTAAATGTTAGTACCTCACCGAAATGACTACGCCTTCCACCTATGGAATATCTTCCGGACTCAAGACAGCAGGAGTCATATTCCCTTATGTGTTTCAATCACCAACCACCACTGAGCCAACAGATTGAACCGGATTTCTCCTGCATTGCCTGAACATTTTTGTGCGCACCGAACCGGCAGTAATGCCGGGAGCAACCCACCCCTGCCTATAACCATTATGTTATAGCAATGTATGTGAAATATAGAAGAAACCATGATAATTATTAATAAAGGATGTTCTGTTTCCGCAAAGCAACTGATGAGCTGTTGGACTCGACCTGCAATGAAGGAAAACATCCCAAACAGACAAGAATGCACAAGGAGAGATAAGGGAACAAGAGAACTTTCATACTGTAGCAAAGAACCTAGCAGGCAATTGCATTTGTGATGAAAACAAGGCAAATGTAGAGCCACTTCAATTATTCCTGCCCACCAAAAAAGGCCACTGGCCTATTTTAGAGACGACTAGCAATCAAGCAGTACTGATAAGTCTCAGGTCATTAAAAAATGCTGTATACATACATCTCCACTTCTGGATCAAAACCAACATTTCTGAAAGGCTTTGATCCCTTAAATTATATTATGTATCAACCATTTAATTATTGTTATTATTATTTAAATGCCATTTTTATTGACAGGATATTTCATTTTAATTGACAGTTTTCCAGGTATGGAAAATAGCTGAGAGTTTGCTGCCAGCAGTTTTCACTTTGAAGATAATGGGCATTAGAAACTGCTAACTTTCCAAACTGCAAATGAAAAATGCCACACACCTGATCCAGACCCTGGGCTGATTGCTGCCGGTGTATTCATTATGGATGGCTGCTTCCAGCAAGAGCTGACCTACAGAAGAGAGTAAATTAAATTGCCCAAACTGTTGGTTTTCCCATTTTAAAACGCTTTTAACTCTTTCGTATAAGTCATGCGTATTTCCCTGATTTGAGAATTTTTAAATGTAACTGAATTGGGCAAAATGCTTTTTATTCAGTAGTGTTGTTATTGATCAAGCAATTAAAAGATAGATTGTCTCTCTCTCTATCATCCTTATCAACAACAACAATAACAGAGAGACAGACAGACAGAGAGAGAGAGAGATCGATAGATAGATATAGAGATAGATAGATAGATAGATAGATAGATAGATAGATAGATAGATAGATAGATAGATAGATAGATAGATAGATAGATAGAAAAAGAAAGAGAGAGAGAGATTGATGGATGGATGGATATAGATGATAGATGTATGTATGCATGGATGGATGGATGGATGGATGGATGGATGGATGAATGGATGGATGGATAGATAAACAGACAGGCAGATAGATAGACAGACAGACAGACAGATAGAGCCTTGAAATGCAAATGGGTCTTTAAAAATTCCTTTTTTCAGATGTTAGTACTCTTATATTTTACCAGCTGACACATCAGCACAAGGCCTCACAACATCCATGAAGCTTTCTCTATTTCTAATTTATGTTTAGACTAACTAACTCCTCTGATCTTCTTCTTCTTCTTCTTCTTCTTCTTCTTCTTCTTCTTCTTCTTCTTCTTCTTCTTCTTCTTCTTCTTCTTCTTCTTCTTCTTCTTCTTCTTCTTCTTCTTCTTCTTCGAAACATGAGAAAGTCCATTGCCTCTTGAAAAAGCACCTTTGGGACAACTTCAACTTGAGTTGAAGTCCACACACCTTCAAATTGCCAGGGTTGAAAAGCACTGCCGTCACCCTTACACCACATGAAGTCTCCTACGGTAATGTTATTTTCAAGTGCTCAGCGTCACAACGTCCAGAGAGAAACGGGAAAATGCTTGTGTTGTTTAATAGTGTGTTTTTTATTACGAGTTTTGATTATGAATTTCTGTAGGCTTACAAGTTAGTTGCATTAGACAAGCAGGAAAATAGGACAAAATGAGCAGGAAATTCTGATGATAATTCAGAAATTAATGAGTGAGTGAGTGAATAAATGAATGAATGAACATCTGAATGAATAAATTAAGGAAATAATATCTGTTCTGGAAATGCTGAACTCATTGCTTTCTTTTTAGACACACATGTAATGCTCATTGTCATATTGGAAGAAATGTCCTTCTGGATTCAATTCCAAGTAGGGAAAAAGACACTGGATTCATGGAAGTTGTTAGGAAAGGTTTATTGATGGACAGGATCACATGGCTTGACATGCTGGAGAAAAAGGGAAAGATGCTGAATGTGCCTGAGCTTTATGCCCTCTCTGGGCTCAGGCCTTAATGGCCCATTGACAAAGATGGGGGAGGATGAGTTTCTGCCTCTCTTTTAGGGGGAATATTCTGCCCGTTTAATATTTCCTAAAATATTTCATTTTTCTAGGAGAGGGGTGGGTGGCCAGCCATTAACCATTTGCCTCCAGTGTTAAATCACACAATGTTAGGATCACTGTCATATTAACCCAAAGGAAAACGGACCCCAAATTTCCAATAACTTTCTTCTCCAAAAGGTTAGAAGCAATTTCATCTGCCTCCTTTACTATACTGTCACTTAATCTTAGAAAATGTCTTCCTTTTAATGTACCGTACGTTATTTGGGGAATGGGGAATGTTTATTTCTTCCAGGTCATGTATATGTTAAATTCTGTAATCTGAAAAACCTTATGCTATTCTTTTTTATCTCCATGGTAGCTGAAATCCTGTAAACATAATGATATTTTAGCTTTTGACTTGCTTTCTACCATTAGAGCTTGGCTGAATGCCTCAGACAGAAATAATAATTATAGTCCTTTGGCAATAGAAGGAAGCATATATTTTATATTAATGGAGTGCGCAGAAGCAGCGTCACAAGATAAAAAGTAAAGTCTTAGCACTGACATTATTTAGATTGTGGAAAATGAATCAGTTTGTAAACCAGGGCATATAATTACATTCGCTATCTTATTCTGCATTTGTCTTGGCTGCTCTTAACCCAGGAGAAATTAAGATGATTCAAGATGTGTTTTTCCCACTTAAATACTGGTAAACTTTCAAAATTTAGCAGGTGATCAGCAGGTACTAAGCCCCAGAGCCCACTGTAACAGCATTGCCAAAAAGGCATTAAGAATTGTTAACCTAATTTTGTGAAGCTTCTTCTCCGGTAACATTGTACTGCCAACTAGGGCATACAAAACTTTTGCCAGACCAATCCTTGAATATAGCTCACCTGCCTGGAATCCACACTGTTCATCGGAGATTAATACAATTGAGCGGGTCCAGAAGTACTTCACGGGAAGAGTTTGCCACTCCTCTGCTGACAATAGAAAGCCTTTACGCCATCAGGCTCGACATTTTGGGCTTGGACAATCTGGAACTACGCCACCTACGGTCTGACCTAAGCATAGTACACAAAATTGTCTGCTACAACGTCCTACCTGTCAATGACTACTCCAGCTTCAACCTCAATAATACACGGGTGAACAATAGATACAAACTCAAGGTAAATCCCTACAAGCTTGATTGCAGAAAATACGACTTCAGCAACAGAGTGGTCAACACCTGGAATGCTCTACCTGACTCCGTTGTTACATCCTCAAACCCCCATAACTTCAACCTTAAACTGTCTACTGTTGACCTCACCCCATTCCTAAGAGGTCCGTAAAGGGGTGTGTGTGCATAAGCGCACCTACTGTCCCTGTCCTACTGTCCCCATTTGTACTCATTTCCTTTGTTCATGACCATTTTTATACTTATACCTGTTATCTTGTACAGGCTTGACAAACTAAAATAAATAAATCAATAAAGGACTGAAGCATTTTGAAGTTGACAGATCAAGCAGTTCACTTAATACAGCTTCAGGGGCATTGATAAATAACGTTTTGTCTGAAGTTTCAAGCCGATGTGGCATTTCTTTGAAACTCTGCTGACCTGGCTCTGAAATGGATGGAAAATTACTTTACACCAGCAGTGTTGATATTTCTTTTCCTGATTGTGGATGTACTGTCAGCTGGCTGGGCGTCCTGGGGTGGGAGGGCTGAAAGATTGGTCTTCTTTTGGGCAGAGGCAAGCCTGATTTTTGAAGTGATTCATCACTGAAGAGATCAAGTGATCGAGTGATTGCTGGTGGAGAAGCATCAGGCTTTCTGATACGTCTGCATTGCTCCAATGGGATTCCCAAGGAACAAATCATGGATAATTTTAGTTCGGTAGATTTGTTAACATTTCCATTCCTCTGCTGTTCTGACCTACCAGTAAGCTTCCTTAAAATGCATGAAGCAAAGTCTTAGTCCTGGCAAAACCTCTTTTATTTACACGACTGTGAATTCCTTTCATTCACATTTGACAAACAGTTTTTCAGTGGAATATTTATCAGCATGAACCTTATCTCGCTCGGAGAGCTGCCAGATAGCTAGTATCTAAACGGAGGGCAAGACTTGGCACAGAGTCTCTTATAGTCACAAACAGAACTTTCCACTCTTGAATTGACTGAAGGAATGAATTGTTTCCTGCAGAAGTCTACTCCCCGTTTGCTCCTCTTTTGTTTCCTATGGGAGGGGCCAATCACCTCCAAAGTGTGGCTTTACTCCCAAGTTGACCCTGCTTTCTTAGTTGTTCTTGTCTTCTGGCAGCTCTGCGCATGCGCACACTGGGAACAGGCTCCAGCTGTTCCTCTGTCTCACTGCTGTCTAGCTCCCTCTCTGCCTCCGATGCAGAGCCCTCGTCTAAGCTTTCCTCAGCCTCCAGGACTGGCCCCTGTTCCTCCCCAACCTCCTCACCATCCAACTCTGCTGCGAGGTATGCTGGCCACTGGCAGGCCACAACATCTGTTAGGTCCCTAGAATTGAAAAGAAAAGGTCTAACCATGGAAATGATGTATTAATTATTTCAGAGGGAGGAAGGAAGGAAGGAAGGAAGGAAGGAAGGAAGGAAGGAAGGAAGGAAGGAAGGAAGGAAGGAAGGAAGGAAGGAAGGAAGGGTCCTTGATACTCTTTGAGCTTAATTGTTTTCTTGCAACTGTTTCATTATCCGAAATAGGTAACACCTTTAGTGCTAATGTCATCATTTCTGCCTGAGCTACAAATTTTCTCCTTTATAAGAAGAAGGAAGGGAGGGAGGCAGGAGTAGGTTCCTGCCGGCATTACTACCGGTTTGGTGCCCAAAAAATTTAAAATTATGAATTTAGTGGTCCCTGAGGTCTGAAAGGTTGTTGACCCCTGTTGTAGCCCACCGATCAAAATTTAGACCCTTGGCATTTATGAAAGTTGCAGTTTCCCAGAATCACATGATCACCCTTTGTGACCTTCCCAGATGGCTTCCAACAAGCAAAGTCATTGGGGGAAGCCACATTGGCTTAATGACCATGTAATTCCCTTAACCACGGTGATTTGCTTAACAACTACAGCAAATTAATGCTTTAAAATCAGACATGGTTCACTTAATAACCCTCTCACATAGCAATGGAAGTTCTGGACCCAATTGTAGTCACATGTTGAGGATTAACTGAAGTCCAACATGCCTACAGGTCACCAGGTTGGGAAGTCTGAATGTTCTTGCAAGCCAGTCTAAGCTAAAGAGGCAGCACCATCTACTGGCAAAGGTTCTTCACCCAAAAGGCCTGACCAGAGGATCAGCATCTGATCCTGAATCGGGGCAACAAGTTACCTCTCGCCCTTCACTTCTCCCCCCCCCCCCCCCCCGTCTCTGATGCCTATTTTGCTTATTGTCTGACATATGCAACCCCTATTTTGTAATAATAGCATGGTGAGAGAGATAGAGAATAAAGCAATAGGGAGGAGTAGAGGCAGCTGGACCAGAAGATTCCTGATGCAGAAAGGGCAAGAAAAAAATGTGTATCTGCTCAGATTGTGCATACTGGAATGGATGCATCCAAGGGCCAGCTTCCACAACAGGGGGACCACAAAGTAGCTAAGCAAGCATGTTGTGTAAAGCCCACCCCTGTAGTCTGTTCATGATTCAATGTTCTCCAAACGCACAAGCTGACTTAATTTCATAAACAATGGTGAGGTTCCCTATGCATTTAAGCATGGTGTGCAAACATAGACATTATGGCTGACATCCATGTCTATAGCTAAGGGTTGAAATTTAGAATCAGAGAATTATAGAATCATATGAATTAGATAGAATAGAATTCTCCTCCTCCTCCTCTCCTCCTCCTCCCCTTCTTCTTGTCCCCCTCCTCCTCCTCCTCTTCTTCTTCTTGTCCTCCTCCTCCTCCTCCTCCTCCTCCTCCTCCTCCTCCTCCTCCTCCTCCTCCTCCTCCTCCTCCTCCTCCTCCTCCTCCTCCTCCTCCTCCTCCTCCTCCTCCTCCTCCTCCTCTTCTTCTTCTTCTTCTTCTTCTTCTTCTTCTTCTTCTTCTTCTTCTTCTTCTTCTTCTTCTTCTTGTCCTCCTCCTCCTGTTCTCTCCTCCTCCTCCTCTTCTCCTCCTTCTCCACCACCACCTCCTCCTCTTCTTGTCCTCGTCTCCTCCTCCCCTTCTTGACCTCCCCTCCTCCTCTCCTCTTCTTCTTCTCGTCTCCTCCTCCTCTAATCCTCCTCCTCTACTTCTCCTTCTCTCCTCCTCCTCTTCTTCTCTTCCTCCTCCTTTTCTTCTCCTCCCCTCCTCCTCTCCTCCTTCTCCACCACCTCCTCCTCCTGTCTTCTTCTCCCCCCCTCCTCGATAAACTCTGTATTGCTGAGTATCAGCTTATTTTAACCCTCCACCAGGTAACAGCAACCAGATTTCAGGGAATGATTAAAATAGATAAAGACAAATTGCTACAAAGTTGCCAAAATCAGGAGCATCAAAAATAGAAAATAAACAAAAACAAGAGCCCACAAACTCTCCAAGGTCACATCTACCATCTGTTCATTTTATTCCCCGACATAAAGAGCAAAGTTAAAGGCATAGAGACATATTAGCAATAATTCCAATATTAATCCTTGGGAGATTGTTCAGAGAAGAATTGTGATTCATAATGGTGATATTAAATGGCAATAGTACTAGTAATGGACCAGCAGATTCATATTTTACATCCTTTGTAGTTTGGCTCCCCAGGTTTAATTTCTTCAATCGGCACACTTTCACACAGGGCTTTGATCCAGCTGCTGTATGAGGGTTTGTTACCAAATGCTGTTATTTGCTGCAAAACAGCTGATGCAGTTTGCTTTTGGCTCAGTTGCAATTTAAGGCAAATCATTTCCCTCTTTCTCATTCTGCAACACTGGATCTGCACAGAATCTGGGGCTGATCCCAAATTCTGTTGTTGGGGGTGGGCGTGGGGGATAATTTTCCCAGTGCTCCAACCCATTTCTTGGTTCCTCTTTTTCTGTGCCCTACGTCAGACCAGCAACCGTGTGTCTTTGCACAAGCTGGTTTTCTAACATTAGCTCAAGATGCCTGCGTGTTTTCTTCACTGCACAAGCGGTTATAAGCCCAAGACAGAGATGGGTGCAACAGCTGGCATTCCAGTTTTGGCACTCTCCCAGTGTTAAGCAGGAGAGAGAGAGCACTGATTAGCTCACGAGTTCTTGGCAGATGCCATGAGGACAAGTGTGGGCTGTTGTAAAAGTGGGTGAGAGATGCTGGGGAGCCTTTAGAACACAGAATACAGAATAATAGAGTTGGAAGGGATCTTGGAGGTCTTCTAGTCCAACCCCCTGTTCAACCAGGGGACCCTATATCATTTCAGGCAAGTGGCTGTGCAATCTCTTCTTTAAAACCTCCAGTGTTGAAACACCCACCATTTATTTCTTTTTTTTTTCAATTTTATTTTATTTTATTTTAATACAAACAATTCATCTTCCATTACACAGTGTGTCATCTGGGTACAAAGGCCTTGTGCAATAACAATTAAAATTGCAACCATATTCATTACTTGTCTGCTCATGACTTAATGCTGATATACATAACATCTCTGATACTATAACAATCCTCTTCTTGACTTATTTAATTCTATTAATATATTTTCTATATTTCACTAATCTACTTTCATTTCTAACTTTCATAGTTTTTCTTCAACCATCAGTAGAATAGTTCCCATATGATATAATATTCAGTTTGTTTCTTCTCTTTGATTGCAAGTGTTAACCTATTCATTTCTGCACATTCTAATATTTTCCTAATCACTTTCTCATCCGTAGGAATCTCTTCACTTTTCCAGTATTGTGCAAATATAATCCTAGCTGCTGTTATTACATGGATAATCAGATATACTGTACATTTTCTTTACTATAAGTTTCTAGTAAAATCAACAGCAAAAATATTTCGGGTTTCAAATCAATATGTTGTTGTATCTCTTCTCCAACCCTGTATGTATTTTCGTCCAATATTTTTTAAGCACCCACAATTTATGAAGGCAAGTCATTCCACTGGCTAATTGTTCTCACTATTAGGAAGTTTCTCCTTAGTTCTAAGTTGCTTCTCTCCTTGATTAGTCTCCATCCGTTGTTTCTTATGTTGCCTTCTGATAATTTAGAAAATAGGTTGACACCCCCCCTTCTTCGTGGCAGACCCCTCGCTGCCTCAAACACATGAAACATTGCTATCACGTCACCCCTTGTCCTCTTTTCTCTAGACTAGCAGTTCCTGCAACCGTTCTTCATATGTTTTAGCCTCAAATTGTCTAATCATCTTTGTTGCTCTTCTCTGCACTCTTTCCAAAGTCTCAGCATCTTTTAAAAAATTGGATGACCAAAACTGGGTGCAGTATTCTAAGTGTGGTCTTACTAAGCAGTACTAATACTTCTCGTGATCTTGACTCTACTCCCTTTGTTTATGCAAGCAAGGATTGTATTATTTTTTGGCTGCCACCGCACACTGCTGCCTCAGATTTAAGCGATTGCCCACTAGGATTCCAAGATCCCCCCACAGTTACTGCTTTTAAGCAAGGTTTCACCTAATCTGTATTTGTACACAGTGGTGGAATTCAAATAATTTAACAACCAATTGTCTGCCCTAATGACCAGCTGGGTAGGCGTGGCTCAGTGGTCATGTAGCCGTGTGGGCATGGCCAAATCAAGGTCACTCATGTCGATGGGTGCTTCGCCTTAGCTGTTACAATGTAATAAGGGTTAAATGGAGAGGCAGTTTCTGTAAGCAGGGCAATAAAGATTAGGATAGAAGCAACACCAGAACGCTTCCTTCCTGCTTTCCTTACAGGATTAGCCCTGTAAAGTGGAAAAAACCAAAATGAGATTTCTTCCAACAACCGGTTCTCTGAACCGCTTAGAAAGTTAACAACCGATTCTCCCGAATAGGTGGTGAACTGGCTGAATCCCACTACTGCTTGTACACTTTGTACACAGCAGTAACTGAGTGGAATTGTCTCCCAAGAGACAGATCAAAACCTATTATCGGTACTAATCTTGATATAAGAGAGATTGCCCTTTTTTTCTGGTTATCTTTTCTTGGAAAAGTGACATATTCCCAGCTTGGAGAAAATAAGTGGGCAAAATCTCACCATTTCATTTCTGTGATTTAAAGGCAACTGTTAAAAATTTGGTTACTCCAAATCGTTCCTCAAAAGGATTAATAAGCCAAATTTCCTTGAATAATTAATCCAGCCTTAAGTCAGGAACAGTGACTTCATTAGAATTTAGTCGGAGAATACCTACCTACCGTATTTTTCGGCGTATAAGACACACCTTTTTCCCTCAAAAAAGAGGTTGAAAATCTGGGTGCTTTTACACACTGACTACAGCATTTTTTGCCTCCCGAAACCCCACCCTCTTCACCAAAATGGCTGTACATAGCTTTTAGGAGGCTTATAGAGTGCTCCTGGGGGCTGGGGAGGGCAGAAATGAGAAAACAATGGGGTGATTTTTTGCTCAATTTTGCCCCCCCCCCCAGCCCCCAGGAGCACTCTATAAGTCTCCTAAAGGCTATCCATGCCCTTTTTTGACAAAAAGATGGGCCTGTTTCTGCGAAAAAGAGGCCGTTTTTGGGGTTGTTTGCAGAGTGCAAAAACTTTTTTTAAAAAAATTTGTCTCTTCAAAACCTTGGTGAGTCTTATACTCTGGAGAGTCTTATACTATGAAAAATATGGTACCTGGTGTTTTTTTTTTTTTAAAGCATTCTATTTCTGATGAAGCAATCAGAGATCAGTCAAATCCCTGTGCAAAAGGGGAAATATGCAGCTTGAGCTCATTTCATGCAAAAGAAAAAAAATAGTTAACTGAAAAATGATCCCAGAAACCAAATGCAAAACATTTCAAGTGCGACAAAGCTTGAAGAACAGAGGACAAATGAGGGCGGTATAACCAGAGAGCTCTGCTTTGATGTAACATGTGAGAAATAGGAAGAAAGCAAGGGCAAAACTAAAGTAATTTCCATACCTCCACTACTTCCACTCCTCAGTTCCTCCAAAGCAATTTGAAGATGATCTGCAATTATCTTCTCTACTCTCGACAGTGCAAAGCTAAGACTGAGGAACAAAGAAGCACAGACCCTCAGGGGTGAAATCCACTTACCTTTGCTACCGGTTTGGTAGCAATGTGAGCACACGCATGCACAGAGCGTCAAAATGATGTCTGGGTGGGTGGGCGGAGCCTGCTACCGAACACGTCTGCAAAGGTAAGCGAACAGCAAGCGGGGATGGAATCGGCTCTGCCACATGACTTAGATTAGCTAGAAATTAGGAAATCCTGCTTTCTAGCTAATATAAATCGCACGGCATAGTTGATCGTCGGAAAAAATAGTTCACCTGAACCAGTAGCATTTTTTTACTACCGGTTCATGCAAACAGCTGGCATCTTTGCTACCGGTTCGGGCGAACTGGTCCAAACCAGCAGCATTTCACCCCTGCCTCAGCCTCTATTCCATGACTCTATTCCAGTGATGGCAAACCTTTTTTGGCTTATGTGCCAAAAGCGGGAGGAGTGCAGGGGGTCGTGCATGGGCGTGCCATACTCATAATGCTATGTGCACTCCAGCATGCATGCACGCACAACTAGCACTGCCCTCCATTTTTGGCATGCTTTTTTCGCCCTCCCCAGGCTCCAGAAGCTTTATAAGAGCCTGAGGAGGGTGAAAACAGCGTCCCCTGCCCACCCGGCCCCTCAGAGGCCCTCCGGAGGCTTCAGGAGCTTCCACGAAGCCTCTGGAGAATGAAAAACCAGCCCTATGGGCAAATCGGAAGTTCAGGAACAGACTTGTGGTTTGCTTGTAGGGAGAGCATTCAGGAAGCTTCAGGAGGCTTCCCTGAAGACTCCGGAGGGAAAAAAACCGACCCTACGAGCAAACTAGAAGTCATTCCGGTTTGTCCGTAGAGCCATTTTTCGCTCTCCGGAGGCTTCAAGGAGGGCGAAAAAAGGCCTCAAAAGAAGGCCAAAGTTAGGTGGCCAGCACATGCATGCGTGCTGGCCAGCTGACAGGGCAACGCCTCTCGTGCCCTGACAAATGGCTCTGCGTGCCACCTGTGGCACGCGTGCCATAGGTTTGCCATCACGGCTCTATTCCACACCACTTTCCATTAATAATCTTCTTTCATGTTTTTGTGCATCTTTCATGTTACGTAGCCCCTGCACATACAAAAATAAATATCCTAGTTGTTCCTATGAGGAGGAGCTGCAAAGATGTCAGGTCCCCTTTAGAAACCCACTAAGCTGAAGTAGAGAAGTCAGAGGAAAGTAAGATTCTTGCAAATTCAAAATGAGTCTCCTGTGAGTTCCATAAATCAGGAAACATTTGAAGGGGGAAAAAAGGAACAGTTTTACTGCAGCTTGAAAGAACATCTGCTGGAGCCAGAAATAAATTCAACTCTCCAACACTGGTGATCATATAGGATTATAGCGGTTCAGAGTTGCTTTCAACCTGACACAGACCTCTTATCTGTGTTTCCCCAAAAATAAGACCAGGTCTTGTATTAATTAATTAACTAGATCTTGGAGTCCTAGTGGACAACCATTTAAATATGAGCCAGCAGTGTGCAGCAGCTGCCAAAAAAGCCAACACAGTTCTAGGCTACATAAACAGAGGGATAGAATTAAGATTATATGAAGTGTTAATACCACTTTATAATGCCTTGGTAAGGCCACACTTGGAATACTGCATTCAGTTTTGGTCATCACGATATAGAAAAGATGTGGAGACTCTAGAAAGAGTGCAGAGAAGAGCAACAAAGATGATTAGGGGACTGGAGACTAAAACATATAAAGAACAGTTGCAGGAACTGGGTATGTCTAGTCTAATGAAAAGAAGGAGTAGGGGAGACATGATAGCAGTGTTCCAATATCTCAGGGGTTGCCACAAAGAAGAGGGAGTCAAACTATTCTTCAAGGCACCTGAGGGAGAACAAGAAGCAATGGGTGGAAACTAATCAAGGAGAGAAGCAACTTAGAATTGAGGAGAAATTTCCTGATTCAGTGGAACAGCTTGCCTCCAGAAGTTATGAATGCCCCAACACCTCCAAGGTCCCTTCCAACTCTGCTATTGTATTGTAATTTTTGCTCCAAAAGATGAATTAGGTCTTATTTTCTGGGAAATACAGTACTAAAATGCATCAGACTGGCTGATAACCTTAACTGGGGCTAATTTTTGGGGGTAGGGCTTATATTACGAACCATCTAGAAAACCATGCTGGGGCTTATTTTCTAGTTGGGTCTTATTTTCAGGGAAACAGAGTATGTGTAAATGCTGTACATTTATGGAATAGGAACTGTACTGTGGGAGAAGGATTGCAATTCGGTGCAAAAAACATTAAATGGGTTTAATCCATCCTCTCTACAAATATATGCATCCCAGTGATGAAATTCAATTTTTTTTACTACTGGTTCTGTGGGCATGGCTTGTTGGCTTGGCTTGGGGTGTGTGGCCTGGGGTGTGTGCCAGGGGAAGGATACTGGAAAATCTCCATTCCCACCCCACTCTGGGGCCAG
This sequence comes from Natrix helvetica, assembly GCF_964273705.1. Classification (NCBI taxonomy): domain Eukaryota; kingdom Metazoa; phylum Chordata; class Lepidosauria; order Squamata; family Natricidae; genus Natrix; species Natrix helvetica. Next base: position 156,752,276 of record NC_138550.1, on the reverse strand, counting down.
CCAGAGATGGCATTTGCCAGTTCTCAAAATTCAAATTCAAAACTCAAAATTTCCACTACTAGTTCTCCAAACTACTCAAAATTTCTGCTATCAGTTCTCCAGAACTATCAGAACCTGCTGGATTTCACCTCTGATGCATCCCCTCCCAATAGGGGTTTCACTTTTCCAATACATGGAAGATATGAAAACCTCACCCCAAGTTCTTATATCATTTCTGCAAGATATTCGTTCTATCTTGACGGGAGATTGTTGTAAGGAACCAAGGCCGTGCTGTCTGGAAAAAAGGAGAATCATCTGTCCACATACAAATAGTTCTCGAACCATTCATTTAGTGACCAAACTTACAATGGCACTGAAAAAAGTGACTTAGGACTGATTTTCACATTTATGACTGGTGCAGCATCTCCATGGTTACATGATCAAAATTCAGAATCTTGGCAAGTGGCATGTATTGATAACTGTTGCCCAGTGGTGAAATTCAAATTTTTTTAGTACCGGTTCTGTGGGCGTGGTGTGGCTTGGTGGGCGTGGCTTGATGAGCGTGGCAGGGGAAGGATACTGCAAAATCTCCATTCTCACCCAACTCTGGGGCCATTCAGAGGTGGTATTTGCCGGGTCTCCGAATTACTCAAAATTTCCGCTACCGTTTCTCCAGAACCTGTCAGAACCTGCTGGATTTCACTTCTGCTGTTTCCATGTCCCTGGGTCATGTGATCTCCTTTGGTGATCTTCTGACAAACAAAGTTCATGTGGGGAAGCCAAATTCACTTAACAACCATGTCACTAACTTAACAATTGCAGTGATTGACTAAGCAACCGTGACAAGAAAGGTTGCAAAATGAGGCAAAACTCACTGGAAATTTTGAGCTCAAATGTGATCATGAGTTGATGGCCACCTGTGTTTGCTTCTAAGGCAGGTTATTCACAGGAAGAGAGGGTTAGTGCTGTTTTTTTCGATAACATCAAAATGGGGAGCCATGACCTTGTGTCCAATTTCCACAACAATCTTATTTGGAGGGCGTTAGCAAAAATTAATTACAGCATGACAAAGTAATAGAACAATGATAACAGAATAACAGAGTTGAAAAGGACCTTGGAAGTCTTCTAGTCCAGCAGTCCCAGATGTTTCCAGCTCTATATTGTTAGGTAAGCTTCCCTGTTAGGAGGGCGAGTGTGCAGAGAAGCATAATGAGAGTGGTGTTGGAGAACACACAAATCAGCCTACAGAGACACTGCAGTTTAAATAGGTTTTTACTTTCGTGGAAAATAGAGGTATTCAGAGTTCAATTTACAGTCGAAGTGATACATCAGTCAATTATCAAATAATCAGTTCAGCACACAAATTCCCTAACAGTAGCAAAACTCACAGTAACTCACAAGCAGTATTCACCGATCAGCATCTAACAAACAGAGAGCTAACAGTCATTCTAGCTCCCTCTTATGGCTGCTTGAGGTAACAGCAACCAATCACATTACAGCAGTACTTAAAGCTACAGTACTACCATCCTGGTTTATATATTGCTGACCCAACTGTTAGCTTACATTCCTAACATTCTCCACTTTGGGTAAGCAATATATATAACCTTACAGTCTGAGTCTGTATTCCTCACAACAATGTTTATGTTTATGTTAGGTTACATTCCTAACATATATGTTATTCTGAATGGTGACTGTTAGAAATTGTTTTTTCCAAGGGCATCTGCAGGTTGGGTCAAAATCAAGATGACAGACGCAACTGAACAATTGAATCCACACCTCTTTTTATGAGCCTCCATTTTGATTTTTTTGAATCTCTTTGCAGATGTCCCTCCATCTTTTCCAAGCTCCAAATCGGCACACAAAACCCACATATACTTATATTCATATAAAGCTGTATTAATTTTACATCGGAGACATTCACATTTTTAAAAATCCATACATAACAAAAATGGCATCAAGGAAATTTGCATTAAAATTTGCAGTAAAAACTTACGTTAACAACTAGTTGTGATAGAGTCGTATATAAAAGCTCTATAAGTTAGGGAAATCTTTGAACAAAAACAATTGCACAATTTGAATGGAGTGGTTTTTTTAAAAAAAGAAACCCACCAATTCAAAGAATTATATTTAACATCATGATCTTTACAAATCTAGTTTGTTAATCTGAGACAGAAATGTTTTGTATGCAAAGCTGACGTGTCCTCTTATCTATTGACAATTTTTTTCTACACAACTGGAATGTACTTCGATTTAAACAATTTATACATTTCTGTTCCTTGTTGACACTAACATCTTACATCTATCATCTATCTATCATCTATCTATCTATCTATCTATCTATCTATCTATCTATCTATCTATCTATCATCTATCTATCTATCTATCTATCTATCTATCTATCTATCTATCTATCTATCATCTATCTATCTATCTGAAATATCTTGAAATAAAGAATTAGAGCACAGGTGTCCAATCTTGCTGGCTGGGGAATTCTGGGAGTTGAAGTCCACAAGTCTTAAAGTTGCCAAGGTCAGACAACTTTGAGTTAGAGGATGTTCTTAGCATGAACAAAAGCGAAGTTTTCATTTGCTTTGATTTTAATAAATTGCATCGACGAGGGATTCTTTCTAAGTTCCTATAACAATCCTACGGCTGATGGCTCCAGGCAGTGTGTAGATGAAGAGTACTAAGAAGATAACTAAGATAATTAGGATTAGGCCAATAATGATGTATTTCTTGTAATTTCTCCAGATCAGATAATACAAACACTTGAAAGGATTCACAAACCAGGAGAAGGATGTGTCTGGCCGGCTGGAAAGGGAAAGAAATGAAAAGAAAACTTAGCAATATTGCGAGAAACATGAATATGTATAAAAGTGAGTCATCCTCACTTTTTAGCTGAAAGTTGTTTGTGTGTGTATGTGTGTGTACTAAACACCATATACACAGGGTATGCCAAAAGCCAGACCACCATAGACAATTTATGATATAAATCATATTAAATGCTCACATTGGTTGAAAGTTTCCTCTAAACACTACCTTGCTGGTTTGATAGATGCCTTTTATTAAGTATGCTATATTTTTTCTGAAATATTATTTAATAAAATAAATTGTGATTGGTATAGGAACCTGAGTGTGTGTATGTGTATCAGTGGTGGGTTCCGGGAGGTACGGCCCGGTACGGGCATACCGGTGGCCGCTGGGAACAGAGGCCACCGTACTGGAACGGTGGTTCTTTGGGCCCACCCGCCCGCCCGCGTTTCTTACTGCTTTTGGAGGGAAACGGGGCAATTGCGCACACAAGCACAGCATACGGCGCCTGTGCAACCTTGCCGAGCAGCTGGGGCATCGCAGGGCAGTGGCGTGCACATGCGTGCACAGCACACGTGCACAAAGTGGACATCCATCCCCGTCGCAGTGTACTGGTTGTGACGGGATCCGGAACCCCCACTGATGTGTATGTATGTCTGTGTGTATCCAGCAGTGGGTTTCACATTTTGTTACCACCAGTTCACCCTGCGTGCACCCGCTCGCTTCATGGGCGCATGCACCCCTTCCACTCATGCGCCTGGCCTTCTGTGCATGCGCTTTGTTTGCATGCGGGCCTTCCGTGCATCTCTCTCTCTCTCTTTCTGTATGTTTCTAGTTTAATGAAAAGAAGGACCAGGGGAGACATGATAGCAGTGTTCTCATATCTCAGCGGCTGCCACAAAAAAGAGGGGGAGTCAAGCTATTCTCCAAGGCACCTGAGGGCAGGACAAGAAGCAATGGGTGGAAACTAATCAAGGAGAGAAGCAACTGAGAACTAAGGAGAAATTTCCTGACAGTTAGAACAATTAATCAGTGGAACAACTTGCCTCTAGAAGTTGTGAATGCTCCAACACTGGAAGTTTTAAAGAAGATGTGAGATAATCATTTGTGTGAAGTGGTATAGGGTTTCCTGCTTAAACAGGGGGTTGGACTAGAAGACCTCCAAGGCCCTTTCCAACTCTGTTATTCTATGATTCTATGATTCTTTCCAAGAAACTAATTGCCAGACACACCTAGTACATCTCTCTTGGTTCATCTTATTTCCGAACTCCTGCAGCCAGGCTGGGAAGAAAGAACTTCAGAATATCTGAGCCGGGGTATTTATATTAGAAATTAATAATTGTGGGAAATCGCTCCCTCTCTTGCTTGCCCACCTGTTCCCCCAAATCTGCCCATTTCCTAGGGTCTTTCCAAGCCATAGTCACTCAACTGAATCTAAATGTAAAGCTGATGGTCAGCGATCTTGGAAAACAGCCATCTTCCTAATGTCCTGATGAGGAGATTAAATAATAAATCACAGTAATGGCTTTGTTTGTTGTTTATGCTGATTTCACATTTTGTGTCTGATAAATATATTATAAAAGGTGGCACTCGGTCAAGGAGAGTCCTGGAGGATGGGAAGCTTCAGGATGGACATAAAGTTAAAAGTTCATTTTATCACCTGTCCAGGCATAATAAACCTGGGATAAATTGTGCCACTTACTTGGGTTTTTCCAGAGGCTCTGGTTCCTTCCGAGCTTTGCCGACTGGATTTTTTTCAGCCTCCTCGGCCGTCACTAAATGAAACTCAGCTTCCACTTTGCCCTGGATTGAAAAGGAGATGAAGTTTTGGTTCAAAATATTTAAAGATCTCATAATGAACGCTTTAATCACTACAGGCAATGCTTGACTTACAACGATTTGTTTCGTGACCGACGTTAAAACGGCACGAGTAAAAATGACTTATGACCATTTTCACTGCAGCATCCCGATGACCACGTGATCAAAATTTGGACCCTTAGCAAATTGGCATGGATCTATGATGGTTGCAGTGTCCTGGGGTCATGTTGAGCCCCAAACTTCTGTTGCTAAAATTAAATAAGTTTTGCCCCATTTTCGTTCCTTGCCACAGTTGTTTAGTGAATCACTGCAGTTGTTAAATAAGTAACGAGGTTGTTAAGTGAGTCTGGCTTCCCCATTGACTTTGCTTGTGAGGTCACAAAAGGGGATCATATCAGGGGTGGGTTCCGGCAGGCACTACTGCCGGTTTGCTTGCATGCCTACCTCGTGCCCATGCGCACTGCAATGAAAATTGTTCTGTGCATGCACAGAACTGAAAAACAAGATGGCGGTGCCATAGGCAGTTTAAGGGCGTGGCAGGCCTGGGTTGCTGCCAGTTCCACTGACCCAGGCCTCTAAACCACTATTGGTTCAGCCGAACTAGTCTGAACCAGTAGGAACTGTTAGGGATGTAACCCTAGGCTTGGCTTGGCAATGTATATAAGCTATGATTACTTTACTGTTACTTTAAATGCTTAAGAGATGTAATTGGTTTGTTACCTCAAGCAGCCATAAGAGGGAGCAAGAATGGCTTTTAGCTCTCTGTTTGTTAGATGCTGGTCGGTGTATAGTGAGGTATTGTGGTTTGCTACTGTTAGCTATATTTTGTGTGCTAGACTGACTGTTTTGATAACTGAATTACTGAACCGTGTATGACTTGGACTGTTAATCGGACTCTGAATACCTCTATATTTCTACATAGTAAACTACTATATTTTTATACTATTCAGCGTCCCTGTATGCTGGTTTGTGCATGTTCTTCCATACCACTCATTGTGCTTCTCTACACACTAGCTCTCCTAACGGGGAGCTTAATTACTTAACAGGAACCTACCACTGGATCATATGATCCTGAGAACTGCAACTGCCATAAATCCATGCCAGTTGCCAAGCGTCCAAATTTTGGTCATGTTACAATGGGGAATGCTGCAAAGGTCATAAGTGCGAAAAAAGGTCGTAAGTCACTTTTTTCAGTGCCATTGTCACTAAATGAACTGTTGTAAACTTAGGACTACCTGTATTTGTTGTACTGTGCATGCAAATTTCAAATTGATCTTCCCTGCAATGCACTGAGCACTCAAAACTCCTTGAAATGCATTATCTGCTTAGTGTGGTCTTAAGAGGATGTGGTTAACAGCTTATCTGGTTACGGTGGTATTAAAAGGACGTGGTTGTGGCTTTAGGTTTATGTCTCCGATGATGAGATTTCAGAAGCTAAAAGGGAGATTAAATAGGATTTTCGATTGCTGGAAAATGGTGTTCTATTATCTGGAATGTCATCTTTTTAGGCAAAATAGTGGAATTTCCATTTTCCAGCAACCTGAGGATGTATCACCTGACTAATTCCTGATAACTCTGATATTTTCCAATATTTCATCTTCTGATATCTCATCAGAATTTCACTACTTTAGCAACTTTCAAAGGTGTGATCTTCAAATCCCAGAATTCTGGGAATTGAAGTCCATGCCTCTTAAAGTGGTCAAGTTGAGAAAGGGATAGTGGTCTATTGTTAATATCCAGCAGTTCAAACTCTTCCAGTCTCTTGGAAGTCTGGCAATGGGCAGAACTACACATTCTTGACCGTAATATCCTATTATATCTGAATGTTTATGGAGAATCATTCCAGATGTTGCAGGAATATCTGAAAAGCTCAGGCAGATTTTCAACCAACATGATATACATACCCACTTTAGACCTCAAAATACACTAAGGCAGAAGCTTGTCCCACCTCACGGATAAAATAAAGCAAACTGAGTAATGGGATGTATGCAGGAAAATGCAGTGAGACATGTACAGAGCTGTACACTGGAGAAACCAAACAGCCACTTCACAAAGCTCCCAAAAGAAACCAGCATGGCTGCATAAACAACTATCTGACAAACTGAAAGACAAAAAAAGTAAGTATAAAAAGTGGAAGGAGGGGGACATAACTAAGGCAGAATATCAGCAAATAGCCCGAGCCTGTAAAGATGAAGTGAGGAAAGCTAAGGCTCACAATGAAGAAAGGCTTGCCACAAAAGTAAAAATTAACAAAAAAAGCTTCTTCCAACATGTTAAAAACAAGAAAAAAGTTAGGAAACAATTGGTCCATTGCTAGGGGAAAGTGGCAAGAAGGTGACAAGCAACAGGGAGAAAGCAGAACTATTTAACTCATGTTTTGCATCTGTCTTTACACAAAGGGATAAAACAGTCCAACCTATCAAAAGCAGCACCACAAAATTAGGAACACAAATTGAAATAGGGAAGAAAATGGTAAGTGAGCACCTGTCTACCCTAGACGAGTTCAAATCACCAGGACCGGATGGATTACACCCCAGGGTTCTGAAGGAACTAGCAGACGAGATCTCAGAACCACTGAATTATATCTTTCAGAGATCCTGGAGCACCGGGGAACTACCAGAGGACTGGAAAAAAGCTGATGTGGTTCCCATCTTCAAAAAAGGGAAAAAATTAGATCCAGGAAACTACAGACCTATCAGCCTAACCTCAATACCAGGAAAGATTCTGGAAAAAATAATCAAGCAACGAATTTGCGAACACCTAGAAGCAAACAAAGTAATAGCCAAAAGCCAACATGGATTTGTCAAAAACAGATCATGCCAGACTAATCTTATTGCATTCTTTGATAATGTGACAAAATTAGTGGACCAGAGGAATGCCGTTGATATAGTTTACTTGGACTTCAGTAAGGCTTTTGATAAGGTAGACCATAACCTACTACTAGATAAAGTAGAAGAATGTGGGTTAGACAGCATCACCACCAGATGGATTGGTAACTGGCTGACCAACCGCACTCAACGTGTAGTTCTCAATGGAACTGCATCTACATGGAGGGAAGTATGCAGTGGAGTACCCCAAGGCTCTGTTTTAGGCCCAATACTCTTCAACATCTTCATCAATGATTTGGATGAGGGAATAAATGGGGAACTCATCAAATTTGCAGATGATACCAAGCTGGCAGGAATAGCCAACACTCCAGAAGATAGGCTTAAGATACAGAAGGATCTTGACAAACTTGAACATTGGGCACTATCTAATAAAATGAAATTCAATGGTGAAAAGAGTAAGGTTCTACATTTAGGCAACAAAAACGGAATGCACAGGTACAGTATAGGTGATACCTTACTCAGTAGTAGTAACTGTGAAAGGGATCTTGGAGTCCTAGTGGACAACCATTTAAATATGAGCCAGCAGTGTGCAGCAACTGCCAAAAAAGCCAACACAGTTCTAGGCTGCATCAACAGAGGGATAGAATCAAGATCACGTGAAGTGTTAATACCACTTTATAATGCATTGGTAAGGCCACACTTGGAATACTGCATTCAGTTCTGGTCGCCACGATGTAAAAAAGATGTGGAGACTCTAGAAAGAGTGCAGAGAAGAGCAACAAAGATGATTAGGGGACTGGAGACTAAAACATATGAAGAACGGTTGCAGGAACTGGGTATGTTTAGCTTAAGAGAAAGAAGGACTAGGGGAGACATGATAGCATTATTCCAATATCTCAGAGGTTGCCACAAAGAAGAGGGAGTCAAACTATTCTCCAAAGCACCTGAGGGTAGAACAAGAAGCAATGGGTGGAAACTAATCAAGGAGAGAAGCAAATTAGAACTGAGGAGAAATTCCCTGACAGTGAGAACAATTAATCAGTGGAACAGCTTGCCTCCAGAAGTTATGAATGCCCCAACACTGGAAGTCTTTAAGAAGATGTTGGATAGCTATTTGTCTGAAACGGTATAGGGTTTCCTGCCTAGGCAGGGGGTTGGACTAGAAGACCTCCAAGGTCCCTTCCAACTCTACTATTGTATTGTATTCTATTGTATTGTATTGTATTGTATTAAATGTGTGGCGCAACATAGGAGAACAAACTCATCAGGACAAGATTCAGCAGTCCACCTGCATTTGAAAGTTAAAGGTCACCCTTTTGAAGACAGCAAAATCCACATTCTGGACAGAGAGGACCACTGGTTTGAAAGAGCGGGTCAAAGAGATCATCTACATTAAGATTGAACAGTGTTCTCTGAACAGAGGGGGAGGGATATGACACCACCTATCTCCTGTTTAAACACAGTCCTTTCTTCAGTTCCAAGAAGGTTCCACATCCATTTGCACTATTCAGGTGTCCCTGAGAACACAGAATAACGTCCAAGTGGCCTCAAAATCTCTCAGAAAGAGTGCTTAAAAACTAGATGCCTCTTACATATTTCCAATCTTCATCATTGAGTCAGAACTGAAGAAGCTTCAAGAAGGACAAATAGGATGAAAAACAGTTTCAGTAAGGGCAGTAAGTATATTGAATGCAACGATATAGTGCAATATTAATGCAACATTGGGTTTTCAATTCAATTATATAGAATGTGAAGGATGTGGCTTTGTGTTTTTATTTTTATATTATAGTGTACCCTGAAGATGGCATTTAATTTCGTTGTATGAGGTGCAATGACACTAAGCTAAACTAAACTAAAATTCTTGGATGACACGCAAAACATTTTCAAGGAAAAATAAAGTCCAACTGCCTTTTGAAAAAGCATCTATGGCACCTATTATATCTGCTTGCACTGTGTCTGGTAGGAAATCACAGTATACTCAGGTAGGAAGAAGATGTCTTAGAAAGTGACATTTTCATTCAGTCTCTCACCCTGCCTCAAAGGCACAATGTGCCTGGATTAATTATGGCTGTGTCACCTGCTATAAATCTTTTCTTCTAATTGAAATTTAGTCGGTGCTGAGTACAGGAGGAACAATCTCAATCAAAACACTGAAACTAGCGTTACATAAAATGTCATGGCTGAATTAATACAGGTGTCAAGCCTGCAGTCATATTCCTTTTAGGATCTTTGGCCTGCCACACACTCTATTATTTCATTATGCTGTTTCATTAGTGTAGTAATTGGGAGGGGGAATAGAAAGGAGTAGAATATGTTGTTGTCATTCCTTTCTAGAAGCCCAAGGTCATCTTTTGTCTCCGCACCTCTGCACCTGACCGGAACCAGCTGGGTGGAGATGCCAGCGTGGCCAAAGAAGATTGGACCATGTGATGGATTTATGGATGTGGGGATAAGATCATAACTTTCAACTGGGTGGAATCCCAAGAAGCTTTTAGATTTGGGATTCCACGGTTTGTTGCCAACATGTCTGTCTTATTAAATTGGAACTTTAAGGATAGCTCTGCCTTGGACTCTGATTTAATTCTGCATGATATTTGGAACGCTGACAACAGGTTAGCCCCATTAACCTCTTTTCTGAACTAACTTTGTTTTCAAACTTGTACAAGACAAGTGAATTGTTACCCAATAGGTTGGCTTCACCACAAAGTAACTCAAAACGGTGCCAGTTTAGGATGCTGTGAGAATATAGTCAGTGAATTTTTAAAACAGAGCGAATCTAAATCGAACCTTTGAGATGTATACATGCTGTTGACTCTGAAGCTGGCCTGACTGAGGCCACCTTGGAGGTTTTTGTGTTACCACAATGGTGCTGAGGGGTAGGGAGGGATGGGGAATAGAGATAGCTGGGATCTTGTAGCCAAAACAAAATAGTTTCCCTTGTGAACCAAGGACATTCTTACAGGTTTTCTAGCAACCGGACAGCACCTGATTGGACTATGTGACTGAGAAAGGGGGAAAGGGGGAAAACTTTTACTTTCAATTAGGTGAAAACTATGGGGACTTTAGAGTCAGTTTTCACCAGTCTGTGCCAATATGATATATACAATAAACCTATTCTTTGAGGAACCTTGGAGTTTTGTTTGCTACGAGTGAATTACTTGGAACCCTGACACGTGCCTTATGATAGATTATGCTTTCAGTTAAGACTAAGTCTTTTTATTTTATTACTATTTTACTTTTTATCATTTCATTTCATTATTTTATACCTACATACCCTACCATATTTTTCGGAGTATAAGACGCACCGGAGTATAAGACGAACCAAGATTTTGAAGAGGCAAATTAAAAAAAAAAGTTTTTGCACTCTGCAGACCTCCCAAAAACGCCCTGTTTTTTTGTAAAAAAAAAAAATAGGGCATGCATAGCCTTTAGGAGGCTTATAGAGTGCTGCTGGGTGGAGGGACAAAATTGAGCGAAAAAGGCCCGTTTTTCGCTCATTTCTGCCTTCCCCAGCACCCAGGAGCTCTCTGAAAGCCTCCTAAAGGCTATGCACGGCCATTTTGGTGACGTGGGTGGAGTTTTGGGAGGCAAAAAATGCTGTATTCAGTGTATAAGATGCACCCAGATTTTCAGCCTCTTTTTTGAGGGAAAAAGCTGCGTCTTATACTCCAAAAAATACAGTATATACATACATACACAAATAATCCAGGGCATCATTATAAGTAGCCCATGTGGAAATGAATCCACAGCAAATGAATTGATTGCAATTTTTGTAAGGTTGAACCTGGGATGATACAGAAAGAAAGCAATTAAGGGGAGAAAAAGGACTGAAGCCTGAAAACAATTCAAGACCACTTTGATTTATCGTGCATGAAATGCTTTCCACCCTTTGAACCCCATGGTTTTGTTGTTGTTGGTTTGTTTACGCACCGTGAGTTCTCCAGCTTTGCTGAAAGGCCACCAGCCTTTGATCCGCTTCTGCTGAAATATGGAAATGTGGTTCTCTTCCTTTTCTCTTATCGTGCTCATGTCACAACGCTTGGCCGATTTGACTGCTCGAGGAAAGCCATTCAAGTTCATTTCGAGAGATCCTGTGGACCACAGAATAAAATTCTACATTAATCAAACATTTAATGGGCCCTATAACTTCCCAAGATCAACTCTCAGCTCTTGGCTAAGCTCCAAGTACTTCAGATGAGTATAACCTATTTAATGTTTCTATCGTTGTTGTTATGGTGATTAGAAAAGCAAAAGCTTGGATGATGCGTTTACCGAAGTCATCGGCAAAATAAGTTAGCATGACCTTCTCCATTCTTCATCCAAGGAGAAGGTCCCAAATTGAGATGAGACTCAGATTTCTATCGGAAATCCGGGAAAACTACTAACAGGGGTGGGCTTCAAAAATTTCAGCAACGGGTTCTTTTTCCAGTTGCTGGTTGGGCTGGCCATGATGGGTGTGTTCTAGTCGGCCGCCTGCACCATGGCAGGAGGACCCTTTTCACCTTCCCCAGCTCTGGAGGCTTTCCTCGAGCCTCTGGCAGGATGAAAACTGCCTCATCCTGGCTCCATAGGTCCTCCATAGGCCAGAAACCGCCTGTTAACAGCCTTCCAGAATTTCCAGGAGGCCCATTTTTCCCCCTCCCTGAGCCCTGGGCTCTACCTCGCATCCAAAATGGGCCGCGTGGAGACTCCTGGGAGGGGCAGGAAGGGGCGGGAGGGATGGGATTTGGAGGTTCTCTGAACCAGCCATAACGTTACCTATGGGTTCTCCTGAACCCGGCTGAACCCGTAGCAGCCACCCCTGGCTACTACCATCTGATATGAACAAAACAAGGATGGATAAGCATTTTACCCCAATAAAAGGTGGCAATCTATTTTGCATCACAGTTCAGTCAAGTTGAGTGTTTTGCTGTCCATCCATTGTGCAACAATCTAGATTGTATGCACTGAAGAACTTTTCTAGATTATAATAATACAATAATAATACAATAGTAGAGTTGGAAGGGACCTTGGAGGTCTTCTAGTCCAACCCCCTGCCTAGGCAGGAAATCCTATACCGTTTCAGACAAATAGCGATCCAACATCTTCTTAAAGACTTCCAGTGTTGGGGCATCCACAACTTCTGGAGGCAAGCTGTTCCACTGATGAATTGTTCTAACTGTCAGGAAATTTCTCCTCAGTTCTAAGTTGCTTCTCTCCTTGATTAGTTTCCACCCATTGCTTCTTGTTCTACCCTCAGGTGCCTTGGAGAATAGTTTGACTCCCTCTTCTTTGTGGCAACCCCTGAGATATCAGAACACTGCTATCATGTCTCCCCTGGTCCTTCTTTTCATTAAACTAGAAACATACCCAAAGAGAGAGAGAGAGATAGATAGATAGATAGATAGATAGATAGATAGATAGATAGGGAGAGAGAGAGAGAGAGAGAGAGAGATGCTATCATGTCTCCCCTAGTCCTTCTTTCTCTTAAGCTAAACATGCCCAGTTTATTATTTTTTAAAACCTTGAACTTCTTGACTGTTTATACAAATTAACCATTATTTGGCATCCCTGGCTCAGGAATAAAAGGAAAAGGACATTCTTTTGAGCACAATAAGGTTTACATTCCCCCCCTCCCATGCCATCACTCTGCTAAACAACTATTTCCCACAACAGTATCAAACTAATATTTAGTAAGGTTGTATTATCATTGTTCTTCTCATCTTTCCTATTACCTATCTCCTTTTCTACTTAGGACTATAACTTTGTTGCTTGTATCTTTACGATTTATATTGTTTTATTTAGTTTCCTAGTATGATTTATGCTGATTGCTTATTTAGTAACCTATGACTATCCCTAAGGGTTCCATCTTATGATTCATGATGAATGTATTTTATTGATGAATATGATCATGATGTATCACTTACAGCTTTTATGTATGCTGAGAGCTTAAGCACCCAAGACAAATTCCTTGTTTGTCCAATCACACTTAGCCAATAAATAATTCTATTCTACTCTATTTTGGAGAGAGAAGATAGATGGTTTGAAAGAGGAGTGAAAATTATGTCAAAATGGAGAATCTACTCCTCAATAAAGATGGAGGATTCAAACACAACCTATCCCCCATTTTTCATGCTGCTCTTGCATCAGTTCCCCAGGAAGATCAAGGCTACTTTACAGGTTCACCATGGAGGTCACACTTAACAACTCGCCTATGAGGAGGATTTAGGAGCAACAGTTCTTAACAACTCTCTGCCTACTCATCTGAGAAGCCTATTCAGATTCAATGAGAAATAAAATCATCCTGGAATCATCCTGGGAATGGTCCATTTGCTCAGACCAGTAGTGGGATTCAAATAATTTAACAACCGGATCTCTGCCCTAATGCCCAGCTGGGTAGGTGTGGCTCCGTCACCATGTGACCGTGTGGGCGTGGCCAACTCAATGTCACTCATGTCGATGGGCGCTTTTGCCTTAGCTGTTACAATGTAATAACGGTTAACCGGAGAGGCAGTTTCTGTAAGCAGGGCGATAAAGATTAGGCTAGAAACAAAACCAGAATGTTTCCTTCCTGCCTTCCTTACAGGATTAGCCCTGTAAAGTGGGAAAAAACAAAAGGAAATTTCTTCCAACAACTGGTTCTCTGAACTGCTTAGAAAGTTAACCGGTTCTCTCGAATGTCTAGTTTAATAGAAAGAAAGACAAGGGGAGACATGATAGCAGTCTTCCAATATCTCAGGGGTTGCCACAAAGAAGAGGGAGTCAAACTATTCTCCAAGGCACCTGAGGGCAGAACAAGAAGCAATGGGTGGAAACTAATCAAGGAGAAAAGCAACTTAGAACTGAGGAGAAATTTCCTGACAGTTAGAACAATTAATCAGTGGAACAGCTTGCCTCCAGAAGTTGTGAATGCCCCAACACTGGAAGTCTTTAAGAAGATGTTGAATAGCCATTTGTCTGAAACGGTATAGGGTTTCCTGCGTAGGCAGGGGGTTGGACTAGAAGACCTCCAAGGTCCATCCCAACTCTGCTATTGTATTGTATTGTATTGTATTGTATTGTATTGTATTGTATTGTATTGAATAGGTGCAAACTGGCTGAATCCCATACAGACTGAAAAAGCTACTTGGATAAGCAGGAAAACATTTCAAACCAAAACGAAGTTATGAATGCTCCAATGCTGGACGTTTTTAAGAAAAGATTGGACAACCATTTGCCTGGAATGGTACAGAGTTTCCTGTCTGAGCAGGAGCTTGGACTAGAAGACCTCCGGGCTCGCTTCTAATTCTGTTATTCTGAAAAGAAGTTCCCGTTGCCAGCACTCAAAGTCCAGAAAACTCTATCTGGATGATGAGAACCTTCACTGACATGTTCACTCAGGAAACTATCTGCTTAGATAAGGAGCTCCTTACAGAGCCCTGTTGGCTCAGTGGTTAGATTGTAATACTGCAAGCTGACTCTGCCCACTGCCGGGAGTTCAATCCTGACTGTCTCAAGGTTGACTCAGCCTTCCATCCTTCCGAGGTGGGTAAAATGAGGACCCAGATTGTTGGGGGACAATAGGCTGACTCTGTAAACTGCTTAGAGAGGGCTGGAAAGCACTGTGAAGCGGTATATAAGTCTAAGTGCTATTGCTATTGCTCAGAGACAGGAATATTTCCTTCAACTCAGAAAGGATGCGAGAGCAATGGTACCTTCTAGTTATTGAGCAAAGGAAAAATGGCTGGCAGGTGGAAGGGATGGAGCTTTGAAGAGGATATGGGGCATTTCCATATATCACCGGGATGCTTGAGGACACTGGAGAGTAGGGGATGTGTAACTGTTGTGACCATTCAGCGCCCCAGCCCTTCTTACCCAGAAAGTCATCAGAAGACAGTCGTTCAAAGTCCCACACTTGGAGGACTAATACTGGAGGCATTTTGCGTTCTGTCTTTTCCAAGGAAAATATGTTCTCCCTCTTGCAGACCACCATCTGTTTTTCAGGCGGGAGGTAGTGGAATGGAAACACAAAACGCCAGTTGAAGTTCCCTTCTCCTGTCAAGGAGTTGTAATGGACATCTGTCTCCTGTTTATCGTCTTCAAGGCCTTTCAACCATCTGTGATGTGTGTAAGGAGAATGAGGAAAAAAAATGAAATGGGAATTTACAAGCCACAAAGTAGTCAGATGATTGGCATCAAAACAACGTATCTTAGGAGGCTTAAGATGGGGTAAGAGTTGACATGAGCTTTTTCAAGCTCTCTACTGCAGGGGTGGGTTGCTACCGGTGTTACTGCTGGTTCACTTTGCACGAGCTTTGGACTTCTGGAACCTCCAGTAGGCCCATTCCCCCCCCCCCCCCCCCACTGAGCCTCCACATGGGCCAGTGGTGGATTCCGGATTCCATTTCAACCGGTACGGTAGGAACAGCCCCAGCGTCACCCACATGGACGCGCGCGGCGTCGTACTTGCCTGCGACGCTTCTGCAAGCCTCCGTGATGCTCTAGCTGCTCAGTGGATCATCACGCAGATGCCGTATGCACCATGTGCGCGCACAGAAGTGCCAAAGGCTTAACGCACGGGTAAGGAGCTCGGGCGGGCGGGTCCTCCAGAGCACTGTCCGGAACGGTACCCGGTCCTCCGGGCAGGATCCGGTACGCCCGTACCGGAGTGTACCGCCTGCAAACCACCACTGACGTGGGCCCTGCACTTACCTGGCATGATGAACGGGCCACCCGTAGACTCCTTGGAGAGGTGTGGGTGGTGGTGGGAGGGGCAGGGCGTGGTGGGAAAGGCTAGCCAGGGATGGTATTTGTGGGTTCGCCAAACTGGGCAGAATCCTAGCTAGAGGATCGCCCGAACCATGCGAACCCCCAGCAGCCCAGCCCTGCTCCCAGCAATCATTTGATGACTTCCATGTTGGCTTTCACTCCAACTCCCAGAATTTCCTTCTGGTCTAGACAAAGACGTTCCTAATAGTACGGCACATAGCAGCCAGAGTTTTGATCTTGACTTAAGAAAGAACGGAAGAGTATCTGCAGGAGATGGCAGCCACAACTATTAAATCAAACCCTGATCCCTTTGTTATATTCCTTGATACCCCATTGGATGTTCCCAAAACGATCTAACTTAAAAACCTATACTGTGAACAGGGAGACTGTTCACCAGAGTTTATTGGAATTGAACAGGTAATACATTCCAATAAATAAACAAACAGCCAAATGCTTTACTAACATTTCATGTCCAATACATAGAAGAGACCTTACAAATGCCAGATTCAGTGACACCTTCAGCTCTTCTGGAAGGGAAATTGTCTATACCCATGGCCATGTTACTTAGCGTTTGTGGCCATGTTACTTACTATTTTAAACACATAGGTAGACTAGGATTGAGAAAGAATTGAGGAGAAGAGAAACAGTTACTCAGCCCTGGGACAGTAGAAATCTGAGAAAGAGACTCAGAACAGGTTAATCTTTGACAGTGTTGCCTTTACAAACAGGCAGTGAAGATTTTGCATAGATTTTCAAAAGCCTGCTCATAGGTGTATGGTATAGGGTTTTCTGGCTGAGGAAGAGGTTGGACTAGATGACCATCAAGATCCCTTCCAACTCTGTTATTCTATTCTATTCTATTCTATTCTATTCTATTCTATTCTATTCTATTCTATTCTACTCTACGCTATGCCATGCCATTCCACTCCACTCCACTCCATGCTATAACAATAAAGTAGTATTTCTAGAATCCTCAAAGGGCTATCAGATTCCATAATCTTTTAAAGTGACTTTTAATTGCGCTTTTTAATGAGTATGTGACCGCTTTGTTGACTTAACTTTGGCATAGACATTTTAAAAAATCCAGAAAGCAAGTAATGGAAAAACCACTTCCATAGATTTCCAAAAGAAAATAAATAAATGTGTCTGGATAGAGGCAAGCAAAAGTCAAAGGAAGCTACCTTTTAACTTGTTTATAAATGTTGGTGATGGAAGTATACAAATGTGCAAACTGATTGCATTATCTGCAACTGCACTAAATTCTGAGATTACATATGAATTCTCTATTACTTTTGAATTTTAGTCCTGACTCTTATCAGTTCTATGCCTTCTGAATTCTAAGCGGAAGCTGAATTTCCCAAGAGCTATTGCTGTAAAACACCTAATTGTCATGCTACAAAATGCCATATTTCCAGCAAACTTGCAGGGACTCCAGATTGATGAATGGCTTTGACCAGAAATTATTTTTCCCCTTGTTAAATAATTGACGTGATCTGTAAGTCATATATCCCAAAAGGGTATGAGTAGACGTACCCTTTTACATAGATATCACTTGATTTTTGTCCGGTGAAGATATTTTCATCTTCCAGAATGACATCTTCAGTATTCCAGATAATTACTCTTAGTTCGTAACTGAGGAGAAATGAGAGAAAATAAACTGAGAGAAGTCACATGTTAATAGAATATAAAGTCACTCAGGAAGAATGGTAATTTATAATCCCTCAACTCTGGTCATACGGTTGATTGGGATTCTGATAATTCTAATGATTGGTTAAAAGGTCCCTATGTTGAGGCCTTCATGGGCCTTTGGGGTTGTGGAAAATTCCATAAGAAACCACAGGTCTGCCAGTTGAACATCTGATCAAAAACCACAGGATTCATGCCTAAGTATTTTTGTAACTTCTGTATCTTATCTACTGTATGCTGACTTTATTTTTTTAAACAAGATTTTTATTGGTTTTACAAAAATAGTCAGGAAAAGGGATGGTGGATAGGGTTACAAATTTTGACAGCTACATTATGCAGGAAATGGCCCTCCCCCCCATTCTCATAACTTTCATTTGTTAATACATTAAGTTGTTACTACTTAGTAATAATTTGTCAGCATATTTTAACTTTTTATCTTCAAATAAATTCAATCATTTTATATCAAACAGATTTTCTAACTCATTTTTGTGATCTAAGTTTTCTCAGTGTTGCCTCTTCTCCCACCACCAGCAAGGCTCCAGCACCTCCTGTGTCCTGTGTATCCCGTGTAGTGTCATCGGATTTATCCAGGAGGACTTTGTTTTTTTCCATGAAGGTCTCCGCCTCCATAGTTGTGTTGATTCTAACTCTAGTGTCCTCCCAGAATATTAACATACCTTCTGGCATGAGCCATCGAAACCACACCCCTTTCTGGTATAATTTATTTGCTAGAAGCGAATATTTTTTTCTTTTATCTCTAACTTTCTTTGGGATTTGTTTCAAGATGGCTATTTCTCTATCCTTGTATTTTAATATTTGCCCCCTTTGGGCACTCAGAATCTCATCTCTTGTAGTCTTTCTGAGAAATTTGATGTGGACCTCCCTTGGAACATTGTGTGTTCTGGCGTATGCTGAATTTACTCTATAGACCAGGTCAATATCCCACCCCATCTGTTGTCTGTCTTTTTTGATATATTCAGCCAATAAGTTTGTCATGATGTCCCTCAAATCTTCATCATCAGCTTCAATTACTGTATGCTGACTTCTTATGTAACCAAGTAAAGGTAGGAAATGTGTGTGTGTGTGTGTGTACACACATACACACACACACACACACATACGTACATACATACATATGCAGGTGTTGGCGTATTCGGGTCTTTTCCCATGTAAGATTGAGAGTATCGTGACAATGTTTTGACGAGGTCCCATTCGCCATCTTCAGGCTGGTGCCTTTGGCTTTGTGCTTATGCGAGCAAAGCGTGATCGGAGCTGCCGTCTTTCTATAAATATTGGTGGGGGTGTGTGGAGTGCTGGCTTTGTTGTTGTAAGCAGATTGGTTGGCTGTGTTGTAACATCTTGATTAGTTGATGGAGTTGATGTTTGCATCAACTGTCGGCTGTTTTGTAACATCCTGTGTGGCTGAGGTACTGGCTGTGTGCCTATTGTTCTTTTGTGTTGTAACGACCTGGGTAATGCGCTGTGTGATGACATCCTGAGCTCTATTGTGATATCCTGAGTCCTATGCTGCAACCTCCTGGGGGGTTGGCTGCGTTGTAACATCCTGAGCCTTTGCGTTGTAACCTCCTGAGTTCTGTGATGTAATGTCCTGAGCAGATGGTTGTGGTGTAACATCCCGGGCTTTAGCTTGGCTCCAAGTGTGTGGTCTGGCCATGTGTTCATGGCATGTGTCAGTTTGCTTTGTGTGGGGGTCATCACACAGCCCATTACCCAGGTTGTTACAACACAAAAGAACAATAGGCACACAGCCAGTACCTCAGCCACACAGGATGTTACGAAACAGCCTACTACTCTGCAAACATTAACTCCATCAACTATCAAGATGTTATAACATAGCCAACTAATCTGCTTACAGCAACAAAGCCAGCACTCCACACACCCCCACCAATATTTATAGAAAGACGGCAGCTCTGATCACGCTTTGCTCACACAAGCACGAAGCCAAAGGCACCAGCCTGAAGATGTTGAGTGGGACCTCGTCGAAATGTTGCCAAGATACTCTCAATCTTACACGGGAAAAGACCTGAATATGCCAATACCTGCATACCTGTACCCGTGAAAATCTACGAAAACAAATACACATACACATACACATACATACATACATATATACATACATACATACATACAGTACATACATACATGCTTGCTTGCTTTGAACTGTATTTGGGGTTCTTCCAATCTTATGGGAAGACCCACCTTTGTTCAGCTGAATAAATGTGTCATTTAGAGAGGAAATCTGGACTCCATCTTTTTGTTCACACCAAAGAGAATAAAGGTAAAGGCAAAGGTTCCCCCACACATGCGTGCTAGTTGTTTCCGGCTCTAGGGGGCGGTACTCATCTCTGTTTAAAAAGCCGAAGAGCCAGCGCTGTCCGAAGACGTCTCCATGGCCATGTGGCTGGCATGACTAAATGCCGAAGGCGCACGGAACTCTGTTACCTTCCCACCAAAGGTAGTTCCTATTTTTCTACTTGCATTTTTTTTAATTAAAAAAGTTTTGTACAAACAGATTTTCCCCCTTTTCACCCCCCCGCCATACAATATAAATCTCATACAAATGCTATACCCCCCCAACCCCCCCACAAAAATTCACTTTCAAATATTATACCAAATACTTTGCCCCCTCCCCTCCCCCCATCTTAAAATAGATTACTCGTAACCCCTCTCCTCCCAACAAACACAATATAAATTTCTCTTAGATTAATAATAACACATTGATCCCATTTTCTAAGCTAATTTAACATCTATAACTCTTAATATAAATTTCTCCTAGCATAACAATGTTTCATTAATCCCATCTTCTAATTTATTCATACATATATATTGCCCCACCCTCCACCCTAACCCTCCCACACCTCCCACACAAACCCACCCCCCTGACTTCCGCTGTATACCACTCTAACAATTCCAAACATCCCATATACTATTTACTCTGATCATCTATCGGTCTAAACATTCTTACCTAAAGGCTACATAATAACTCCTAGTCTGGTATTTATTCTGTATATAATCAATCCATTTTGCCCATTCCTGTGTGTAATCCTCCTGTTTCTGAGCTTTTAAGAAAGCTGAAATTTTTGCCATTTCAGCGAACCCCGCCACCTTCTGAATCCATTGATCAATTGTCGGCAAAAAGTCTTTTTTCCAATGTTGCGCAATCAACAACCTAGCTGCTGTGACCGCGGAGTGAATTGTATTCTTTTGTTAAATACATTCTGCATAACCCACCATATTTTTATCCAAAAAGCTTTAACCTTGTTACAAGTCCACCATACATGAAAAAAGGTAGCATCTAGACACCCGCATCTCCAACATTTTGGTTGAACATTTGGGTACATGCATGATCATTTTTTAGGATCTAAATACCATCTGTAAAACATTTTATAAAAATTCTCCCTTAAATTCTGTGACTGTGTAAATTTAACATTCTGAACCCATATTTTTTCCCACGTTTCCAACATAACCACTTCACCAAAATTCTACTTGCATTTTTACATGCTTTCGAACTGCTAGGTTGGCAGAAGCTGGGACAAGTAACGGGAACTCACTCCATTATGCGGTGCTAGGGATTCGAACTGCTGAACTGCCGACCTTTCTGATCGACAAACTCAGCGTCTTAGCCACTGAGCCACTGCATCCCTCCCCTCTAACTTAGGTAGCAGCAAATATTAATTCTGGAGACAATGCAATAGAAAATAATACAGCTAAAGACAGATGACAGTTTCCTCTTAGTGCAGAAACAAGCTTGAAATAGGGATCAATGCTCATGATGCCCCCCCCAAAATGTTGATCTGGGAAGCATTTTTATTAAACTAAAAACCTTGCAATGATTATTTCACTAGAAAGAAAGCAGGATCTCTCCTCTTAACGTAGGAGTCCTTCAAGCAATTCTGCCAGACAAAACAATGTCCGTTTAGGACAAGCAAGAGCAGATGAGGATTAGACAATGGGAGACGTTTTTAAAATTAAAAGGACATTCAAAACCTGTCAAAAAACCCTGGAATTTCCTGCCGGCTAAGGGGCTACTTAACTAGCCTTGTCTGTTCTTTAAAATGGCAAAGGTCGGTTTTGTCCTTGAACAGGAGAGCAAATCTCAGGGTTTGGAAGCAAAATGGAAAATCCTCCAAAGTAGTAATGGCAAACTATCTGTGTCACAAACGCTAGATGGATGTGCTACCGTAATTGCAAGGGGGGCAGCTTGAGGGAGCCTTTATTTTTCCCGAATAAGAAATGCTGCCTTATGAAAGATGCAGGACATTAGCAAATGTATATTTGAGGACAAAGAAGAAATGCACGTCATCAATTACCCTTTGGGCTTTCTAGGTGAAATGTCAACAGCAGGGCCAGGAAGAGGCATATCTTTAGGAAATATATCCACCCACATCTGCACACGGCCCTTGAGAGGAGAAAACACAACACAGAGAATAAGATTCTAAGCTAGTCAAGAAATAGAATTATTACAGATGAATAGAGTTGGAAGGGACCTTGTAGGTCATCTAGTCCAACCCCTACCCCCAAACAGGAGACCATACACCATTTCTGACAGATGGCAGTCCAGGCTCTTCTTGAAAGCTTCCAGTGATGAAGCTCCCACAACATCTGAAGGGAAGATGTTATTTTTTAACAGATTAACAGATTTGGAAAGGACCTTGTAGGTCATCTAGTCCAACCCCCAGCCCCAAGCAGGAGACTTTACACCATTTCTGACCATGGCAGCCCAGTCAAATAATTCAGTTCATCTTCTTCTAGTCTCTTTTTGAAAGCCTTCAGTGATGAAACCCTCACAACTTCTGAAGGCAAGCTGCTCTTTTTTAACAGATTAATAGAGTTGGAAAGGACCTTGTAGGTCTTCTAGTCCAACCCCCCTGCCCAAGCATTTCTGACAAATGCAGCCCAGTCAAATAATTCAGTTCATCTTCCTCCACCTCTCCACAAGGACCTGGGAAGAAAATGCCTTTGTACCTCCTCTCTGTCGGAGTCTTTAACAGTAACAGAATTGGAAGGGATCTTGGAGGTCATCTAGTCCAACCCCCTGCTCATGCAGGAGACCTATACTAGGGGTTCAAACTGCCGACCTTTCTGATCGACAAGCTCAGTGTCTTAGCCACTGAGTCACCTAGCCAGGCTCAAGGCTTGGGTCCCTAAATCTATGGCACTTCCCTTATTTCACGAGTCTCTTGATCTGATTTTGAAAGCAGCCTTGCAAGTGATTGAGTGCAACCTGTGATCGGAGCTTTCTGTTTCCTTGTGATCTATTGCTTCAGACAACGAGAAGAGGGATCCAGAAAGAGAATAGAAGAAAGAAAGGGGGATTTGACAAAGGAAGGGAATAGACTTCCTCTAGACTTCTTCAGTCTATCATGATTAATGCATGATTCTGAAGGAATGCAGCTGTTGATTGAGAAATGTTTGCTCAGTCATGCTCTAGTACATATTATTCTCTTCAAATCATGGAAGCACGGTTCATATTCCAACTCTATAACACTTTTAACTAACATAAAAGAAAGTTGAGATGTTGGGTTCTTGTGTTTCCTGAGCACGGAAAGTCTTTCCTGGAGACATTTCTTTAGCAAGCTAGGTAACATCATCAGTGAAGTAATATATACTACTAGCTTGTCTTGCCAGTCTTAGAGTATAATTTTCTCCTTGTTGTTTTCTTGCTTCTATTGTTTCTTCCCTGATTATTTATCTGGTGCAGTTTCCTGCTTATCTGGGTGTTTGCTGTGACGAAGAATATGCTCCAAGCGGCTTTTTCTTTCCTTGGTTTTGGGTTGTATCTTATAAATGATATCTAGATCAGTGGTGGGATTCCAAATCTTTTCCTACTGGTTCTATGAGAGAGTGCTTTGCGCATGCAGCACTCAAAGACCGCCCTCGGTGTCAGCGCAAATCAGCTGAGCTAAAAAAACCAAGGGGATATAGGACAGGGAACAAAGGGGGTGGAAGGACGGGGCCAGGGACGTGCTGTCAAGGGTAGGCAAGGGAGGCAGAGCCTCACCTCTCTTCATGAAATAATAGTATATAATATTATATACTATATACTATATACTATATATATATATATATATATATATATATATATATATATATATATATATATATATATATATATATATATATATATATATATATATACACATACATACATATACATATATATATATATATATTTAAGCCCACGCTTGAAGATGGCAGGTGAGATCCTGCCGAAACGTTGCAAAGACAATCTCAACCTTACACGGGAAAAGACCTGAATACAACAAAACCAGCATACCTACACCCGTGAAAATCTACGAAAACAAATATTATAATATTATATACATCCGCCCGGCCGTGCCCGGGAGCTGCGGAGGCAGAAATGTTGTCGGCGCTCCCGGATGATGAAGGCACGAAAGCGAATGGGGAACGACGAGAACCTTCCTGCCTCTGCTGGACTGCAAAGTCCAGCAGAGGCAGGAAGGTTCTCGTCGTTCCCCAGTCGCTTTCGAGGACTGTGGAGCGCGAGCCGGTGGAGCACGCTCAGGAAGGCGGGGAATGGGATCACGTGTGCTGGAGGCTGAGGCAGCCTCAGCCTCCAGCACACGTGGTCCCATTCCCCGCCTTCCTGATGCCGTCACCAGCCTCACCAGCCATAAACCTCACTGCACGTCACTGGACGGGGCCAACCAGAGGTGGTATTGGCCAGTTCTCCAAACTACTCAAAATTTCCACTGCCGGTTCGCTCGAATCGGTCTGAACAGGCTGAATACCACCTCTGATGTAGATGGAGTTTATCTCTGTGTATCTGTTGATGGCTGATTTGTCAGAATTTCAAATTCAAATTCCCAGAGAATACCCTACCATTTTTGGATTTGGCTTCACCTTAAACCTTAACCATATCCCAGTTTTAATTGTGGTTTAATTTATCTAGGTGTTAAGAGATAAAGGATTATTCATTCTTTCTTCTGACTGCCAGGTAACATTCATGGATACGTTCTGCAAATTGTCTATTTGCCCGATTACAGAACATGTGCAGGAAAATAACCAAACTCCGAAAACACCAAGAACCCAAAAGTTCAACCCTGAGTTACATACGGTACATTCTCTACTATTGAAAATTAGGATAGAAGTAATACGATAAGATTGTTTGCCATCTATCTAAGATGCAGCCGCATTTACCTGTTCCATGCCAGGCTTGTCTTTGTGATAGAGAGGCCTTGTCTCAATGTGGTCGGGCACCAACTTACATCCAACCTCTGGAATTTCATTCCAAGAACGCAAAACTTTCAAAGCAAGGTGTTCATACGATTCTACTGACTCCCCCTCTGAACAAAGAAAGACAGCGTGAAAACGAACAGAAGAGTTAGAAGGTTAATATACTGTTTAATTATCATTGCGTCAGTTAACAAAGTGGGTCATTACAATATCGTACAATGAAGAAAGTCTCAACTGGTGGCAGCCTGGAATCTAAATATAGTTTGGTCTTCTGAAGATGCAGAACTCCAGGAATTTAGGAAGTAGAAAACATCTCAGAAGAGGTAAACCTTTTCCATATTGTTGCCAAAACAACTTAACAGAAATGTCCATGAAATCACTAGGTGCTGAGTTGGTTTCTAGGAAGACTCCCCCCCCCCCAAATGTAGAGACAGATGACCAAATACTGAGAATGAGAATGCACCATGGAACAATACAAACAATTGTTGGAAGAAATAACCATCTGGTTCCATTCCAAGTGGAGAGAAAGACACTGGAAACATGGAGGTTGATGGGAAAGATGGTTTATTGGTGAACAGAGCCACAGGGGTTTTAGGTCCTGGACAGCTGAGCATATGGAGTGGAGAGTGAGTGTTATTTATACCCTCTCTTGGACCTTGCCCTTGAGCTTCTTGTTCCTGTGGCAAGGGCATGTATTCTATTGGTTGCTGTCAGACTCCAATGGGGCTATACAGGAGTCATAGGTTGTCTGAGCTCCCAGGTTTGGTTGAAACTTGGAGGGTGATTTAATGTTCCCAGGTGTTTGTGCCATGTGGTGAGCTCTGCTGATAGACAATCCTATTATGTCCTGGAGGGTCATGTCTTAATCCTATCACCCTGGAGCTGGAGGCCTTTTGTCTTGTAGATAGGCTGGCCCAATCTTTCTCAATGGGCACCAAATATCTGCTGGGGGCAGGAAGCTTCAGGGAGCTGGAACGGCACTGGGTTGCTACATGTATATATTCTCCATAAAGGTAAAGGTTCTCCTTGCACATATGTGCTAGTCGTTCACGACTCTAGGGGGCAGTGCTCATCTCCATTTCAAAGCTGAAGAGCCAGCGTTGTCCAAAGACGTCTCTGTGGTAATGTGGCCAGCATGCCTAAGCGCCGAAGCCACACGGAATGCTGTTACCTTCCCACCAAAGTGGTCCCTAATTTTCTACTCGCATTTTTTACATGCTTTCAAACTGCTAGCTTGGCAGAATCTGGGACAAGTAATGGGAGCTCACTCTTTTACGCGGCGCTAGGGATTCGAACCGCCAAACTGCCAACCTTTCTGATCGACAAGCTCAGCGTCTTAGCCACTGAGCCACCGCATCCCTATTATATTCTCCATACATTCTACATTCTACATATATTCTACATACGCATTCTCCAAAGCACCTGAGGGCAGAACAAGAAGCAATGGGTGGAAACTAATCAAGGAGAGAAACAATTTAGAACTAAGGAGAAATTTCCTGACAGTTAGAACAATTCATCAGTGGAACAACTTGTCTCCGGAAGTTGTGAATGCTCCAACACTGGAAGTTTTAAAGAAGATGTTGGATAACCATTTGTCTGAAGTGGTGTAGGGTTTCCTGCCTAAGCAGGGGGTTGGACTAGAAGATTTCCAAGGTCCCTTCCAACTCTGTTATTCTATTCATGCCAGAAACTGGGCCATGCAAACAAGCAAAGCCTCATCCGTGGGATGAAAGCTACACCCCCATCGGTTGGTAGAAAAACTCTCTCTCCACGGAAGTGATCCCTGGTGCCCACAAGTTTGGGGCTACTGTTTTAAATCACCCTTGCTTAATGAGCCAATATTGCTTAGATCTGCAAGCTAATTGGCAATACTTATTATTAATAAACTGTTACTGATGAAATAATAATGCATCACCCGATATTTTTTATATAGTGGCAAAAACACTGTTCCACTTGGGGTATACCCTGAGTATTGTTGATATTGGTAATAATTCACCCTGGGCCAACACAGTTACCATTTTCATCTTCCTGAAAGACAGTCTGTCCTGTAAAGATTTTTCTCCCTATTTGTATCTTTCCAGGTTGCATGATCGGCTCATTCAGTTTGTTATCTTTGCACAACTTGCTCAAGATTTCAGTTGGCTTGAGGGCATCTCTCCAAGCGTTGTATCCTTCACTAAAAATTCAAGGAGAGGAGAGGATTTTACAGAGGGAGGAATGAGAGAAGGAAGCTCACTTCAAACTGTGGGTCAAAATTACCTTTGCCAAACTGTACAAAACTTTCATAAATATCTACAACTCAGCAAACTCAACTTTCCTCTAGAACAGGGGTGTCAAACTGAAAGTCTGGGGGGCGGATCCTACCCGTGGGGTACTTAGATCTGGCCTGTGGGGGGCCACCCTGGAAACAGCAAAGGACCGGCCCACGGTGCTTCTGTCAGCGAAAATGAGCTCCCAAGTTCCGTTTTCGGCTGCTACAGCTTCCTGCAACCCTCTGCCAGTGAAAATGGAGCTCAGGAGCCTGTTTTTGCTGGCAGAGCACTTGGGCTGCCACCGACACCCCCGATAGGAGTGATGTTGATCTGGCCACGCTCCCCTGGCCACACACACCCTGCCCCACCCACCCCCGGTCAAACACAACCCTGATGCGACCCTCAATGAAATTGAGTTTGACACCCCTGCTCTAGAAGTTTTTGAATTTCCTTATCCACCCGTTCTTTATAAACTGAATGTCCTGGAGGGACCTTACATTTCATATTGGCTTTGTAATCCACACGTAGCCCTGTGCCTGCTGTAGAAACGGTTTTCTAGATCAATTTTAGTTTCTCCAATGAGGTCATCTGAACCAATCAAATCATAGTCATAGATCAGGACTGAAAGCATGGATTCTTTAGGGAAAGTTGCCTGGATTTCAAATGACCTAATGCAAAAAGAATAATAATAATAATAATAATAATAATAATAATAATAATAATAATAATAATAATAATAATAATAATAATAATAATAATAATAATAATAATAATAATAATAATAATAATGTCAAATTCATTTATGATTGGACTATAATACTAAGCATGGTTAATTAAGAACAAGGCTAACTAAAATTATGAGAAGTTGTTCATGGTGTAGAATGGAGTGGATTTTGTCCTAATCAGGTTACCATATTAGATTAGATTACTTTATTGTCATTATACCTTGTACAACGAAATTAAATCCCATCTTCAATGTATATTATAAATAATAGTAATAATAATAACAACAACAATAATAACAATAATAACAACAGCAACAACAATAACAACAATACTAATAACAATGATAATTATTATTATTAATAATAATAACAATAATAACAACAGCAAGAAAAAAAATCACAAAATACCAGGACTTGCAAATTGAGGTTGAGCGACTGTGGAAAAAGAAATCATGTGTTGTCCCAATTGTAACTGGAGCCCTTGGAGCAATACCTAAAGGGCTACCTCGCTATTTGGAAAACCACCCTACTTGGAACAACTTATATCCTCCGACGTTACCTTAACAGTTCCTAGGTCCTTGGTTAGGACTCGAGCTGTTAGGCTACCAACCATCCCCAAAGGCTGTGAATCTCACCAAAGATTAACCACATAATAATAACAACTATAAAAATAAAACAAAAACACATATCCTTCACATTCAATACAATTGAATTGAAAACTCATGATACTGCATTAATATTTTTCTGTTTTTTTTCTGTTTCTGACTTTTTGTTTCTTTTTCTGTTTTAATTGCAATAATATGCACACGAACAACTGATTTAAACTCAGTGTAAATCGTTCTAAACTTGACTGTAATAATATGATTTCTGTAATAGAGTTGTCAAAATCTGGAATGCCCTAGCTGATTCAGTTGTCTCAGCTACAAATTTTCACAGTTTCAGTCACAAATTGCCTATCGCCCCTGTCATTGTATTTTATTCTCTTATTCTTTTTCTTGTTTTTGTTTGACAAATTCCAATTAATAAATAAAAATATTGCATTATACAGTAGAATTCAATATAGTTACTGCTCTAGGATAGAAGGTGTTTTTCAGCCTATTTGTCCTTGTTTTTATTGCCCTGTACCGTCTGCCAGACGGTAATAGTTCAAAAAAAGGGTGCCCAGGATGAGATGGATCTTTAAGAAAGTTTTGAACTTTTTTAAGGCAGCGGGAGCTCTATAGCTCTAAAGCTATATTAGCAAACAATGTAAGGTCTTATGAAGAATTATATTAGGTAAAAGTGATCCTGTAGAAAGGAAAATAAGTGTGTTTAGTGGAGGGTGATGGACATTCGGATGGGAAGAATATCCTGGAAACCAGCCTCTAGACAAAATGGAGAAAAAGAATTGAAGTTCATCCAAAGTTTCCATTTATAATGGACTTCATTTACGTTAGTTCATTTTTTTCTTGGAAAATCCTAGCTGGTATCACCATGAAATGATGATTAATCAGCAACAGACAGAGACAAGATAGTAGCATTCAAGGCAAATATAAGAAAGAGGTAGAAGGGTTAATTCACAAAGGTCTCTTTAGTGTGGTTTATACCATTTGTTCTCTCAACTTTCTCTCCTCCAAGGTTTAATGAGGCTGCAGAAAATTTAGCAACAAATTAAGCAAGGTAACGAGATGAGAAGTCACAGGTGGAAATCTTCAAGCTTAGTCACACCAGTTGGCAAAGTAATTATAAACATCTCTGTTTTCAGCACAAACAGAAATAAAATCTCTGAGTTATCTTTATGGACACATTCATACAGTTTTCTTGACAACAGTATCTTCCCCTGGGATTTCGTTTACTTCCCCATCTAGACTACAGTCTTGGGATCCCCCAGTGGTCTTCTATCCAAAGATCTGGCCTGATCCCTGTACAAAATGTAAGCCACCTTAACCAGGTGCGTCTATCTGCTTGGTTGACTATTATTGTGGCCCACCAGCGGCCAGCAGAGCTGGCAGCAGAGTCAGACAGTGAGGAGGTTGGGGAGGAGCATGGGCCAGTCCTGAAGGCTGGGGAAGGCTCGGACAAGGGCTCTGCATCACAGGCAGAGACAGGACCAAGGCCATCTGGCAGTGATCAGGTGCCTACGGAGCTAGACAGCAGTGAGGCAGAGGAACAGCTGGAGCCTGTTCCCAGTGTGTGCATGCACAGAGCTGCCAGAAGAAAAGAACAGCTCAGAAATCAGGGTTGACTTGGGAGTAAAGCTACAGCTGGCCCCTCCTATAGGAAATGAAAAAGGAGCAAAAGGGGAATGGGCTTTTTCAGGAAACAATTCGTTCATTCGTTCGTTCATTCATTCATTTCAGGAGTGTGAAGATCTGTCCGTGAATCTCAGAGACTCTGTGCCCAGTCTTTCCTTGCACAGCACTTCATTTGGAAAATATTTACATGGCAGCTTTCCAAGTTAGATAACTTCTGTAGTCATAAATATTCCTTTGAAAGACTGTTTGCTGGGCCTTGCTGAATGTGAATGAGAGGAATTCACATTCATTTAATAAAAGGGTTTTTGTTGGGACTAGGACTCTGCCTCGTGCTTTTTGGGGAAGCCTAGATGAGACCTACTATACATGGCTTAATACCATGCAGAATCCTGCACTTTAAAATGATTGAACTCTGCAAATAAAGGGAAGTATGTTTATTAGAATGCTCAGATCCTTCTCCCAGAGTTGAACTTTTTTTGGGGAAGAATATGTGAGTAGGGAATTCAAGGAACTACATTCACTTTGGTGGCTAAGTGAATGTAGGAGAAGACTCCAAAGATCATTGTTTGGAAGTTTAGTGACAATATTTACAATGTTGGCTTTGAATATGGTTTCATAACATCCACTTTGGACTCTCTTTTCCAAAATGTTTGTTAATGTAAACATTTCTTGTGAGGACTGGCTCTTGTTAATCAAGGTTGTTTGGAATTGATTCAGGTGGGGTCATGTCCTTCCTGGAGAATTATTACCTTTCAGCCTCTAAATTAAACTTTTCAAATTGGAAAATGATGAGGCAGTGTGACAGGCGTTCAACATTTTTATTGTAGGAGATTTGACATGGAAACACTCTAGCCCTTGTTTCCTTACCAAAAATTAGTCAAAATGTGATTGACTCATGTAACCCATCTCTCCGAATTCCTGATCTCATGCCTGTTAACTTTTAGTACATTTCTGAGGTGGGTCAAATGAGGACCCAGATTGTTGGGGGCAATATGCTCACTCTGTAAACCGCTTAGAGAGGGCTGCAAAAGCACTGTGAAGTGGTAGATAAGTCTAAGAGTGCTATTGCTACAGCAGCTATTTTACAGCATTTCTATGCGTGAAAAATATTTTGTGTACCAATAAAGTCAGGTAACTATTATCATTGGAGCATATTAAAACCACACAAGAGATGGACCATCTCTTACATCAGAATGCATTTATTCAAATGCAACCGTGAGTCCTGCTGTTGCTATTGTGCAAGTAATTACTCTTCTTGTAGTCCAGGGGTCCTCAACATCTGGACCAGAGATGAGCACCGGTCCATGGCCTGCCAGGAACTGGGCTAAATAAGCAAGTGAAGCCTCATCCATGCATGCGCAGAAACCAGACAGCGTGCAAAACCATGCTCTCCTGGTCCACGGAAAAACTGCCCTCCATGAAACCAGTCTGTCCTGGCCCCGTCAGAGTCTTAAGTGTGTGGAGGAGGATCAGCCAGTGATGGGGCTGACGGAGGTCAAGGGGGTGGCCTTGTTGGCTTCAGAGGAACACAGGGAGGAGCAGGACAAGGCAGCTCTGGGTCCCTTGGGCTCGGGATGGCTTGCCAGCAGGGAAGAATGGGGGCAGGTTGACCAAGAGAGGGGGAAAGAGAATGCAGGCAGTGGAAATGAGGAGCAACGGAGCTCAGGCGATGAGCCAGGACCGCTCCCTCCTGATCCCCGAGCATGGAGAGTGGAGAGATGGGAACAGTGCAGTGCAGGCCGACCCGAAAACTCGGGACGAGAGCACCCTGCCCCTCTTCACACCTGGTGACTGAGATTTAAGGAGACTCTGTGGGGAGGGGCACTTGTTGGGAATAAGTGCTGAATTCGTGGAGTTTTGTGTGCCATTGCCGACGTCTGGAGTTCGCTGGACTTCTTGCCTTATAATTGCCTTGTTCCTTTACTTCATTGAACTCATTGCCTTGTTCCCTTGTCTCGCTGGACTTCTTGCCTTGAAGCTAACTACATTTTTCTGGACTACTCACAGCCAGAGGCTGCTGGAGGTGCGTATGTGAGCACTTTGCTTCAGGACTTGCCATAAATGTGGGAACATTTGGGGAAGTAGTGGGATATGACCGGTTCGCCCCAGTACGGGCATACCAGTGCCTGCTGGGAGCACCAGGTACCATTTCGGTATGCTGCTCTGGGGGGCCCACCCTCCTTACCTGTATTTGACTTTGGCGAACGTGCATGGAGCATACACCGCCTGCGTGACGCTCCACCGAGCAGGTGGAGCGTCGTGGGCGGTAAGTATGCATGCGCAATCTGCACATGTGCTCCGTGCATGCACGTGGTGAACGCCGGGCCCCATTGCAGCCTACCAGTTGCAATGGGATCCGGAACTGGTTTGGGGGAAAGTTGGAGCAATAAAGGGGAGTTTGAACTATCAGCTGACCGTGTTGCCTTTGTGCCTTGCCCCGGATCGTCACACAGTCCCTTGCACTCAAAAGGTTGCGGGCTGCTGTTCTAACAACCTACTAGAAGGCCAAAGTAATCTCTAGACCAAACTAGGAATTCTGCAGATGTGTTGTAAGAATGATATACATCTAATGTAGAAAGCTGCACAGGTAAAACTCCAGTACAAATATTTTAATTACAGAAGAGTAACTTTAAACTTAAGATGTATTCTTAAGAGAATATATCTCTTAGACTTAAGAGATATTCAAATGATTTGTGATTATGCCACTGTGTGAAAATCATCACAAAAGTAGACAGCTATTAACATGTACACTCAAAAGGGTGGGACTTGTATCATAACACATCCAACATTTTGCTAATTATGAATCTCTCCCCACAGATAACTCTAGATTAGACAGTATGCATAGTTTTGAGAACCAAGATTTACAAACCGTGACATTTCAATATTTAATAAATGCAACTCAAGGGAAGAAAAATGTCAGGAGTAACTCATTAATCGTGAGACACTGTGCACATTTAATGAACTCACCGGCCAAAGATGGGATTTAGTTGCTTTGGAATGTATTTGTCTCGGTCCTTAATTTGTGTTTCCCCCAATTTCAGCACAATATATGGATCAGATTTACCATCAGGGTCAGCAGGACTAAGATTAAAGGCCTGCAAAAAATTGGGAAAAAATATTATTTAATAAATGCTCTTCTGTGCATTAAAGCTGGTTTTCAAAGACAAACCTTGGACAGGGGGTTGGGCTTGAAGTCCTCCAAGGTCCCATCTAGCTGTAGGATTCTATGATTCCAAGAACCAAGGTGGGTCCTAAGCAGTTTACTACCGGTTCGCTGAAGGGCGTTTTGCTCGCACGCGCCCACCACACATGGCTATGCATGCGCAGTTGACTAAAAACTGTTCTGCACATGCGCAGAAACATGCCGGCAATGGCAGAAGAAACCAGGGAACCGATTCGGGGGCGTGGCAGGCCTGGGCCACTGTCGGTTCCAGCGACCCAAGCCGCCATACTGTTACCGGTTCAGCTGAACTGGTCTGAACCGGTAGGAACCCACCACTGCTCTGAGGGCACCAATCATACCAGGGCAACAAAACAGGAACACAGCTACCTGCCCTTCCTTTTCCTCTCCCTCACCTGCAAACACTGTTTCTATTGATCTGGCTGCACACAAACCGAATACATAAACAAACCTGTTAAACCACATCTCTTTTTTTCAGGGTCGTGCTGCATCTGTGAAGGTGCAGATGTGCAAAGTTTGAAAAAGTTGGGGAGTTTAAGCTCCTGTTTGAAGGCCCCTATGAAGCTCTTCTCCTTCACCTGAACTCTTTCCAACTCTCCCATTTACACAAGATTTCCAGTGTTTCCCCATTGAGTAAGTGGAAAATGTTCTGCTTTAAAATAAATGTGAGATTAAACCTGCCTTTCCCAAATATTTTCCCCACTATGAGAAGCTTCTGTTTTCCCACGGGTTCTCAAGGGGTTGAGGATCAATTTGTTCTTGCTTCTGTTTTGAGCAATCTGTTCTGAACAAGGGCTGACAGAAGAGGTCTGTGTGGTATTCCTGAACCATCTCTCCATCAGTCTAAAGCAGAGGTGTCAAACTCGCGGTTCGCAGACCAAATGCGTGACTGCCTGGCCACACCCACTCCCGTTTTAGCGAAGGGAAAAAGGTGTGATACATCACATGACGGCAATGTGTCGTCGTGGCTTGACGGTCTAAAGCAGGGGTGTCCAAACTTGAGAACTTTAAGACTTGTGGACTTCAACTCCCAGAATTCCCTAGCCAGCTGGCTGGGGAATTCTGGGAATTGAAGTCCACAAGTCTTAAAGTTCTCAAGTTTGGACACCCCTGGTCTAAAGCATCATTTCCCAACTTTGGTAACTTTAAGATGAGTGGGCTTCGACTTCCGGTTCCGGCGGCTACGGCGACGGGCAAGCTTTTGCCCGCTCCCGCTCTCCCGGTGGGCTTCCCCCGCTTCTGGGGGGGAACAGGACGCCCCGGAGAGGCGTCCTGCCGAGGGAGCGGCTCACGGAGGGTCCTGGCATCGGTGGCGGCTGGTGGGGGCTTCTCTGCTTCGCTCTAGGCACCGGGGAGCAGTATCGGAGGGCGCGTGGGCGTCTCGCTCCATGCCGATCGGAGAACGCAAAACTGAAGGAAGCAGCGGCGGTGCGGTGAGATGCTTCCTCTCTTCATTCCCTTACTTTTGAGTTGATGGACTTTTCAGTAATTTTAAAAGTTAATCTTTCGGATTCTTCTTGGAGGAGCGGCTGGAGGGGAGGGGGATTTCCCCCCCCCTTGGACAAGAGGCTTGAAAAAATTCTGCTCTCGCCCCCAGGGGAAGGAGGAGGGGGGAGAGCCAACTAATGATGCCTCACCCCAGTAAAAGTGTTTTTCATTGGACTTAGTCCCAGAACTTATTGATGACCTGAGAACTTTATGAACTTTTAAAATTTTTCCTATGCCTCTGAGCCCAAAGCTGGCAGGGCAAGATGGCACACTTCCGTTGTCTTCATGAACTGTGAAACCTGACTCCACCTTTAAAATTCAGGCTTCCGGTCTTTGTCTCCGTGTCACCCAGAGGAATCTCTTGTGGATTGCTACTTTTTGAACTCTTTGGAGAAAAAACTTTCATCTATTGCTAGGCTGATTAAAGAAACTCCCACCTGTTTGGATCTTCTGCCTCCTGGACTCATCTGCCTGCTCTACCTCTCCAGCTGCCCAGTCTCTACATTGACTGATCTCTTTGTTTTATAAACCATGTATCCAAAAAGACCACCCCCTGGAAAACCTGGCTTTGCTACTTCTGCACCGACATCTGCAACATCCAGCCCTGCCACACAGTCAAAGATCACAGAACTGATGCAACCTAAGAGTACAGAGATGGATTTGCAACAAATGCTCCAGCAACTCATACAAGGCCAGGAAGAAATTAAGAAACAATTAAAAGAAATGAAGGAAGAAATTAAAGAGAACCAAGTCCAAATTTATAAGAACTCACAGAGACTGGACCTTGTGGAGGGTGGGGTGGCGGAGGCGAGAGGGAGGGTAGAGGCTTTACAGAAGGGGAACAAAGAACTTGATATCCAACAAATGAAAACAGAGTTTGAGAGAATGTCCTTTTATCTTAGATTTCAAAATGTAATAGAAGCAGATGGGGAAAATATAAGGGACATTATGACTAATATTTTAGCTGAATACATACACAAAGATAAACAGCAGATGGAATGGGAGATAGATCTGGTTTATAGAGTGAATTCAGCATATGCCAGAACACACAATGTACCCAGGGAGGTTCATATTAAATTCCTTAGGAAAAGCACAAAAGATGAAATTCTAGGTGTACAAAGGGGGCAAGCATTGACATATCATGACAGGGAGATAACCATTCTGAAGCAGATCCCCCAAAAAATTAGGGAGAAAAGGAAAAACTATTCACAATTGGCGAATAAACTATACCAGAAGGGGGTGTGGTTTAGATGGTTGATGCCTGAAGGTATGCTGATATTCTGGGAGGAGACAAGAACCAGAATCAATACACCCATAGAGGCACAGGCCTTTATGGAAAAAAATAAAGCGAACCTAGAAAAAACAGAAGACGCTACAACGGTCATACAGGACACGGGAGGGGCCGGAGCTCTGCCAGCGGGGGGTGAAGGGGAAATATCAAGAAAGCTCAGATCACAAAAATGAATAAGAAAACCACAATGTTATAAACAGACCGAAAGTAATAATGAAGTTATATCTAGACTATATATTATATCTATAGAAATTGATTGAAAACTTTTTTTTCTAGAATTAATATGCTGATTTCTTATGATTATGTATTAATGTTTTATACTTAGATGTATCTTATGAGTTTGGAGGGAGGGGACGTCTGCCACACTTGCAACTGCCAAAATTTGTAACCATTCCACTTAGCCTTTTCCTTATAAATGTCTTAAAAAAACCAATAAAAATTTTTGGAAAAAAAAAAAAGATGAGTGGGCTTCAACTCCCAGAATTTCTCAGCCAATATGTATCAGGTGCAGAAGATCAGATCCATACATGAAGATCAATTAAATTTATTCCTACCCTGTTCCCCCTACCCCAAATAAGAGCTCCCCGGATAATAAGCCCAATTGGGTTTTTGAGCGCATGCGCTAAAATAAGCCCTCCCCAAAAATATTGCAACACAGCAGCAGCCATGAGGTGACCACACTCACCACTTCCTGCACCTCAAAAATAATAAGATCTCCCAAAAAATAAGGCAAGTGCTTATTTCAGGGGTCAAAAGAAAATAAGACCCTGTCTTATTTTGGGGGAAACGCGATAATTATGCCCAGGCACTGAAATCTACTCAACTAACAGCACCTGCTTGGAGTTAGATAAAGATCAATGGAATGCAAAGGAAGTTGAACATAGTTCGATTGTAGCTACATAGGGATTCTAGGCCAATTCCTCTTTTAACTCCCCCCCACAAGGTCTGCCACTCCTCCTACAAGCAGAGGTGCAAGTTTTTTGCTTTTTATAGATCTTTACATCTTCATTATCTTGGAACGCTTTCTTGCATTGGAACCAATGGAATCTTTTTAACTTAAAAGAAGAATTTGACGGGAGTTTAAGGGATACTTACGGCCACAATGTATACTCTGATAAGAACATTCACTGACTGATTTGGGGGTAGGCCTTGCAGAATTCTCAGAGAACCTCCGTCGCCCGAGGAAGAATCTTCAGGAGTTTTGTATATGCAGAAGCAGCCCTTCGGTCAATATATACGACATGGCTAAATTACTCGTGTCAAATAAACTCAGGTAATGCAGACAAAAAAACAACAACAACATTTTGGAAATTATTCCCTAACCCTCTTAATCTTATGTTGGTGCTCTTCTTTCATTTCTTCTTAAGGACAACTTTATTTAATATTTTAGTCACCTCTGGCAATATCTCGGCATTGTTATTTTAAGTCTAGCATTCAAAGGAATGAAACAGATGTGGCTAGCAGCTCTGCAATCAATATTTAGATTTTCTGACTTGTTTATCTGCTGTTAGGTTTCTTACCTTGGTCTGGCAATTATAAGATTAACAATCTCAGAACAACAGGTCAGTGCTGTATTTCTGTTAACTTGCCAAAGTAAAAACACGGATACTATTTGACAGCTGGATTAAGGTCTATAAATCTTAACTCAGGGGTGTCCAAACTTGGCAACTTTAAGACTTGTGGACCTCAACTCTGAAGTTCACAAGTCTTAAAGTTGCCAAGTTTGGACACCCCTGTCTTAACTGGTGACATTCTAACTAAACTAAAAGAAAAATATCACAAGTTCAACTCTTTTTTCCCCCACTATATAAGGAAACTATGGATGTTGGTGATAGTGCAATATGCAGCTAAATATTATTATTTTTTATGGCATCTAAAATGCTTTCTGACTGCACTGCCAAAGTTCAGTGGCATGGTTTTGAAATATGAAAAGAGGTGCCAACTATGCAATACTTTAGTGCATCTCAACCTCAGCAAATTTAAGATGTGTGGACTTTGGATGGTTTGTCTTGCTGGCTGGGGAATTCTGGGAATTGAAGTCTACACACCTTAAAGTGAGATTTGGACATAACATGAAACAGGGTCAGACTATAAGACCTCCTGGGGACCCCACCTATCCCTTCTATTTTGTTATACATTTACTGAGTCTTGAACCAGAAACTTGAACTCTGGAAATACAAATGTCAGACCACAACATCT
The DNA here is from genome assembly GCF_964273705.1 of Natrix helvetica. Lineage (NCBI taxonomy): Eukaryota > Metazoa > Chordata > Lepidosauria > Squamata > Natricidae > Natrix > Natrix helvetica. The sequence continues at coordinate 156,713,839 of NC_138550.1, read as the reverse complement.
GTTCTAAGGAGGCCAAGTCAGTTAGAGGTCTCGCCTACGAGTCAGGCATATAGCTTAACCCCAAAAGCCAGTAAGTATTCAGTGCTTCCTGCTTGCCTATTGCAGCCTAGACATGAAAGGGAAACACAGTAGAATTCACTTCTTCGCTTAGAATTAAGGAATTTAGCCAATAAGAATGCTTTAAAATATTTCCGTGTTTTTGATGCTTTGAATACAATATAAAAATGTGTGTTTGGATTAGAACGCTGTTCAGATGTTAGAAAATTGTTATCTCTTATCTGAACCATTTGGCCAAATAAAGCTATTTCTTGATCTCGCAGTCGAAATCTCCTGATTTTCTGCAACACTAGGGTTGAGAACAATGGTGTATTTCATAAAATAGGATGGCTTAAATTTTACTGTATTGTAAGCCTAAACTGAGTTAGAGTCCAAATAGGGAAGGAAGGAAGGAAGGATGGAAGGAAGGAAATCAAGACCACTCCAAAAACTGTGTCAAAAATTGGAAACCTTTCAGCATATTTTATATAACATTATCTACTATGTGAACAATCTATGGCAGCCTTAACACTCCCCAAATTATTCAATCGCTTATATATCGCTTACCCACTTTTGTTCTGAAAATGATCTTCATTTGTCAATCAGTGAAGAGCGACAAAATATTTGACCTTGTTTTGCTGCAACATTTGGCTTATAGATCAATATAACCCTCTGTCCACTTCTTAATATTTACATATATAGTAGCTCAGTGATTCTCAACCTCAGCAACCTAGCAAGAGGTGTGGACTGCAACTCCCAGAATTCCCAAGCCAGCAAAGTTCATTGAGGGTCAGAGCTGATTTAATTCTGAGGAAAAGCAAGGCTGCCAAGCTTTGCAGATAAGGTCACCTATGTTTGCACTCTCAGAAGATTGAAGCAGTACAGGGCAGTAACGAGTAATATGAATTTTTCTACTACACCTATCCGTGACATATCACACATATATTTTGTCCGTCTTGAACCCTACCTTAAATTTCCCGACAATCCTGTCTTCAAAACCAGTATGATCTTCCTCAGTAATTTTGCCTCGAAGGAGTTCAAATGTTTTTACCCAGTCTTCAAAATTGTTGAACTCGCTCTCCAAATCGCCATCATAGACCTGGGGGGGGGACGGGGGGGGGGGGAACGGGGAATGGACCAAAATTCACTGCTAAGGAAGAAAAGCACAGGTCTTTTCTTTTCTGTATTACTATAGCTTATTCGCATGTATTCTGTTTGGTTTCCATTTATGTATTTGCTATTTTGTTACTATATTTTAAAAATAAATTGCTTTTATTACTTTATTTTATATTTCCTATGTGCCTTGCAGGGGTGGGTTGCTACCGACATTACTGCCGTTTTGGCGCACAAATTTTTTTGCATGTGCGCGCTCTCGTTCTGCGCCAGTGGTGGGTTATAGGCGGTATGCCCCGGTACGGGTGTACTGGAGCCTTCCCGGAGCACTAGGTACTGTTCCGGTACGGTGCTCTAGAGGGCCCACCTGCCCGCCCAAGCTCTTTACCTGTGCTTTAAGCCTTTGGTGCTTTCACACACACGCATGGCACGTACAGCGCCTGCGCGATGCTCCGTTAAGAAGCTGGATCATTGCGGAAGCTTGCAGAAGCATTGCTGGAAGCTACGACCAGTTGGAGTGGGATCCGCAACCCACCACTGTTCTGCGCGCATGCACATTTGCATCTAAAAAGGTCTGCGCAGACGCATAGCTGTAGAAAAGGGGGGGACATTTAATTTTTGCAATGAAGATGGATCTGCGCATGCACAGAACTGAAAATCAAGATGGCGCCACCACTGATAGAACCAGTTTGGGGGGGTGGCAGGCAGGCCCGAACCAGTAGAAACCCACCTCTGGTGCCTTGCCTAGAGAGTCTAAACTATGCTATATAGCTATATATAGCTATATAAATAGTCCTCGTCTTATGACTACAATTGAGCCCAAACTTTATGTTGTTAAGTGAGACATTTTTTAAATGAGTTTTGCCCAATTTCACAGCCTTTCTTGCCACAGTTGTTAAGTGAATCACTGTGGTTGTTAAGTTAGTAACACAGTTGTTAAGTGAATCTGGATTCCCCATTGACTTTGTTTGTCAGAAGGTCACAAAAGGTGATCACATGACCCTGGGACACTGCAACCGTTGTAAATATGAATCAGTTACCAAGCGTTTGAATTTTGATCACATGACCATGGGGCTGCCGCAACATTCATAAGTGTGAAAAACAGTCATCAGTCACTTCCTTCAATGCCATTGTGACTTAATATAGTCACTAAATAAACTGTTGAAAGCCGAGGACTACCTGTAATTCATAAATTCATCACATAAACAACTTAACAACCTTTCAGTTGTAGCACTGCACTGTATAAAGCAAATTTAATGATGTTTCCTATCAGTTGTGTTAAGTAAGCTTCTGTGTTCAGAAATTTGAAACAATCATTGACACAAAACAAGATGATTACTCTTGCTTTCATAATTGAGATCTTTTTTTTTTATCCAGAAGATCTCCTCTTATGTGCCTTATTTTATTCAGGCAGGGAAGTTCCGATCCACATGTGAAGGTCATTAAACACATTTACTGCTAAAACACCTATGCACAGGAATGTTCTCAACTAACGGTTAGCATTTGCTTGGAGTTAGATAAAGGCGAAAGAAATTCAAGGGAAGTTGGACTTAGTCTGCTTGTGCCTACATAGGGATTCTAGGTTAATCCCTCTTTTAACTCCCCCAAGTGCTACCACTCCTTCTCCTATAAGATAAAAGTTCCCCTTTCATATATGTGCTAGCTGTTCCTGACTCTAGGGGGTGGTGCTCATCTCCATTTCAAAGCCAAAGAACCAGCGCTGTCCGAAGATGTCTCCGTGGTCAGGTGGCCAGCATGACTAAACATCGAATGCACACGGCACACTCTTACCTTCCCACCAAGGTGGTCCCTATTTTTCTACTTGCATTTTTTTACGTGCTTTCAAACTTCTAGGTTGGCAGAAGCTGGGACAAGTAACGAGAGCTCACTCTGTTATGCGGCGCTAGGGATTCGAACCGCCAAACTGATCAACAAGCTCAGCGTCTTAGCCACTGAGCCACTCTTTCCCTATAGGAGTACAGAATTATAGCTGGTTTCATTTCACGCTGAATACCAACTGTCCTGCATTCCTCAAACACCGTCCTAATGTTCCAAACTGGGATTTCAGTTTTCCAAATGAAATCAGTATAAATATGAAATATTCTCAGATCTGAATGAATCATAATTAACTTTACCTCCATGGTGGCTAGCCTGGAAGACGTCTCTGTCACTTTGGCTTTCAGCAATTTCTCTTTCTTCTTTTTATCTGGCTCATCTACAGTGCTAAAGCTGACAGAGGCTGTAGTGTCTTTTGCTATAAAAATGAAAATACAGTTATTATAATGGTAATGGCTCTGACAAAAATAGAACTGCTAGGTATGGACTGTACAAATCCAGACCAAAATCCAGTTAGAGGGCAACTAAAAGTTTCTGTTTGCTCCCATCAAGATTTCTGCACCAAGAATGAAACTCAAGGCTACTATTACTGAAACCAGATAAGTAACTGTAAACATGCTAGCTGAGGAATTCTGGGAATTGAAATCCCCAAGTCTTAAAGTTGCCAAGTTTGGAGATCCTTGCTAGAAAGCTCAGCTACTCATGTCAAAAAACTGCTTCAGTTTTGCTTCTGTTCAGGCCCACCCATGCTGTTCCTTTCCATATTTCCACAGGCATAGCCTTCACACCATACTCCTTTTCACACTTCCTTTGGATTTAAATAGCTCTTCATAAATAACCACGCTTATTTAAATAGCCTTTGATTTTAGGTCTGGCAAAATATTTCAAATTTCTTCACACCGGCATTCAGATTTTCCAAGCCAACATTTGATGCTTGTTCCATATTTTCTATGAAGGCGTACACTGTGCTGTAGGAAGTTAGCACCCACCCCCTCTTTAAAAGATGAAATGTTTTAGGAAATATTAAAAGGGCAGAATATTTTCCCTAAAAACAAGGCAGAAACACAGCCCCCGCTTTGTAAATGGGCCATTAAGGCCTGAGCCAGTCTATACTACATAACAAAGATGTACCTCCTTCACACAGAGCCATAATAGGAAGCCCAAAGCCCTTTCATTACATCATCACCCAGCACGAGTCAACCAAGCTTGGGACTCAGGGCAGCCTACAGAGTTGCCCCTGCAGGGGCCCATGGGAGTCTGACACCCAATCAGAATATAAGATCAAATTCAAAAGCCCAGAGAGGATATAAAACTCTGGCACTCTCAGCATCTCTTCCCTTTTTTTCTTCACCCAAGATCTTGAAGCATGTGATCCTGTCCACCATTAAAACCATCTTTCCAAGTAGCCTCCATGTTTCCAGTGTCTTTTCCCCCACTTGGAACTGAACCCAGAAGGACATTTCTTCCAACAATATTTACCAAGACAACAAGGGCAACGATGGCACATGGCGTCAGGATTTCCAGGTAAATCAAACAGGAAATATGGCAGATAAGCTAATTCTACTTTATAGTATGGCTACCTTAACAAAATCTTACAGGTCTGAAGGTACAATTCTTTGGCTGTCTCCTTCACAGCTTGAAAAGCTAGGGAGGGTCCCTTCTGAATCTCTTTCTCCATCCATTATACAGCTGTGGACTATGCCTTCTCTTATCTGACCATTCTCTAGGCAGTATCTCTTTGTCCCCCTCTCCAAGATCTTTCCCACATACTACTATGCATAGCCTGCTAAACAGCAGAACTGCATTTCAAATGAGGGCAAAATTACACTGAACATGAATACAGAATCAGAAAGAATAACTCCGTATAATTTGGCTAGCTGATTAAAAAAACTTCACTCAGGGGCAGGATGCAAATAACCCGCATAATTAAATCTCCCAGACGTTCTGCTGTGTCAGTGGTTTAAAGATTAAAATTCCACTCACCTTCACCAACTTCCCAGCTAATAACAAGTTACACAAAAGATGAGATTATGAGCCACCATCTTCTTAATAAAACTTCTCTAAGATGCTATAGCTTGAATTAACCCGCTCCTTTCCTGCAGTCCATCTCTCTGCTCATTTAGACTAGAAATTTAGACTAAACGCTCAAGTTTAGGGCCAAAGTAGACAAGGAATGCCCAGCATTTCTCCATGTTTTCCTTGCCAGTAGTAACTAGAGAGGGGTATATCAGAAGTGCAACCAGAGGGAGGGAAAATTAAACATCACCCCTTCCTATATAATCTCAGTTATAAAGTTCCTATGAGAGGGATGGCCAAATAACCTCACACACCGTGTGAATGCAAAAACAGGTCCCATAACCTTGAGCCTGTTTTCTGCAGCCATAGATCCCATCTATGAAATTGCAGTAGGTAAGAAAGAACCTACTGTTACAAGTTCTCCATGAAGAAGGCTGTTGGGGGGGGGGGGTGTCCTTTGTCACTTAGAATCTCCTTCTATGTGGGCGTGCCTTAAGTATGCCTTTTGAGACCTTTCTGAAATGTGCTAAACTTCTGAATCTCATTAGCATGGCTGGCTGGGGAATTCTGGGAGTTGAAGTTCACAAGTCTTCAGGTTGTCAAGGTTGGACACCCCTGATGTAGACCATCCACATTTGCTGCCAACATACTTGAGGTAAAAGTCTTTTGCATTCCGGTAATCCCATCTGTTTTAGTGGATACTAGTTGATAATCTGGCATAGCCCAGATATGTATTTATCCCAATCCTGTATTAGAGGGAGCCCCCTTGTGAAGTACCATGGCAACTCCACTGTGCTGTACAGTAGAAGCTATTTTAAGGCACAACAGGCTGTATCTTAACAGAAAATGAATCCAAAATGCACACTATCACTGGCAAAGGTTCAGTGACTTGACACTATGGATTTAATTCAGTCCTTTTGATTTCAGCGGCCCAGGCATTCCGGAGTTATGCTAGAACATACACACACAGACACACACGGCCATTTACATGTGTGTGTGTGTGTGTGTGTGTTTCTGTGTGTGTGTGTGATTGTGTGTGTGTGTGTGTGTGTGTGTGAGAGAGAGGGAGAGAGAGAGAGAGAGAGAGAGAGAGAGAGAGAGAGAGAGAGAGAGAGAGAGAGAGAGAGAGAGAGAGAGAGAGAGAGCGCTCTGAATACCCCATGGAACTTTCAAAGGTGCTTTTTCAAAAGTCAACTGGACATTGTTTTTCCTTGAAGACATTTTGCTTTTCATCCAAGAAGCTTCTTCAGTTCTGTTCAGAACTCTTCAGAACAAAAGAATCTTCTTGGATGAGAAGCGAAAAGTCTTCAAGGAAAAACAAGTCCAGTTGTCTTTTGAAACGTCATCTTTGGGACAACCAGGTGATAGGAATGAAGAGGAATTGCCATGATAATGGACTTCTCTTTCTCCTTCTATAAATGACATTTTCAGTGGGATCAAAAATTCCTTTTCCATGGAAAGATATATTCTGTAGGCAAACAGACATTTTGGATACAAATCACTTAGAATATACCAGAATACTGGTTGAGTGTGAATATTCTTGAGAGAATGGACTGTTACCATTTACTATGAAAAACACTATTAATAAAAATGTAAATATTTACTCACATATTCCTGGTTTTCCATCATTGAAATCGAAGACTTTTGCCTTTGGAATAAAACAAAAAGTTTAGATACTTATGAAAATACAGATCAAGCGGCTTAACTGCAATCCAGCTTTAACAAATTTACTTTCTGTTATTTAATTATTTACTTAGGGATGAAGCCAAATGTATGTGTCCCAAGATAATATTGCAGGAACCAATTGGGTTGATCACCAGGACCAGAGTTTTTGTCTTCTGAGCTTTAGGACTCGTACTAGAGCCCATCTTCAGGGAACTTCTCTCTAGCAGAGTGTGTGCTATTCCCTGGGTGGTGCCTGTTGTATGTGGCTTTTTAGATGCTGACTGGGGTGTTGATGGCTGGCCATTAAATTGTTGGCTGTGGTTTGCTTGTGCTGCCCAGCCCTTGCCTTCTAAGTACTTGATAATCTGGTGGTAAATAAGCATGCCTGTTGACTGAAGAGGGGGCAGAGGTGGTATTCTACCGGTTCGGACTGGTTCACCCGAACCGGTAGCGGAAATCGCAGGTGGCCCCGCCCACTCGCCCCAGCTCTATGGAATCCCATTTAAGCCCTTTTTTAGCCAGAAACGCATGCATGCGCTCACATTTGCAAACCAGTAGGGAAGGTACGTAAGTACCACCCCTGACGAGGGCCCGTTTCCCAGGTTTCAATCACTTCCCTGGCTGTTTTTGTGCCTGCTTGTCTGACAGTCTTAGTAGCTGCAAAATTGAATGTATGTCCTTGCTCATTTCATGTGAGGCTACCAATGAGTTCAGGACTTACTTAGGAAACTCTTTAATGGAAACTGTGTGTGTGTGTGTGTGTGTAATATCTGAAAAGGAGCTATTCCTACTCAGGAAAAAAACTTCAATTCCCCCCCCCAAAAAAAATTATATCACATAGAAAAATAGATTAAAATGTGTATTATGACTTTGCCTACCTTTTGTACTTTTTGTATTGAAGCATAATACTTTGACCACCAATCAATGACATTTTCAGCAGATTCATCCACGACAGTTCTCTTTTTTTTTTTGGTAGAGCGGTAAATTGATTTTTTGCGGTCCTTAAAAAAATGTCACAGGTAAAAATGACTTTTGCTTGGAGTCCTTTTTTTAAAAATGTACTTTGGTATCTATTTTTCATTATATCAACACAGTTATTCCCTAACAAATGGTTCCAATTTATACAAATGTCTAGGACAAAGAAATACTGAATAAGGATAGATTAAATCTGGTTTTCTTGTAGGATGATGAATTATAGGCCAGTTTAGTCTAGTAGTTAAAACACCAGGTTGAAAACTAGGAGAAAGTGAGTTCTAGTCCCACCTCAGGCATGAAAGCTGGTTGGGTAACTTTGGACCAATCACTAGCTGATGATCTGCTCTAATCCTGCCTCAGTCATTGAAGCAGCTAGGTGACTTTAGCCTGTCACTCTTTGTCAGCCCAACTCACACCATAGGGCTGTTTTAGTGAAAAAAATAGGAGCGTGAAGAAATATTAGCGGTGTTCAACGTTTTGAGTTATTAATAAAAATAGTAAAGATGAGATTTACCCTGAAAATAAGGCGGGGTCTTATTTTCTTTTGACATCCCCCCCAAATAAGCGCTTGGCCTTATTTTCGGGGAGGTCTTATTATTTTTGATGAGCAGGAGGCTCCTTAACTTTGGCCTGTGGCTCGTGGATCAGCTGATCTAGAGAGGGCCGGAAGTTATTTCGCTGTTTCTGGCACACTCTTGCCAGCCCTAGCGTCTGTGGGCCTGGCTCTCTTTTTGCGGCCACCACTAAGAGAAGGGACACAGTAGCTAGGGTTTGTGGGAGCAGCCTCTGCAAGGCCGTTCTGCGTGGATGGCAGGTGCATGTGGGCCACGTCGAGCATGTTCCCCCCCTCCCCTCAGGAAATCGCCACGATGTAGAAAAGATGTGGAGACTCTAGAAAGAGTGCAGAGAAGAGCAACAAAGATGATTAGGGGACTGGAGACTAAAACATATGAAGAACGGTTGCAGGAACTGGGTATGTCTAGCTTAAGAGAAAGAAGGACTAGGGGAGACATGATAGCATTGTTCCAATATCTCAGGGGTTGCCACAAAGAAGAGGGAGTCAAACTATTCTCCAAAGCACCTGAGGGTAGAACAAGAAGCAATGGGTGGAAACTAATCAAGGAGAGAAGCAACTTAGAACTGAGGAGAAATTTCCTGACAGTTAGAACAATTAATCAGTGGAACAGTTTGCCTCCAGAAGTTGTGAATGCCCCAACACTGGAAGTCTTTAAGAAGATGTTGGATAGCTATTTGTCTGAAATGGTATAGGGTTTCCTGCCTAGGCAGGGGGTTGGACTAGAAGACCTCCAAGGTCCCCTCCAACTCTGCTATTTTATTATATTGTAAAAGGTGGGGACAGGTTGCATATGTGGTTAAATATTTTAGAGGAGGACTTATTCTCGGGGGAGCGCTCATTGTAACACATGCACTTATTATCCACATGTGGTTATATTGGGCTTATTATCCAGGGAGGTCTTATTTTCGGGAAAACAGGGTGTGTGTGTGTATATGTGTGTATATATATACTGTAAATACATACATATACATACACACATATACACCCACACACATATATCACACACATATACAGACAGGCAGACAGACAGACACACACAAAAGCATAGATACACACACACACATACATACATACATACATACATACATACATACATACATATATATATATATATATATATATATATATATATATATATATATATTACACACACCCACACACCCACTTTTCTTTTGTGCTCTTTCTGTTTTTTCAGATCAGGCCTGTCTAAGCTGTAGCATTAAATTATATAACAATTTTCAGCATGGTTACTCATCCTAGTTTATGTTCCTATAAGGAACAAACTATAAGCAATAGCTTCATTATCCATAGCCTTTCGGGTATAATAATGTGACGTTATAGTGCTCATGGTCATATAGATACAGTCTATTTGATTTTATGCATTTCTGTTTGTCATGGCCACGAGGCTCATAAGGGCAATAGGGTTGCATCTGGTCGTTGTCACCTGTTAAGCACCACCCAGGGAGCATGTGAAGCTTAAGGGAAGCTACGGATGTGATACGGTGTAAAGAAGCGCCTCTGCCCTGTATCAGTGGGGATGGGAAGATTTGCCTTGTTGCGATTGTGGTACTGATATGCAAACTATTCAACGTATTGTAAAAGATTGCCCACAAGGTGTGTTCTCTGGTTCCATAGAAAATTTGCACGAAGCAACGCCAATTGGACATCCAGTTGTGAGGCCACTGCCATATCCCCTTTGCATATACAAAACCTACTTACAATAGTTCATTTAGTGACCATACGAAGTTACAGCGGCACTGAAAAAAGTGAATTATGACCGTTGTTCACAGTTACGACCTTTGCAGCATCCCCATGACCATGAGACCAAAATTCGGATGCTTGGCAACTGCTTCATATTTATGACCATCACTGCATCCCAAAGTCAGTTTGCAGCCTTCTGACCAGCAAAGTCCACGGGAAAGCCAGTTTCACTTAACAATTGGGTTACTAACTTATCAACTGTGATGATTCACATAACAATCGAAGTTAAAAAAAAAAAGTCATAAAATGGGGCAAATGTTACTTAACAAATGTTTCACTTAACAACAAACATTTGAGGCTCAATTGTGGTCAAGGACTACTTGTAATTAACATGGATTGTCTGTATATGTTTACTTCTCTTCTGTCATGTTCTCATCAAACAATTAACAACTGTGTCATTAACTTAACAACTGCAGTGCTTCACTTAACAGCTATGGCAAGCCAGGTCATCAAATGGGTCAAAATTCACTTAACTGTTTCGCTTAGCAATAGCAGTAGAACTTAGACCAGGGGTCGGCAACCTTAAATACTCAAAAAGCCACAAAGGTCCTAAGCGGAAACCCCCCATGCAGTTCTGGAGTTGACCAGAAGTCTGGTTCCCCCACCATAGAGTCTCCTCCTAGCGCAGTGTTCTTCCTCTACCTGTTCTAACTGAAAGCTCTATCAATTGTGGAGCTGACCAGAAAACCCACCCCTTGCCATAGAGTCTCCCCCTGGAACGCTGTGCTTCCTACCTACCCACCGGAAGCTCCTCTCAAAATTGTGGCGCCGACCAGCAACAGGGAGCTGCAGAAGAGAGATGAAAGTGCCACATGCGGCTCCAGAGCCCGGGTTGCTGACTAGGACTTATATACCACTTTACAGTGCTTTACAGCCCTCTCTAAGTGGTTTACAGAGTCAGCACATTGCCCCAAACGGTCTGGGTCCTCATTTTATCCACCTCGGAAGGATGGAAGGCTGAGTCAACCTTGAGCCTGGTGAGGTTTGAACTGCCAAACTGGCAGTTGGCAGCCAGCAGAAGTAGCCTGCAGTACTTCACTCTAACCATTGCGCCACCGTGGCTTAGCAACATAAATGTTGGGCTCAACTGTGGTCATAAGTCGAGGACTATATGTATATATGTTTTTGAGCTTGGTATATTTTTTGCACCTTGTTTCATCATAAAGAAGGGAATGCATTGTCTAGTGGAAAATGCAAAAAGCTCCCAATTGGATGTTACTTACTTTCAATCTTCCATCTTTTGAAGGTCTAGAGGAAGAGGCTAATGAATGTTTCCGTGAAGGAGCTGGCGGTAGCAGCGGGGGTGATAGGGGAATATGTACTTCTGCTGCTTCAGGTTTTGGGAAGGGTAAATGAGGCACTCCGTGTTCCACATCAACATAAATGTGATCTGATGGAGGTGATGGAAGTTGACTTATGTGAGGTTGTGCTGGAGCAGCAGCTGGAGCAGGTGAAGCTAGAAAGAAGTCAATAAATAAAATTCAACAAGAGGCACCACGAGCCGGTTCTTTGATATTTCTAGGCCGGCCCCATGGGCCAGATTTAAGCACCCCATAGGCCAGATGTGGCCTGTGGGCCTCGAGTTTGACACCCCGTAACCTATAGGACTACCCTCATCAGACCACTATGCTATTACCACCACTACCCTTCCATGCTGCTCAGCTCAACAATATAAAACAAACAAATGTTAGAATTTAACAATGAGACATTAACCAATAAATCCTGCTAAAGTAGATGTCACAAAAACAACCAGCTCCACTTAATTAGCAACAGCAGCGTGGTCTCCAAGGCCTTACATCTTCACAGCTCTATGAAAAGAAAGGAGGGTGGATTCTGATCGGACTTTTGGCACGACTTACCTTTGTCCACTTCCACAATATCAGCTTCTTTAGCTAAGGAAACAAGAGGTTCCTTGAATTTATGCAGAAACTGCTTAAGGCAGTTGATGGTGTGAGTCCCCACGAGAGTGCTACGGCCAAAGGCCCTCCAGTCAACCACACAGATGCTTAGTGGAGGATGCAGAAGTTCATTTTCGGGCAATTCCTAACAATGGAGAAACATAAAAGAACCAGTCAGATCTTTCCTTATCTTCTCAAAACGGCAGTTTTCCTCATTTCCTTTCTGCACATTTTAGTTCTAACTGGAAATGCGTTTTCTATCAAATCCCACAAGAAAATCCTCTGTCGATTGGATTTCTGTTATTTACTTGAGATGATTTGCAGTTTGTCTTCTAGATTTTTTTTCACAGAAGCTGGATTTCTTTAAATATTACGTCTCATACTTGGTAGAAAGGCCACTGGTGTTTTAGAACCTTAGATAGATAGATAGATAGATAGATAGATAGATAGATAGATAGATAGATAGATAGATAGATAGATAGATAGATAGATAGATAGATAGATAGATAGATTCAGTGATGTGCAGTCAGGTGAGGCAAGTGAGGCACAGCCTCACCGCTCTCATCATGAAAAGAAAAAAAGATGTAAAAGGAAAAAGCTGAGCTAGTTGCTGCCTCACCGTGGATGACTCTGCTTAACTGTTAAAAAAGTCTCTAAAAAAGCACCCTCTACTATGAGGCAGGAGAACTGCATGCCTCATCTAGTCTGACTTTAGGCGTTTTATGATCAGTTAAGCAGAGTCATCCACGGAAGCCAGGCAAAGAGCCATGCTGTAGCACACACACTTTCCCCCAGCCTCTTTCTTTTGAAAGGCTCGGATTGGCTCCCCTCCAGCTTCTATGCCTCTCCTCTCACCCCAGCCTGCCAGCAGGAAGTGAGTGGGTGGGCTTTATTGCGTTCCAGGCATTTCCCACCCAGACAGCAGGCTGCATTTGCAATGGTGGAGGTGTTTGGGGAAGGCAGCAGGGGAATGGGGGGGATGGCAGAGGAGCTGCTTTCAAGCCGCTGGAAAAGATATCCAATCCAACTTTTGGGTGTTTGTGTATTTGTTTGAGAGTGAGTGAGAGAGGGAAGGGGGTAGGAGAGATAGTCCAATCCAACTTCTGTGTGTGTGTGTGTTTGAGAGAGGGGGAGGAAGGGAGAGAGAAACAAATGCTGCTGTTTTAAATCGGAACTGAGCATGCCTGGCTGTGGAATTCTGGGAGTTGAAATCCACAAGTCTAAAAATATTTGAAACCCACCACTGTGTCAGTGCCTCACCAGCCATAAACCTCACCGCACGTCACTGGAACCTTTCATCATCTATTTCCAACATGTCATTGGTCCTTTGAACAATCCCATTAAATATCACAAAGATTAAAATCTATTGGATTTAAAATAACTGCAGATGTTTCTCTTCAAAAAAAATAGCCTTAGTTATAGTCCAACCTTACATAAACCTCTCAGTAAAAATCCCATTTAATTCCAGACATTTTGTGATTTAAAAACAACAAGCCTCTGATCTTGCACCTACTAAATCCTAGTTATTGGATTCACCTTCATTTTCATTTTAATTAAAGTCACGTTTGAAGTCTGTCCATTTATTGATTCATAAGAACCTTGGAACAAGAGACTTGTCATAATTCGTTCTTTCCAAACTTGGATAACATGCTACGGTGGCTAGACTTTTATATTAGACACATTTATTTGATCAGACTACCTGATTAATTTATCATGAAACATAAATTCTTTGATGATCACTACAATAGGAGCGTATTGAACTGACACTTCTGAAACTGCACACAAATTAAGATAATTAAATCATCAAAGCCATACTTGTCCAAATGTTCTAACGAACTTCACCACTCATAAAGTGCACAGCAAGATATATATACATTATGCAAAGATCTTACTAAAATAAGTATATTATCTGATAATGTGAAAAACAAAAAAAGCATACCTGAATTATACATTTGCAAAAAATATGCATGCATTCTCAATATTTTTAAAATAAACATTCTTAAACATGTAGAAATGAAATGAAATGAAATAGATTGATAAAAATGGCTTTAAAAAAGGGTGAACTCAGCTGACCAGCGCGCATTTTCATTTTTCTAGGAGAAGGGTGGGCGCTAACTTTCTACAATCTTAATGATGTAATCAACAATCCTGTAATATTTTTCTTAAAATTGTATGCCAAATGCCGCTAGAAATGCGAAGTGCATAGGGAAAGTTAGTGAAAAACAATGCAAGAGGAGTTTGGAAGGTTAATTATTTTCTTTCAGGGCATAGTTTCAGAGGTGGGTTTCTGCTAGTTCGCCTCAGATCGGGCAAACGAACCGGTAGTAAAATAAATTGAAACCCACCACTGCATAGCTTTTTTTTTTTAAAGATAAGAATTTCCTCTCTCCTGTGCAGGCAGCATTAGGGATAAAAATTTCATGGGTATGAACCATACTGTAATTCTAACTGTTGGTTATCAGCTATCCCACAAGAATGGCAGCTGAAGAAGGTAGGAAAGTTATACTTAATGCCATTCTGACATTTTAAAAATGAAACGAAATTCACAATCGGGTTGTAATCTCTGATTTCAACCACAGTGTAAATGTCAAGAGCCTAGACCAGGGATGTCCAAACTTGGGAACTTTAAGACTTGTGGACTTCAACTCCCAGAATTCCCCAGCCAGCAGAGCAAGTCTTAAAGTTCCCAAGTTTGGACACCCCTGGCCTAGACAAACATGTGGAATTACTTCTGAGCCATTTCCCTTATTGTTCCTCACCTATAGAGGGAAATCTTGCTAAACTAAAGCAACTATTTGTTTTCTATAGAGGTATTTCACGAGAAGGTATTTCACAATATATAGAGGTATTTCACAAGAGTCCTCCACTCCTCTGCTCACAATAGAATCCCTTACGCGACCAGGCTCAAAATTTTGGGCTTAGATAACCTGGAACAGAGATGGGTTTCAGCCGGTCCTGTCCAGTACGTGCATACCGGTTGAAAGAATTTAGCGTGCTTCCCGTACCGGGGCTTCCAGGGGCCCGGTACCAGAATGGTCCCTCCCCTGGCCTGCCCCCCTTCACCCGCCAGCAGAAGCCTTCCGGGAGGTTTTGGCTGGCGCAAGCGCACGGAGAGAGGGTGAGGAATCGCAGAGGGAGGAAATCGCATGGATTCCCCACCCCCTTATTGGAAATGAGGTGGCTGTCAGAGGAGAGAGCAGCGTGCACCCGTGGGCTTCCCCAATGAATCCTCCCCTCCTGTTCCTTCTTCTGCTGTTTGGGTCGTGCTCCCTTGTTTCTGACAGCCGCCTCGTTTCCAATTTGCGGGGGAGGAGAGAAGAAATCCATATTTTCCATCCCTCTCCATGGATCCCCACCCCAATTGGAAACGAGGCGGTTGTGAAAGACAAGGCAGTGTGCCCCGTGCGGCATGTACAAACAGCAAAAGAAGGAACATGAGAGGAGTTCCACGCGGGGCTTTTCAAACATCCGAACTCCTCTCCAGAGTGGAGCGTGGAGCGACTCCGGAACCCATCCACAACCCCCCATGGAAAACATAGGCACACGCACACACACTGCACAATTACAGCCCCGGAGAGAGAGACTCTCGGAGGGAAGCCAGAAGCAGCGGGATAGCCGGGTGCCTTGCCCTCAGTGGGAGGAGGGGCCAGTTGGGGAGGGGCTTTGGTCGTGCTGTCTCTGGCGGATGGAGCTTTACTGTCCTGCAGCGAAGATTCCATCCCTCATCCCAGAGCCTTCATAATGGCAGGAACGTGGTCTCACTCGCCAGGGCTTGTGCAGAGGCTTCCCTCTCTGGGCCTGTAATTGTGCGAGGCATGTCTGTACCTATCTTTTCCACAGTGTGGGGCCGCGGCAGGAGGATAAGGAATGCAAGGGGGCCAGCGGGGCCTCACCCTTCTGAAGAGGACCTATCCCCGAAGAGGGCAGATGTGGTGGCATTGGTCTTGGGATGTTCTGCAGAGCCCCCCAGGGAAAAATGCCACTGCCAGGTACTTTTAACCATATATTTTGGTCCTATGACTGCAGAATGCTGCAAAAAAAACATAAATACAGTCCAGTTGTTGAGTGTTTCAAATGTGATTGGAATACTCAACAAGGTGACCACAGTATGTATGTGTGCCTGTGTGTGAGTGAGTGAGAGAGAGAGAGACAGACAGACAGATAGACAGACAGAGACAGACAGACAGAGAGAGGCACAGAGAGAGGGGGGGAGAGAGACAGAGACAGACAGACGGAAAGAGAGAGAATGAGTGAGAGTCAGACAGACAGACACACACACACAGAGGGAGGGAGGAGACAGAGAGAGACAGACAGACAGACACACAGAGAGAATGACATAGAGAGACATGGAGGGAGGGAGAGGGAGACAAAGAGCCACACAGAGACAGACAGACACAGAGAGAGAGAGAGACAGAAAGAGAAAGAGAGAAAAAGAAAGAAAGAAAGAAAGAAAAAAGGGAGAGAGAGACAAAAGGAAGTAAGGAAAGAGAGAGAGAGAGAGAGAGAGAGAGAGAAAGAAAGAAAGAAAGAAAGAAAGAAGAAAGAAAGAAAGAAAGAAAGAAAGAACTTATGACCACAATTGAGCCCAATGTTTTGGCTGCTAAGCAAGAGCGTTGTTAAGTGAGTTTCACCACATTTTCCATGTTGGCCACGCCCACCTGGTCACATATCTTGTACATGTTCAACAAACAAAATAAATACAAATGAAATAAAATACAAATACCATTTGCATCACCATAGATATACTCTGATAATTGCTAGGGAGGAGCCATTTTAACTCTCTTTCTTCCAACCAAACTATCTAAGCTTCCCTGCCTCATCGGTCTCTGGAATGCAGCCCCTCCCACCTGGGAATCCAGACTACATTCCACTACAGTAAGGCAAGCTGTAAGTGAAGTGATTTGTTCAACGTTACCTACTACCCTTCAGAACTTAATCAAACCTGAAGCTCATGTCCCCCATGGGTTGCATTGGGCTAGACAATTAAATTATTCTTAGGAAATTCTATCTAATGCTATTTCATCGTTTTAAGCGAAAGGCAAAGACTGCAAAGATGAATATATTTAGTGGAAATTTGTATGCATGTACCACTTCAAACCGATCTGTCAGGGTATTAAAGTTGGGATTTCTTTTGTAGCTCTGGATCACACAGGATTTTACTCCTTTACTGGCACATTCAATTAAGACTTGGGGACGATCAACAGACAGGAACTGCACTTTCTTCAATTCCCGAAGACCCCAGAATAGAACCTGTGGCAGGGAAAGAAATAATATGTAACGTCTACATAATTCACTCAATGTATTAAATACAACAACCCTTTAGAGGAGGTGATAATTTGGATCCTCACACCACAGGTTGAGAGGAAAGGAGAGAAGATAAAGTTGGTAAAAAGAGGTTTGGCTGTGGATAGCTGGTGATTGGCTTAACCATGAAGCCATGAGATCAACCTTCTGTTTTTCTTTTGGGCAGCTTATAAAGGACTAGCTGGATACCTGTGCTTCGTGACAAAACTATGTGATCAGGCAATGCAAGAGAAATTCAGATCACTCTGGTTCAATCTGTTGGCTCAGTGGTGGTCGGTGAATGAAACACATAAGGGAATATCGCTCCCACCGCCTTGAGTCCAGAAGCAGTTCCACAGGTGGAAGGCGTAGATATTTTGGTGAGGTACCAACATTTAGTACTGTAAGGATCCCCAGACCGCTCCTGAGTGAAGGAGTAGAACGACTGAGGTAGGAGTAGAACGACTGAGGTAGGAATGTGAGGCAGCTGGCAGTTGAAACAGAGTTATTTTCATGTGGGAAGGGGGAGTAGAACTCCTTAGCATCAGAGCATATTCATTACTGTATAAGAAATACTAATAATCTGATGGTCATTTTGAAAAATCTTTTCTTACCGAGCTCCTAGAAGCCAAGAGGAACATACGTGCCAAATGTCAAGTTTGTAGGCTTCATGATGAGTGATTGGTACTTGGCTTTTATATACTGTATATAGATAAAGCAACTGACCCCTGATTGTGTTAATTAACTAATTCATTAGTTAACAAGAAAGAAAAGCAAAAGAATCATTGAGGAAGAAGAGGCACACAACTTAGATCTCTCTTTCTTGGCTAAGAATCTCAAATTATAATGTCAATACACAATGAATTGCGAGGACCTATTTAAGTGCGGGACAATCATGATCTCTCTCTCTCTCTCTCTCCCTCTCTCTCTCTCTCTCTCTCTCTCTCTCTCTCTCACACACACACACACACACACACACACATACACACATACACACTCACTCTCACTCTCTCACTCTCACTCTCCCCCCCTCCCCTCCCTCAAAGAATGACATCCATGCAGGTGTGCATCAGAAGTACAAATGGATGTGAACAAACTCACTTGGCCTCAGCATATTTTACATGCACTACACAAGGGCTCTGAGGATTATTAGGCAGTTCATTTTATCTGAACTTACTTCTACTCTATATTTACTTAATACAGGTCGTATATTGGCTGGGACTGCATAGATTAGACTGGCATCTGGAGGATCAAGAGGTGGAAGGTTTTCTGGGCCAGAATCAGAGACCTGCAGTACAAAAAGACATGTTATTGTTCAGCCACGATGCTATTCAAAGCACTCTGAAAAAAAACAAAAACATTCTGCAATCCTCCCTGGAATTAACCTAATCCTCTATTGATTAAATCAACAGTCCTTCCGCCCCCAACTTTTAATTCAAATAAAACCTTCCTATAATGATCTTCTACATAAAGATCATTCTTACTGGAAACTCTGCAGATCTATCTAAGTGGTCACTAGACCGAGTAAAGTTGAATCCATTTATTAAAAATGAAATTGTTCCAAACTCACCTGAAGCAGCTCAAATGCAGCCAGGAGATCTCCCCCTGAAAGACTGCCACAGTAGAGAGGGTGGTAACTAAGTTTTGGGGGTTCATATTTGTCCTCCACCAGCCTAGTTACTGGAACAGCCACAGTTGCACCGATATATTCTGATTTTCCCTATATGTTTAAAAAGGAAAAAAAAATACACAATGCCATTTATGTTCACACTAGCTGTGTAACAAGCGTTGCCCGGGTATTTATTTATAGGAGGGAAATGTCCGGATCAAATGTAACTTCTTCTCTTTTTTTTTTTTGTAATAATTTTTTATTGTTTTTGTCTTTTCATCACATATTACAATCTTTATATCAACAGTTTGTACAATGTTACATCGTCGTATCTATGTATGTTTTCCTCTCTTTACCATATATTACAATCATTATGTCATCTTATCTATACATTTTTATGATATTTTATGATATTTACCTACTTTTATATACAGTTCTATGTTTATTTATGTATATTGTTTTCGGCTGAATTGTTTTTCTTATTTTCCAACCATTCATACCAATTATTCCAAATTTCGTAGTATATTCCGATTCTTCTTTGTCTTTTAATTTTAGGGTTAATTTGTCCATCTCTGCACAATCCAAGGTTTTTTTTATCACTGGCGGTGATAAAATTCGTCTGGCGGTGTATTATTTTGCTTCCAGCATTGGGCAAAGGCAATTCTAGCTGTGGTTAATATATGTGTTAGTAGATATTTAATTTTTTTTGTGTAGTTCCCTTTAATTATTCCTAGTAAGAAGGTTTTGGGTTTATACTTTATTTGTTCCCCCGTAATTTCTTGTGCCCACTTCCAGATTCTTTTCCAATATTTTTGCGATTCCGGGCAGGTCCACCACATGTGATAGAAGGTCCCTTGTTCTTTTTTACATTTCCAACAGGTCGGTTTCAGTGTTGGGTACATTTTTGCCAATCTTGTTGGTGGTAGGTGCCAACGATAAAACATTTTGTATATATTTTCTTTCAGTGTTGCTGATCTCGTTAATTTATAATTTATATTCCAATTTTTTTCCCAATCTGCTAGATCTATATTATAACCAAAAATTTTGGCCCATGCTATCATACAGCCTTTAACTATTTCTTCTTCTAAGTTTATTTCTAGTAAATATTTATTTATTTTAGTTCTTGGTTCGTTTTCAGATTCCCCTGGTTATCTAAAATTTCACTATACCTAACCATTTTTGATAGATCTAGCGTATTGGGGTGTGTCATGGCTTCCATGGTGGAAAGCCATGCCAGTATTTTCATATAGTGTTTTGCTTTAATTTTGTTCCAGATCTGAATCAATGCTTCTCTAATGTAATGTGTATGGATATATTTTTGCTTCTTTTTACTCTCTTCCCATAAGAAAAAGTGCCATCCTGTTTGCAGGTCATGGCCTTCTATTGCTAATATTCTTTTGTTTTTTAAATTTATCCAATCTTTAATCCAAATTAGTGCTGCTGCATTATAGTAGATTTCCCAGTCAGGTAGCCCCATACCACCTCTGCTTCTATCGTCCTGTAATGCTTTCAGTTTTATCCTAGCTTTTTTCCCTTGCCAGATGAATTTTAGTATTATTTTGTTCAGTTTGGTAAAGAATTTTTTCTCTAATTTTATGGGGATCGTTTGAAATAGATATAGGACTCTTGGTAGTATGTTCATTTTTATAGTTGCTATTTTCCCTAATAACGATAGTTGTAATTTCCCCCATAGTTCTAAGTCTTTTTTTATTTGTTGCACTAATTTTGTGTAATTATTTTCTTTTATGGTTGAGCACTTTGCAGTTAGCCATATTCCTAAATATTTGACTTTCTTTACTACCTGGAGTCCTATTGTTTGTTCTAATTCTTTGTTCTGTTCTTCCTTCAGATTTTTGGTTATTATTTTGGTCTTTTCTCTATT
Organism: Natrix helvetica; assembly: GCF_964273705.1. Lineage (NCBI taxonomy): Eukaryota > Metazoa > Chordata > Lepidosauria > Squamata > Natricidae > Natrix > Natrix helvetica. The sequence goes on along the minus strand of NC_138550.1, from coordinate 156,693,188 downwards.
AATTTTTAGTCCTGCCACATCTCCATATTTTTCTAGTTCTTGCATTAACCTGTTCCCTGTTTCTAATGGATCTTCTATAATAAATACTAAGTCATCTGCAAAGGCCTGTATTTTGTATTCTTCATTTTTAATTTTGGTTCCTCTTATTTCCTGGTTTTTTCTAATTCGTATCAGAAGGCTTTCTAGCATCAGAATAAAAAGCAGAGGTGATAGTGGGCAGCCCTATCTTACTCCTTTCGTTATTTCAAAGGACTCTGTATTTTCCCCATTCAATAGTATGTTTGCCTTTTGGGTGGAGTATATTGTTTCTATTAATCTTTCAAATTTATTTCCTAAATTCATATTTTAAATTTGTTGTTTCATGTATTGCCAATTTAAATTATCGAATGCCTTCTGTGCATCCAGGAATACAAGTGCCACTTGTTTCCCTGTATGCACCTCATAATACTCCAAGATATTAGCTATTATTCTGGTATTGTTTCTAATTTGTCTTGTTGGGAGAGCAAATGTAATTCTAATGTTGGATTTTCCCCATTACCAGCCCCCTTGTGGAGTAATGTGAAGCCGTTACCATGGCAACTCCACTGCACTGTATAGTAGAAGCCATATTACGGCACTACAGTAGAAACTGTTTTAAGGCACAACAGACTGTATCTTTACAGAACACATAATCTGAGGGGTTTTAGGGGTGTTTTACCCCCACAGTATTTGCTTCCAGAGAGTAAGTCATCTGTGTACCAAGTTTGGTTGAAATTGCTCCAGGCGTTCCAGAGTTATGCTGGAACACACACACACACACACACACTATATATATATATATATATATATATATATGTATGTATGTATGTATGTATGTATGTATGTATCTGTATGTATGTGTGTTGAATTTGTGCTGATAAATAAAGGGAGACTAGTATAGATCTATTTCAAGCTATTTAGCTCTCATCAGCTAGCAAATACAACACAAATATAAAAAAGGCAACATTAAAAATAAAAAAAATATGGTTTTCTGCCTGGATGGTCCTCTGTAATCAGCCAAAGGACAGAAAGGGGGAGTAGTGAGCTCCTTCCATATTTGGGCATACCAGGGGTTGTAATATAAATATATATATAAATATAAATATAAATAATATAAATATAAATATAAATATAAATATAAATATAAATATAAATATAAATATAAATATAAATATAAATATAAATATAAATATAAATATAAATATAAATATAAATATAAATATAAATATAAATAATATAAATATAAATATAAATATAAATATAAATATAAATATAAATATAAATATAAATATAATATATATATATATATATATATATATATATATAGAGTTGATTGATCAAAGACATGTAGAAGTACTAAACTAGATTAACAAATTTCTGTGGAATCCAGATATTTAATATTGCTATGCTGCTAGTAATGCCTTTGCTTATTCCAATGATTGCAAGCATGAGCTTGGAGGATCAGCAGTATATATATATATACTGCTGATCCTCCAAGCTCATGCTTGCAATCATTGGAATAAGCAAAGGCATTACTAGCAGCATAGCAATATTAAATATCTGGATTCCACAGAAATTTGTTAATCTAGTTTAGTACTTCTACATGTCTTTGATCAATCAACTCTAAGTGGCCCACTAGTCTACTGATGGGTGTAGAAAAAGAGAATTCTGGCAGCATTAGAAGAGCTGAAGGTCCAAACTGAGGGGGAAAACCCCCTATCCATATGGCTGCTAAGAAACAACACTAATTTGATGGCACATAATCAATTAACACAAATTAAACAACAAGTGTGCCATCATTTAATGAAATAAACTATACCCTTGGTGATATTTCAGAAGCAAGAATGGGCATCATGTCAATAGTTCCTTAGTCAAGATAAAGTCTGTAATTAGCTTACCCGAGCCCATTAAATTCTGATATGCTATCTGTTGCCCACCTCAAGATTTGGCAAGATAAGCATCAATTTCCCCCAAAGAACATTCGGAACCCACCATCCAAATTAAAATAATTGTGTATGGTGCTTAACACTCATAGGACCCCGCGGTACTTTCTGTGGCCAACAATTTATTAGATCTCAGGTAAGAAACCAGGAATCTTGCAGAAATTCCAGTGAGACTTCAAATTGAAGCGTTTGTGCTACTCCAACGTTTCATTACCCAGACTAGGTAACATCATCAGTGCACTGATAATAAAATGGGTAATGAAATGTCTACAGGAAAACAAGCAAGCTCAGAGAGCACCAAGGACTCCTCATTTCAACCCTGAGCTAAAAATATTCTCCTTTATTGAGATGTCGGGATTTTTCGGTGAGATCCCAGTGAGAGATGGTTGAAATTATTTTCCATGTAGTCCTTTCATAAGTTTGGGAGGACTTGGATAGGGACACCAAAGCCATAGTAAAATTGGGGCCTGGGGATCTAAAACTATGGGTGTTTCGTTTCCCGGTGAGTAGCTACTTCTCAAGGCTCTCATTTGAGCTGCTAGATTAGTCTTCGTTTGCCTGATTGAGTTTTTTCCTTGTCTTTCTGGATTTTTGAATAGAATAGAGTAGAGTAGAGTAGAGTAGAGTAGAGTAGAGTAGAGTAGAGTAGAGTAGAGTAGAGTGTAGAGTAGAGTAGAGTAGAGAGTAGAATAGAATAGAATAGTTGAAAGAGACCTTGTAGGTCATCCAGTCCAATCCCCCACCCACCCAAACAGGAGACCCTACATCCATTTCTAACAGGTGGCAGTTCAGTCTCTTCTTGAAAGCTTCCAGTGATGAAGCTCACACAATTTCTCCTTATTTTTAGGTTGAATCTATCCTTGGTTAGTTTCATCCATTATTCCTTGTCTGGCCTTCTGGTGCTTTGGAAAATAGGTTGACCCTCTCCTCTCTGTGACAGCCCCTCAAATATTGAAACACTGCTATCATGTCTCCCTAGCATACAGTATATTAGATCAAACACTGTTGAGTCTTAGATAAAAGACAACAAATCAGTGATTTACTCAGCTCTTTCACTGTATTAATAGAAGTAGAATCATTTTTTTCTAGAGCAGCTTCAGCTTCTATGTATCATTTGCATCTTGTCCCTGATATTGGGATGCTTTCAAAAATATTTTTTTTAAAAAAAAAGCCTCTGCAATTCATTACATTGACCAACAAGCCTTTAAAAAAAGGTATACAAATACAGGAAAATTATCTTTACCACAGCATCATCATCATAGAGTTCCACAATTATTACAGGAGGGAATTCGGCAATTTCCTTGGCTTCACCATGAAGCTGAATATTATTAAAAAGCAACATCTGATTCCAAGTTGGAGACAAAGTTTGCTGAATGATCTAAGGGAGAAGGGAAAAAATAGTATATTAACAATAGCAGGGCTTGCAAGAAGATATTACAGTTTATCCTGGCAATAACCTGATATCTTTCAAACGAATTTGGCCATAGTTTTCAACATAATATATCCAAACGGCCATGGTTAAAGCAGGTTAAGTAAAGGTAAAAGTAAAGGTTCCCCTTGCACATATGTGCTAGTCGTTCCCGACTCTAGTGGGTGGTGGTCATCTCCATTTCTAAGCCGAAGAGCCAGTGCTGTCCGAAGACATCTCGGTGGTCATGTGGCCAGCATGACTAAATGCTGAAGGTGCAGGGAACGCTGTTACCTTCTACCCACTAAAGTGGTCCCTATTTTTCTATTTGCATTTTTACATCCTTTCAAACTGCTAGATTGGCAGAAGTAACGGGAGCTCACTCCATTACGCTGCGCTCGGGATTTGAACCACTGAACTGCCAACCTTTCTGATCGATAAGCGCAGCGTCTTAAGCCACTGAGTCACTGCGCAAAGCAAGTTAAAAAGGTTAAAACAGATTGTTTGATTGCCTTTAATGATTTTTTTTCTTCAGTCTTTGAGATTTTTTAAAAATTATATTGTGTGACTATCTTTGTTGTATGCTACCCCCAATCACCACAGAAGTGGCCCGTCTTGCACATTTCTAAAACAATTTTTTTTAAAAAAAATTAAAACCTTGGCAATTTTAATCATTCAACCAACAAGTTACAGAATGGGTTTTCCTACACCTGCTCACACTTGCAGGAGGATTTCTTCTGGGATGCATTACCTAATGACATCAAGCTTACTACGGCCGCATTCCTCTATGTCAGTGTTTCCCAACCTCTGGAAATTTAAGGTGCGTGGACTTCAACTCCCAGAATTCCCCAGCCATTGTGTTAGCTGAGGAAATCCACACATTTTACAATGCCCTGGGTCAGGGGTGTCAAACTCGATTCCATTGGGGGCTTCTTCAAGGGTTGTGTTGGACCTCAGGGAGCCGTGGTGGGCATGGCCAGCTCAATGTCACTCATGTCAGGGGCACCTGTGATGACCCTAGAGCCGTGATGGCGAACCTATGGCACGCGTGCCACAAGTGGCACACGGAGCCATTTGTCAGGGCACGCGAGGCCAGCTGACTTCACCTTTTTAAAAGCTATTTTTCGCCTTCCCCAGGCTCCAGAGGCTTTATAGGAGCCTGGGGAGGGCAAAAGAGCCTCCCCCCCCCCCCCCGGAGGCTTCAGGGACCGTCCCTGAAGCCTTCGGAACGCTTAAAACCACCCTCCGAGCAAACCGGAAGTGACTTCCGGGTTGCTCGGAGGGTCGTTTTAAGTGTCCCGAAGGCTTCAGGGACCGTCCGAGGCTTCCCTGATGCCTTCGGAGTGCTTAAAACGACCCTCCGAGCAACCCGGAAGTCACTTCTGGTTTGCTCGGAGGGTGGTTTTAAGCACTCCGAAGGCTTCAGGGAAGCCTCTGGACAGTCCCTGAAGCCTCCGGAGGGCCTCCGGGGGGTCAGGGGAGGCTCTTTTCGCCCTCCCCAGGCTCCTATAAAGCCCTTGGAGCATGGGGAGGGCAAAAAAAACATGTAAAAATGGGGGGGGGTTGCGCGTTTTGTGCGCATGCGCACTGGGGGGGTCGCACGTTGCATTATGGGTGCAGCACGCCCGCACTCGACCCCCCTGCTCTCCCCCCACTTGTGGCACGCGAGCCAAAAAAGGTTCGCCATCACTGCCCTAGAGCTCTGCCAGCGAAAACGGAACTCCCGAACTCCATTTCGCTGGCAGAGGCACCACGGGCTGGTCCTTCACTGTTTCCAGGGCAGTCCTGCGGGCTAGATCTAAACACCCTGTGGGTCAAATCCAGGCCCCTGGTCTTGAGTTTGATACCCCTGCCCTAGGTTGAGAAACACTGCTCTTTTTTTAAAAAAAAATAATTTTTATTGAATGTTTTAATCTTTAAAAACAGTAAGGAAGACACAAGAGAAAAACAGAACAAAACAAAACACAGAACATACATAACAATGTACAGTAATTTTACAGCTTTCTATATCAACTTTCCTGCTTAGCTTTTATAATTCTCCCTTCTGCATTGCCTTCCTATTACTTTAACCTTGTCCTATAATGTAGCAAACGTAGTATTAACACTTATAATAATATTCATTATTTGTATGCACCATATATTTATATTCTCTATTTTCTGTTTTGGCTTCTGATTTCTAGCCACTTATACATTTTATTCCATACTTTATAGAAGCCCAATTCTTCTCTTTCTTTTAGTTCTATTGCCATTTTGTCCATTTCTGCACATTTGAGTATTTTCCTGATTGTAGTTTCATCTGAGGGTGTATTGATTTTTTTCCAGTTTTGTGCGAAAGCAATCCTGGCTGCAGTGAGTATGTGTATGATTATGTATTGAGAATTTTTATCCATTTTTTGGCCTAGTAGTCCTAATAAGAATGCTTCTACTGCTCTAACTACATTAATTATTCCCATTTCCCCTTACCTTTGTGGTCTGGCAGTGGGAAACAAAAGTCACTTTAGCAAAAGGATCTGAGAGGCCGCTGCTGTCTGCTGCAATTAATCCTCTTGCTTGATACATGTGAGCTCTCAGTTGAAATATATTCTTGGCTGCAAGCAGGGAATGGAGAGAGTTATGCATATCACTTGGGGATGAACAGGAGAGGGATAGAAACATGGTAGTAGGAGAAGGGACTATAAAAGAACATGGAACCGGTTGTATCATTTTTCTTTTGATTCATGGTGGGATCAACACTTGCTGGAAAATAGCCTAGTTCTTCCTTGTTTCCCGCCAGAGGAAAAAAATCCAGTTCACATCTGAAATGGTATACGTTGGACTTTTTCTTTCACTCCTTCCCCTGTCAGGCCTGCAGTCATATTCCTTTTAGGATCTTTGGCCTGCCACACTCTCTATTATTTTACTATGCTGTTTCATTAGCGGAGTAATTGGGAGGGGGAATAGTAAGGAGTAGAATTGTAGAATGTGTTGTTGTCAAAATAAAACATTCCTTTCTAGAAGCCCAAGATCATTTTTTTTCTCCGCACCTCTGAACCTGACTGGAATTGGATGGGTGGAATTGCCAGCGTGGCAGTGGAAGATTGGACCATGTGATGGACTTGTGGGTGTGGGGGAAAGATCATGAACTTTCAACTGGGTGGGAAACCCAGGAAGCTTTCAGATTCGGGTTTTCCACAGATGTACCAACATGTCTCTCTTAATAAATTGGAACTTTGAGGAAAGCTCTGCCTTGGACTCTGATTTAATTTGGGATGATATTTGGAATGCTGACATCCCCAACAACAAGGGTGTCAAACTCAAGACCCACAGACCAGATGCGGACTGCGAGGTGCTTAAATCTGGCCCATTGGGTCGGAAATAGCAACAGACTGGCCCGCGGTGCCTCTGGCAGCCAAAACAGGGCGAGGGGAGGCGCAGGTGCTGCAGGAGGCCATCCAGGCCAAAAACAGGCTCTGGGGGCTGGCGCACTTCCCTCATGCCCCATTTTGGCCAGCAGGGTGCTGCAGGAGGTGTCCATCCTGTCCCGTCCCCATAGCCAGCTCACAGGGGAGAACTATAATGCTGATCTGGCCCTCGAAAAAATCCAGTTTGACATCTCTGCCCAACAACATATGAGTATTATACAATTCTCTGCAACTAGTTTTTCAGTACTTCTTGGGCCTGACCATGATGAGACCATTTACACGGTCATTCCAAGATGTGCTTCAAAACGCTCTGGTTTAAGCAGGGTGAGTTTAATTTATATATTTAAGAAAATGTATATGGTTGCACAACTCTCAGGATATTTCTGCTGTGAGAATGAAATGTCCGAAGCCCCAACTCCTCATTAATGCTGAAAATTAAGTTGAACCCTTATTTGTCCCTGATTAGATGAGTACATTCATGTCTGATATTTCATAACAAAATGGATGGGGCAGTTAGTGAGGATTATACTAATCCTCGCTTTCTAATAGAAGGGATTTATATAGTCATATAGTCCAATGCATGGCTTCCGTTTAATTTTCTTTATCGAACGACTCCATCTAAGGTAGTATGTTTTTTTGAGTAGCACATATAATCAGGAAAATTCAATCCGTTGAATAAAACCAGTGATCTAAGTTTTATTTTCTGCAAAAACAGAGGATAATTTTTAAATTTTAATTATGTTGTTCTTTAGAGTCAAAAGAAGTGCATAAAACTATAAGCAACAACTGCACAACATACATTATATACTAATAAAGGAGAATATTTGTAGCTCAGGGTTGATATGAGGGGTCCTTGATGCTCTCAGAGCTGGCTGGCTTGTTTTCTTGCAGACATTTCATTACCCAAACTAGGTAACCTCATCAGTGCTAGTAGGAGTGCCATTTGCTTTCAGTGTGACAGGCAAGCCACTAGAATCATGATGGCAAACCTATGGCATGTGTGCCAGAAGTGGCACACAAAGCCATCTCTTCCGGGCACGCCAGCCTCCGCCCATTGCTCTTCCGGGTTCCAACTGGTCTTTGTATGTGTGGGAACTTTGGAAACTGGAAGAGCAGCTCCCTGGCGCGCACGTGTGCGCCAGGATGCTGAGCTTCCGGTTTCTGGCGTGCACATGCGCGCTGGCCAGCTGGTCTTTGCACATGCTGGAAACTGGAAGCTCAGCTTCCAGGCACACACATGCGTGCTGGAGAGCTGCTCTTCCAGTTTCCGACGCTTCCCCACGCATGCGCTCCTGTTTCGGCACTCAGGGCCGAAAAGGTTCGCCAGCACTGCACTAGAATATAAACTAACAGCAAACGGCACTCCTTACTAGCACTGATGCTGTTACCTAGTTGGGTAATGAAATGTCTGCAAGAAAACAAGCAAGCTCAGAGAGCATCAAGGACCCCTCATATGTTAGATAATTTGTAAGTACCCAAATACAAAGTGGGTCTCACTTTTGTAGATCAGATTGGCAGGGTAGGGAGTAGGATGGGATCCTGTGCTTTCTGCCAAAGGTGCTTCTGCTTCATATCCAACTGGTAAGTTGTCCAAAATAGCATGGGCGTAATTACTAGAGCCAAGCCAGAGATAAGTGTCCACTTTTCCATGGACGTTCCAACCTGGAGGTCTTCTTCCTGGCAACTAAAGGAAAAAATATAAAATATCAAACCACTAGTGATATTTCTAACCATATTTCTTTTCCTAATACCCCACTGGTGGCATCATCTAGGTGGCTTCAGTTGATCAGGAGAAGCTAAGCAGGGCCCAGCTGGGATAGTACTTGGAAGGGAGTCTATTAGGACATTATAGGGCTGTAGCCAGATGAGAAGTTGAAAAAGTATTATTGAAGAAAACAATGGCAAAATACAATACGTACTGCAGAAAGATGGATTAATAGATCGATCTAGAAATAGTGGAGAATATCAATCTGAATAATAAAAGAGGTGTTTAGATAGAGAAGAGAGGAGAAAGAATTCTACTCCACAGACAAAAAAGGGAAAAATACGAAATCTGACACTAAAATACTGTACATCTATTAACTTGCCAGGACACCTATAGTAGTTTATAAAGTTGCTTTTTGAAAAAGCACCTTTGGGACAACCATGACCTGAATGATTGAGCATCTCCATAAACAATAGAAGAGAATATTTGCAGCTGGTTGGGAAAGTCATCTGAGAGATTCAGAAGCTTCACAAATAATTCTGGCAACCTGTTCTGACCCAGTTCCAAACAGGACAAAGCCTCTGTAGTTAAATAAATGATTCCTTTATTAGGAGCGCAGGCAGCCCCAGCAAAAAGTCTCTCTCTCACATACACAGCAGGCGAACAAGTCTGTCCATCCTCCTCCCCCTGCCTTTTATCCCCAGAGCTAGGGTGGGGCTTCGCTAGTAGCGGTGGCTCTTCTGTCCTAAGGATCGGCCCCTAGGTTTCCACTGCTCTCCTCTCCTCTGCATCCACACCTCAGGCATTAGACCCAGTTTTTCCTCATCTTCTGTCAGGCCTGTAGTTATGTTCTTTTTAGGATCTTTGGCCTGCCACACTTTTTATTAATTTCCTATGCTGTTTCATTAGTGTAGTAGTTGGGAGTGGGGAATAGAAAGGAGTAGGATTGTGGAATGTATTGTTGACATTCTTTTATAGAAGCCAAGGTCATCTTTTGTCTCCGCACCTCGACACCTGATCGGAAGCAGAGGGGTGTAGATGCCAGCGTGGAAGATGATGATTGGAACATGTGATGGATTTGTGGGTGTGGGGATAGATCATGAACTTTCAACTGGGTGGAATTCCAGGAAGAACATTAGAGTTGGAATTCCATAGACGTGCTAACTTGCCTGTATGAATAAAAGGGAACTTTAAGGATGATTCTGCTTGGTTTCTGATTGATTTCATACATGGTATTTAGAACGCTGACCTCTTCCTCATCAGCCACCTTCAGACCTGGGGGCTGTTGACTCTCCATCTGAGGGCTGAAGGACGGCCCAGGCTCTGCCTCCGTCTCTCTCTCTCTCTCTGCCAGCTCCATTCCCTCTTCCCCCTCGGAGCTCTCAGGTTGCCTTGATGCTGACCCTGATTCCCACACCTCCTCCTCATCTGATTCGGCTGCTGCCTGGGCTAGCAACCAAGCACAACATAACTTGATAAATGTCCTATAAAACAGGGCTCCCCAACCCTCGGTCTGTGCACTGACGTCCGTGATGCCAGCAACTGGGGCCACACAAACAAATGAAGCCCTACCTGCGGGATGCAGGCAGTGTGCAAACCCATGCCCCCTTTTCTCCGTGGAAATACCTTTCTCTGCAGAACCAGTCCCTGATGCCCAATAGGTTGGGGGGCCACTGCTATGAGACTTAGTCAGAATTAAGATTATTCTACTTCTTCTCAGCCTTACTTTCAAAAAGTGAGTTTTAATCTTCCCGCAATGTTTGCCCCGTTGCTCCTTCACCGGGGAATACAGCACGTCTTTGGCTGGGATCCTTGTATAGGCAATTCTTTTGTGGTTGCTAAGCATCCAGATGAAGATGTCGGGCACTGTTTGTTGAGGCTGGGAAAGAGGAACATTGACAGCTTAAGGCAGGTTGCAAAATCTGTTTTTGAAGCAGCAGCAATTTGAAAAATACAGATCAACGAACAAAGATTCTGTTCAATACACCAAGCTCATATTTCACAATTAAAACACAGGCATAGCTTGCATTCAAAAGAAGTATTTTCAACCTCTATTTAGGGCACAATTATACCTTTTTAATGGCACTCAGAGCTCAGATTTAAGGGATTATTTATTGAATATTTTGATCTCTAACTTTCAGCTTTTTATTTTTTGTAGCATAAGCACATGCTGATCCTACCCAGTTTGACATCATTAAATATCTTGGAATGAGGAAAATTAATTCTTCATTCCAGCCCTGTAGCTCCTTCTTTTAGATTGCTCCTTCTACACAGGGGAGTGTGAGATTTGTGTTTGTGTTTGTGTTTCAATCCATGCGATAATAATAGAGGGTTTTTAAGACCCTCTGCCCATGTAATTTTCAAAAAAAAATAGAAAGAAAAAAGGGAGGGGCTGTGGAAAAAAGACAAATAAGGCTACTTTTAAACAAGTCATGTTTGTACATCAGAATTGGGCAACCATGAAAAACCAACCATGAAAAAGAAAAGAACCCCAATGTTTACATGTTATCTTGCTAGGGACTCACCAACATTCAGTACAACATAGGGTAAAATTAAAATTACATTCAGACATCAGCTGACTCAGTTGGGTAGGGAGTCAGATTGAATGTCCTTAGTCCAAATGTATACATCACAGCATAAGAAAAAGTTTTTGTAAAAAATACACACAAACAGAGAGCACCAAGTATCAAAACTGGGGCGCGCATGCACGCTGGAGTATCGAAACCTGGAAGAGAACAGCTGGCTGGTGCACATGTGTGCCAGACTAGCTGACCGGTGCACATGTGCACAATGGAACCCAGAAGAGCAACTGGCAACAGTGTGCATGCCTACAGAGAGGGCTCTGCATGCCACCCCTGGCCGTAGGTTCACCATCACGGATGTAGGCTAAGGAGACATGATGTTTTCTCTTGTAAAGGGAATCTTGACCATAAGTTCCCGTTCCAACGGAGATGCTGAGAAGCATATCTACTGGTGCTCATTCTTATTGGTGCTCATTGTCTAATTCAGTGGTTCTCAACCTGTGGGTCTGGACCCCCTTCGGGGTTGAACGACCCTTTCACAGGGGTCGCCTAGGACCATCGGAAAACACATATTTTCGATGGTCTTAGGAACCGAGACACCAATTTGATGGTTGGGGGGTCACCACAACATGAGGAACTGTATTAAGGGGTCGCGGCATTGGGAAGGTTGAGAACCACTGGTCTAATTAGTCATGCTTTTATTCTTTACACTGGAGGAGCCCATAGCAAATTGCAAGCAATGCCCCGGTCTCAGAAAACGTTACCTATCACAAGTCATTTCTAAGGCAGAAAGTAGGTGTGTATTGCCTTTGAAGATCAAGTGGATCAAGAAAGGAAACTTGAGCAGTTACCTCGTCAATTAAGAACCGAATCTTCTCTATAAAGTTTTGTGTTTCACGCATCATTTCATCTAGCGAAATCTTCTTTTTTTGCTGCTGGAGAATCCCTTTAGCATCCCTCGACATGGCTTCCTGTAAAAGCACAGAGAAACAACGGATTTGCAGTAGTGGCGAATATCTGTAGCTCAGGTGTAGGATGAGGGTGGAGTTTCACTCTCCGAGCTTGGGGATTGGTTTCCAAACATTTTGTTACCAGGCTAGGTAATATCTTCAGGGGAATTTAGGGAAATCTTTCCTTAAATCTTTCCTGAATCGCTCCCTAAATTCCGCTGAAGATGTTACCTAGCCTGGTCATGAAAGGTTCGGTAATAAAACCAACCCAAAAGCTTGGAGAACAGACCTCAACCCCCAATAGCATTTAGATTTATATACCGCTTTACAGTGCTTTACAGCCCTCTCTAAGCAGTTTACAGAGTCAGCCCATTGCCCCCCAACAATCTGGGTCCTCATTTTACCGACCTCGGAAGGATGGAAGGCTGAGTCAATCTTGAGCCTGGGGGGATTTAATAATAATAATAATAATAATAAATTTGGATTTATTAGCCGCTCCCTTTCCAAGTAGGACTCGGGGCGGCGTACAATGGAGCATAAAACATAAAAAATATATAACAACACCAAACGTACATACATACACAACACACATACATACACGGAGGAGGAAACAAATTACATCAATAGACAGTTAAAAATCAGCTTTAAAATACCCCAATTGTAAAAACCCAAAAAATTAATATTTAAGGACAATTTAAAAAACAGTTTGGAGGAATGGGAAAATTACGATTGCGATTGAGCCAGGCCGGATAATTGAAAGAGGTGGGTCTTCAGCTGTACACGGAAGGAGCGGAGATCGGAAGTAATCCTGATGTCGCGGGGGAGGTCATTCCACAGGGCTGGGCCCATCACAGAGAAGGCTCTGCTCCTGGGTGTCGCCCCCCGACACTGTTTGGCGGACGGCACCCGGAGAAGTCCCTCTCTGTGTGCGCGAATTGGTCGTAGGGATGTGTGGGGCAGGATGCGATCCTGCATATAACTAGGCCCTGTGCCATGGAGCGCTTTAAAGATCATAATCAAAACCTTGAAACGCACTCGGTAGACCACAGGCAGCCAGTGCAGCTCGCGCAGGAGAGGTGTTACAGGGGAGTATCTAGTCCTCCCTATAATCACCCGCGCGGCCGCGTTCTGGACCAACTGTAGTCTCCGAGTGCATCTCAAGGGAAGCCCCATGTAGAGAGCATTGCAGTAATCCAGGCGAGACGTCACTAGCGCATGGGTGACTGTGCGTAGGGCATCCCGGTCCAATAAGGGGCGCAATTGGCGCATCAGGCGGACCTGATGGAACGCCCCCCTTGCCACGGCTGTTACATGGTTATCCATGGACAGCCGGGCATCCAGGAGGACGCCCAAATTGCGCACCTGTTCCATGGGGGCTAGTTGGACGCCCCCGATGGCCAGAGATGGAAGCACCTGGTTGAACCGGGAGGCCGGAAGCCACAGCCACTCCGTCTTGGAAGGGTTGAGTTTGAACTGCCAAATTGCAGATAGCCGTGCTGAGAAAGAAAGAAGGAGAGAGAGAAACAGAGACAGAGAGAGAAAGAGAGAGAGAAAGAAGGGAGAAAGAAAGAGAAAGAAAGAAAAAGAAAGGGAGGGAGGGAGGGAAAAAGGAGAGGAAGGAAGGACTACAACCTGGCACTAGACGCAGCTTCAGAGGATAATCCAGGGCTGGAAAGGACCTGGAGGTCATCTAATCCAACCCTGTTCCAGCAGGACATTGTTAAAGTGAGTTTCTGTCTTTTGATCCCCCAGTTACATGACTACATAGTCACATGACCCCACCAAGCCACACCCACCAAGCCACGCCCACAGAACCGGTAGTAAAAAAAATAGATTTCACCACTGGTCTGCAACTTTAAACACTCAAAGAGCCACAAAAGTCCTAACCAGAAGTCTCTCCCCCCCCATTCAATTCTAGACTTGACCGGAAGTCTGGTTCCCCCACCATAGAGTCTCCTCCTAGCATGGCGTCCGTTTTCCTCTGCCAACCGGAAGTCCAGTTCCCCCATCATAGAGTCTCTTCCTTGTGCGGGGTCCTTTTTCCTCTACCTATCCTAACTGAAAGCCCTATCAATTGTGGAACTGACCAGCAACAGGGAGCCACAGCAGAGGGATGAAAGAGCCACATGCAGCTCCAGAGCCAGTGGGTTGCCGACCCCTGCTCTAGCAGTCTGCTCTCTATAACTGTCTGGTTTGGTTCTGCAACCCGACACGACAGACACAGACTTCAAAGGATAATCAGAACTCAGAAAAAAACAATTGCTGCCAACCTGCCTTCCATTGAGGGCCTGTACACTGCATGAGTCAAAAATATTTACAGACCCCTCGCATCCTGGACATAAATTATTTCAACTCCTACCCTCAAAACGACGCTATACAGCACTGCACACCAAAACAATTAGACACAAGGAGAGTTTTTTCCCCAAAGGCCATCATTCTGCTAAACAAATAATTCCCTCACCACTGTCAAACTAAGGCTGCACTACTATTACTATTAGTCTTCTCGTCGTTCCTATCACCCATCTCCTCCCACTTATGACTGCAGGACTGTAACTTTGTGGCTTGTATCCTTACAATTTATATTGATATTGATTGTTTCCTGATTGCTTATTTGTACCCTATGACTATCATTAAGTGTTGTACTTTTTGATTCTTGACGAAGGTATCTTGTCTTTTTATGTACACTGAGAGCATATGCACCAAAAACAAAGTCCATGTATGTCCATTCACACTTGGCCAATAAAGAATTCTATTCTATTCTGGTTTCATTGAGTGACTCAGATTTGCTCTTGGAACAGTTTATTCAGTTTATTCATTAAATTATAGTTAAACCATACATGGCTTAGCACAAATATAATGGCAGACAATTGGCCCAGCAAGTTTCTATGTCATTTCCACAACAGCCTAATCAAATAGTCCACATACCAGTTCTTGCTTGCACAGTTTCAATCTTTTTTTATCCAAAGCTGTCCGATTCAAGAGTTTGGGCTTTTTTTCAGCATTTGCGATAAAGGCCCTATGGATGCACAAAGGAAACTTTAGAGGCAATAAAAGAACATTTCTAAAATACACATATATATATACTGTATATCCTGGTAGCGCTTCTACCAGGATATACTTTGATTTAGCAAAGTAGAGAGGCAGAATATACTAAGAGCTTTAATTTATAGTGCAATATTAAAATAGAATCATCATTTGTATTTATGAAAAATATGAGGATTCAGAAATACAATTTCTATGTTAATATTCCAAAGGAAATTAATTTTTTTGCGTGAATTTGTTGTTATTTTGTACCTCCATCGCCGCACACAATGAAAGTTTAAACAAATATGCATAACTATGTTGCTCTTGTGGATTTTGGCAATATCTGTTTGCAAGAATTGTTAATGAATACTTCCAATCAATGTTACGTTCTTCTGGAAGATTCAAAAGCTTGCTGGATTATCTAGTAATGAATAGGAGGTAAAGTTATAAAGGAAAAAAACAATTGAAAGTAGATCTTTGCATAAAATTGGAATCAAAGCCAGTAATAACTTTTATACTTATAGCAGGGGTGTCCAAACTTGGCAACTTTAAGACTTGTGGACTTCAACTCCCAGAATTCCCCAGCCAGCTGCTGGCTGGGGAATTCTGGGAGTTGAAGTCCACAAGTCTTAAAGTTGCCAAGTTTGGACACCCCTGACTTATAGGATATAAAAAAGCAAGCAATTCTGAATTAGCTCTTGAAAGTTACAATGGCGCTGAAAAATGGCGATGTTTCTGTTGTTGTTTCTGCTGTTTACAATGGCGCTGTTTCTCGTAGTTACGATCTCTGTAACATCCCCATGATCATGTGACCAAAATTCAAATGCTTGGCAACTGCTTCATATTTATGACCGTTGCTGTTTCCCAACGTCATGTGATCCCCTTTAGTGACCTACTGACAAGCAAAGTCAATGGAGAAACCAGTTTCACTTAACAACCGGTTTATTAACTTATCAACTGCAGTGATTCTCTTAACAACTATGGCAAGGAAGATCGTAAAAATCGGGCAAAACTCACTTAACAAATGTATTACTTAACAAAAGAAATTGTGGGCTCAATCATGGCTGTAAGTTGAGGACTACCTGTAAACTGGCTCTTCTCTACATGATTAAGAAAGTGTAACTTTTCCAAACATCACCAGTTTCTATCAACCAGGTAGGACTATTCTGAGAGGTTTTTTCCCTGAGTATTCTTACCTACTTTGCTTGATAAAATCACTCAGAGTCGACTTTATTTTCTCTTCTGATGCAATTTCAGAAACTTTAATGAGATCTTTCACTTGCTCCAAACCTTCTTCCTGAAAGATAAAGAGAAGAGCAATATTATGAAGGGCATTAAAATAATTCCAAACAGCAATCGATGCTTTAAGGTAAAGGTAAAAGTTCCCCTCGCACCTATGTACTAGTCGTTCCTGACTCTAGGGGGCGGTGCTCATCTCCGTTTCAAAGCTGATGAGCCAGCGCTGTCCAAAGACCTCTCTGTGGTCATGTGGCCAATATGACTAAACGCCAAAGGTGCACGGAACTCTGTTACCTTCCCACCAAAGGTGGTTCCAATTTTTCTACTTGCATTTCGAATTGCTTTCATGCTCTACATGCTTTTGAATTGCTAGGTTGGCAGAAGCTGGGACAAGTAATGGGAGCTCATTCTGTTATGCTGCCCTAGGGATTCGAATCCCCGAACTGCCGACCTTTCTGATCGAAACGTTCAGCATCTTAGCCACCGAGCCCATATTGCTTTAGATAGATAGATAGATATGCTGGTCTTATTGTATTCGGGTATTTTCCCATGTAAGATTGAGATTGTCTTGGCAACGTTTCGGCGAGGTCTCACTTGCCATCCTCAGGCTGGTGTTCTTGGCTTAAAGCATGGTCGGAGATGCCATCTTTCTATAAATCTTGATGGGTGTGTGTGGAGTGCTGGCGTTGTTTCAGTAAGTGAATTGATTGGCTGTGTGGCTGCATCATGATTGGTAGATTGGTGCTGATTGGTGCTGGCTGTGTGTCCGTTGTTGTTTTGTGTTGTAATGGCCTGGGTGGTGGGTGGGGCTCGTTTGTTTACCAGGGCTGGTTTCCAGATGTCTGGCAGGCGGGAGGCATCATCACATTTATTCATGTTGTGGGGGTGTTTCTCTATTTCAATAGCTTCCATAATTATTCTCTTGTTGAGGTGTTCAGTTTTGAAGATTAATTTGTTTCCTTCAAAATTAATTTCATGTCCACAACATGAATAAATGTGACGATGCCTGCCACCTGCCAGACATCTGGAAACCAGCCCTGGTAAACAAATGAGCCCTACCCACCACCCAGGCCATTACAACACAAAACAACAATGGACACACAGCGAGCACCAATCAGCACCAATCTACCAATCATGATGCAGCCACACAGCCAATCAATTCACTTACTGAAACAACGCTAGCACTCCACACACCCCCACCAAGATTTATAGAAAGACGGCATCTCCGACCACGCTTTAAGCCAAGAACACCAGCCTGAGGATGGCAAGTGAGACCTCGCCGAAACGTTGCCAAGACAATCTCAATCTTACATGGGAAAAGACCCGAATACAACAAGACCAGCATACCTACACCCGTGAAAATCTATGAAAACACACACACACACACACACACACACACACACACGTATCTTCTGTCTCTATTAATTCCATATAATACATCTTTTTTGTACATTTGATCATATTTCATACTATTTTTATATACAATATATCTTATATTTTTCCCTCTTGCTAATTCGGCAGTTTTGTATTTATTTTCTGGTCTCTTAATCTTTTTTCTTCCCTTTATTGCTTTCCTATTTTTCTCCTCTTCAGTCATTTGTACCATAGGTTCCATACTAAGTAATACTCTGATTCCTCTTTGTCTTTTAGTTCTTTTGTGAGTCTATCCATTTCGGTGCATTTATTGTTGGACCATTTTATATGCTTACAATAAGGAAGACAGTAGCTGGTTCCTACTGTTAGTATAAATAAGTGAATCTCTCATGTAACAAAAGAAAACATATATTTAGAAAAACACATGTATAGGAAAGAAAAAATGCCCATTGTTTAGCTGTAGCTAAAGAAACATCTGCTAAACTGTAAATAATGAAGTTTGCTGAAACTTTAAGATAAGGAAACATGTGTTTAAAGAATATAAAAGGAAACTGTTCATGAATGAAGGCAAATATAAGTATCCCAGAATAACATTGCAGGATACAATCTAAGTCAGTCACCGGGACAAGAGGTTTAGTCTTCTGAGTTTTCGGATTCCTTCTAACGCTCATTCTCAGGGAACTTCTTTCTATTAGAATATGTACTTTGAGCTATTCTATGCATCGTATTTATGTGGTGCCTGGCTGTGTGTAATTTTTTAGTTGTTGATTGGGGTTTGATGCACAAAATGTTCATGCTGACAGGGCCAATAGGAAACTCTTGTACTAAGCCAATATATTTCAGTGACGTGCGGTGAGCTTTACGGCTGGTGAGGCTGGTGACGTCATCAGCGTGAGCCGCAGTCCCCTTCATGTTGACTCAGGAAGGAGGGGAATGGGACCACATCAGCCTCCCTCCTACGCACGTCCCATTCCCGCCTTCCTAAGTCAACATGAAGGGGACCGCAGAGCACGCTCCGCGGGACAGTGGCTAACGCTCCGCGAGCCCCTTCATGTTAACTCAGGAGTCAGGAAGGAGGGGAATTCCCCTCCTTCCTGACTCCTAAGTCAACATGAAGGGGACCGCGGAGCGCGCTCCGCGAGACCGCGGCTCATGCTGCGCGATCCCTCCTCCACGATCCCTCCAGCCTCCCTCCTGCGCACGTCCTATTCCCCGCCTTCCTAAGTCAACATGAAGGGGACCACGGAGCGTGCTCCACGGGACCATGGAGCGTGCTCCGCGGGACCACGGCTCACGCTCCGCGGGACCATGGCTCACGCTCCGCAGTCCCCTTCATGTTGACTTAGGAAGGCGGGGAATGGGACGTGCGCAGGAGGGAGGCTGAGGCTAGAGGAGCCTCCTGCACACGTGGTCCCATTCCCCTCCTTCCTGACTCCTGAGTCAACATGAAGGGGACCACGGAGCGCTCCAATTCCCGACCACGTGTGCAGAAGGCTTCTCAGTGCCTTTTCCCTTTTCCCTTTTTAAAAAAATTTTCATGATGAGAGCGGTGCGGCTCTGCCTCCCCTGCCTCCCCTGACCGCACGTCCCTGATATATTTTATACTATTGATAATGATCAACTAAATCTTTAAAAGACTTTATAAGTAGATGGAAAGGAAGCCTGGTGCAGCCATCCATCCAAAGCAACTCGACAACTTTGGCTGAATAAATATATTTTAGACTCTCCACTGATTGTCTGACGTGTTTTATTAAAATCCCAACTTGAGAAAAAGAGAAAAGAAAGAAGTCTAATCTTTCTGACACTATTAAAAGGAAGACTGTGTGACAAGTGATACACCATAATAGTAATACAAACTGTTGGAAGAAATGTCGTTCTGGGTTCAGCTCCAAGTGGGGGAAAAGATAGAGGAAACATGGAGACCGCTTGGAAAGATGGTTTAATGGTGGACAGGACCACATGGCTTGAGGTCTTGGGGGAAAAGGTGATCACATGCTTCAAGATGTTGGGCGAAGAAGAAAAGAGAAAAAAGGGCTGAAAGTCCCTGGCTTTATACTCTCTGTTCGGCCCCACCGCTCGGTTTCCTGTTCCTGTGTAAGAAATGTATTCTGATTGGTTGTCAGACTCCCATGGGGCCATGCAAGGGCAACTCTCTAGGCTGTGTTTTGAGTCCAAGTTTGGTTGAGTTCCCAGATGCCACGGGGTGAATTTCTATAGAAGCTAACCCTATCTTTGCTATGTAAAGTAGACTAGCTCAGGCATTTTAATGGCCAGTTAAGAAAAGTGAGGGCTATTAAGAGTGAGTCTGTTTCCTGCCTCAAAACCTGTTTCTCCATTTCTGATCCAGGGAAATATAATATTCTGCCTTTTCAATATTTCCTAGGATATTTCATTCTTCTAGGAGAGGGGCGGGTGCTAACTTCCTACAAAACCTAACCCATTTTTAGTAGAGAGTGAGTATGCCAGCTCCTTCTCACTGGATTCAAAACAGTTTAATTAACAGAAAGATTTCCAATAAGAGATGTGTGTTCACTCTAGAGGGAAACCACTGTATTATAAAAACCTATTTATTTAATCCATTTGCATGGCTACCCATTTTGCAAATGCAACTCAGTAGATAACCAGGGACTTTAGGCAGTCTACAAAGTTAATAAATAGCAGCAGCCCCCCGAAAATAACAACAAAAGCATAGGAGCACAACGCACCCTCAGTATGCATTCAGCATTTCAAACCATCCAGAAAAGGCTGCTCACTTATGCCAGTTCAAACAACTGAGTTGATTGATTGATTGATTGATTGATTGATTGATTGATTGATTGAAAATTGTTTCACAAAGACTTACCAAGAGATCTCCCATTTTTTCCAGGGTATTTGAGAAATACAGCCTAAAGGTTTGATTCCCCCAAAAGCTCTTGACATAAACACAAGGTTTCTTCTCACCGTACGGCAAGTATAGGTAGTTTCTGTTGAAAGAGAAGAATGCTCATTGGTCTGTTGAGACCCACTTCCCAAGGGGACCTCACATGCGCAGTCATATAGTAGTCATTAAAAATTAACTATTTAATTAACTTAAAAAGATATCCAATTAAATTATGAATTGATTGATGAATTAATTGAATAGAATAAGAATAGAATAACAGAGTTGGAAGGAACCTTGGAGGTCTTCTAGTCCAACCTGCCTAGGCAGGAAACCCTATACCATTTCAGACAAATGGTTATCCAACATCTTCCTAAAAACCTCCAGTGTTGGAGCATTCACAACAACTGTTTAACTGTCAGGAAATTTCTCCTTAGTTCTCTCCTTGATTAGTTCCCATCCATTGCTTCTTGTCCTGCCCTCAGGTGCCTTGGAGAATAGTTTGACTCCCTCTTCTCTGTGGCAACCCCTGAGATATTGGAAGACTGCTATCATGTCTCCCCTAGTCCTTCTTTCTATTAAACTAGACATACCCAGTTCCTGCAACCGTTCTTCATATGTTTTAGTCTCCAGTCCCCTAATCATCTTTGTTGCTCTTTTCTGCACTCTTTCTAGTCTCCACATCTTTTCTACATCGTGGCGACCAGAACTGAATGCAGTATTCCAAGTGTGGCCTTACCAAGGCATTATAAAGTGGTATTAACACTTCACCTGATCTTGATTCTATCCCCCTGTTGATGCAGCCTAGAACTGTGTTGGCTTTTTTGGCAGCTGCTGCACACTGCTGGCTCATACTTAAATGGTTGTCCACTAGGACTCCAAGATCCCTTTCACAGTTACTACTGTTGAGCAAGGTACCACCTATACTGTACCTGTGCATTTCGTTTTTCTTTTCCTAAATGTAGAACCTTACTTTTTTCACCATTGAATTTCATTTTGTTAGATAGGGCCCAATGTTCAAGTTTGTCAAGATCCTTCTGTATCTTAAGCCTATCTTCTGGAGTGTTGGCTATTCCTGCCAGCTTAGTGTCATCTGCAAATTTGATGAGTTCCCCATTTATCCCCTCATCCAAATCATTGATGAAGATGTTGAAGAGAATTGAATCATTGGTGCTGCTAGAACCTGGTCAAATCACTCTTTGGGATTCCCAGATGTGTCTGGGTGTCCCATTTCTTAATTTTCTTCCTTCCTTCCCTTCCCTCCCCTCCCCCTTCCTCCTTCCTTCCTTCTTTCTTCCCCTTCCCTTTCCTTCCTTCCATCCTTTCATCCATCCATCCATCCTTCCATCCATCCATCCATCACACCAGGCAGTAACATGGGAAAGTTTTCTTTTCATATTTTGACATCAAATAGTCTGAGGGTAGGGTTTGAGCCAGTTCTTTCCTTGCATTGAAAAGGGCAAAAATCTATTTCGATTTGAGCTTAATTCTTCATCAAAACAGCCCTGCTAAGTTCCTCAGCAATAATACAGGTAGTCCTCAACTTACAACAGTTCATTTAGTGACTGTTCAAAGTTACAACACCACTAAAAAAGTGACGTGACCATTTTTCACAATGCCCGCTACAGCATCCCCATGGTCACATGATTTACATTTCAATGCTTGACAACTGACTCACATTTATGATGGCTGCAGTGTCTCGGGGGTCATGTGGTCGCCTTCTGTGACCTTCTGACAAGCAAAGACAATGAGGAAACCAGATTCCCTTAGCAACCATGTTATTCACTTAACAACTGCAGTGACTCACTTAACAAATGTGGCAAGAAAATTCGTAAAAGGGGGCAAAACTCACAAATTTCTCACCTAACAACATAAATTTGGTCTCAATTGTAGTCATACGATGAGGACTACCTGTATACAATTGGCTTGGTTTTTATTTCCTGGTCTAGCCTATATCTGAGAGGGGAGATTTCACATCCAGCCATTAGCCAGATCTCCCCTGGTTTAGTTTTTTTCACATCAGCTAACATCATATCACTGTTAGACTGGGCCTTTATGTTCCTAACACATTATGGGCCAGTACAAAGTCATTTGATGCATTATTTTAAAGAAATTGAAGCAGTCATGACTGAAAACAGGTTCCCTCAAATGTTAAGTTAACCATCCAGTCCTTGTTGTCTGACTGATGTCCATTTAAATGGACTGAAATGAATGAATAAAATATACTGTATATACAGTATATCTGAGCTTAGAAATTCCTTGGGCTTAAAAAAAATAAACTTCCCTAGAAACACAAAGGAAACTGCAGGCAGTTCAGTGAATTGCACCGTCATCCTGACACACTGACTGATGACTTCATTCTAAGTCTGGTGCTTTATGTTTGTTCTCCGGGAACAATATTTTCGAGGCAGCCTTATTTTTTCAGCTGTAACATTTTCCACCTGTCTAACAGTTTCTGTTTCAGATGCTTCCATTTCAAATACCCAAGTGTTTCTAGGCTGCTAATCCTTAACCTTCCTTGACTATTTAAAATGCATCAGGTACATCCCCAAATTTCCAGAAAGAGCCATTACATAATAAGCAGGGAGACGTGGGGTTATTTGTTACAGCAGGGGTGTCAAAAACTCAATTTCATTGAGGGCCGCATCAAGGTTCTGTTTGACCTCGGAGGGGCTGGGGTGGGCGTGGCCAGCTCAAGGTCACTTGTGCGATCAAAGGCCACTTTTGCTAGTAGTTTGTTTTGCAAACACTCCGTCAGTGAAAACGGAGCTCATGAGGGCCACGCACAGCCCCCCTGGGCTCCGTTTTCGGCTGTGACAGCTTCCTGCAGCCCTCTGCCACCAAGGATGGAGCCCAGGAGGCAGTAGTGGTATCCTATTATCTTCAAAACTGGTTCGGTAGCTCAATGATGTGTCATCCCATTGGTTATTTGAAGAACCCCAGTTAATGGAGGAATTTCCTGATAGTGAGAATAAATAACCAGTGGAACAGCTTGCCTCGAGAAACTGTGGGCACTCCATCACTGGAGGTTTTCAAGAGACTGGACAGCCATTTGTCCTGGAATGGCATAGGGCAGTGATGGCAAACCTTTTTTGGCTCACGTGTGGAAACTTCTGGCTTGCCCGTAGGGCCAGTTTTTTGCACTCCGGAGGCTTCAGGGAAGCTCCTGAAGCCTCCAGAGGGACTCCGGGGGGCGGGGGAGGCTGTTTTCGCTCTCCCCAGGTTCCTATAAAGCCTCTGGAGCCTGGGGAGGACGAAAAATGGCCTCAAAAAAAGGCTGGTGTCAGCTGGCCAGCACACGCATTGGCCAGCTAGCAGGGCAACGCCTCGCGTGCCCTGACAAATGGCTCCGTGTGGCACCAGTGGCACGCGTGCCATAGGTTCGCCATCCCGGGCATAGGGGTTCCTGCCTGAGCAGGGGGTTGGACTAGAAGACCTCCAAGGTCCCTTCCAACACTGTTATTCTATGTTCTAAAGAGAGCAAGAGCTGGAGACCTAGCAGAATGAATCTACCTGTTTCCTTCTGTAATTAATGGCTTTTCAGGAGAGGTGGTAGATATCAGAGGCCAAGCAACATCAGGTGAATCTTCTCCTGTTCCTTCTTGCAACAAAGGGGCTCCTTCCTCTTCTCCTTCATGGGTCTTCTTTTTCCCCCTAGCTTCAGATGACACTCCGTCAATCACATTTCCAAAGTTCCCTGCAAAAACCCAAACTGCTTGTCAGGATGGCAAAATGAGAAAGATAGAAATGAGATTAGGACTAAAGATTTCTAAGTCATTCTTGACTCTAGGGGGCGGTGCTCATCTCCATTTCAAAAACAGAGAGACAAAGAGAGAGAGAGAGAGAGAGAGAGAGAGAGAGAGAGAGAGAGAGAGAGAGAGAGAGAGAGAGAGAGAGAGAGAGAGAGAGAGAGAGAGAGAAAGAAAGAAGAAGGAAATATGTAAAAAAGAGATCTCATTGATTTGTATGTCTATGTTTTCAAGAGGATATTTTGGAGTTTTTCTATTGCAGCTAGAGTGGCAATTGAAGCAGAATCTAGTGAATCTGACGATAAATGAAAACGGCAATCTTGATTCCTTGGAACAGGAGACCTTTGGAGTAGGTCCAACACCATAATTCTCCTTCCTTCAGGTAGCTTTTGAGAGATCTCCTATAGTCCAGGCTTTAGAAAGGGATCCTAAATGAGATCCCTATAACAAATCACCTCTGCGATTCACCTATATCCTCGTTCTTTGGAAAATCCCTGTCTACAACCTTCCCCTTGATATCCTGACAGTTTGGACTACAATCCTATTAATTATTTATATATTATTTATCTATAGAATAATATCCAGTTGAGAAATACAGTACAAGTAGTCCTCAACTTACAACATTCCATTTAGTGACCGTTCAAAGTTACAAAAAAAGTGAAAAAAGTGTATTATGGCTACTTTTCACAGTTACAACCTTTGCAGCATCCCCATAGTCATGTGATCAAAATTCAGATGCTTGGCAACTGGCTCATACTTATGACGGTTGCTATGTCCCGGGATCGAATGAGCAACTTTTGAGACCTTCTGACAAGCAAAATCAATGGGTAAACCAGACTCACCATGTTACTAATATCACAACTGCAGTGTTTCACTTAACCAATGTGGCAAAAATAAAAAGTCGTAAAACTCACTTATTTCTCACTTAGCAACATAAATTCTGGGCTCAATTGTGGCCACAAGTCGAGGACTATCTATACTAGCCAACATGAGTAAAGGAAAAGAATCTCCCTTAACTTTTCTTAAGAGGGTGGAGAAACAGGATAAGGGCTTGTTCTTAACCACGGTACACAAATACACTCATGAGGTTCGGACATACTCAGCCTCTCCCAAGCCTCAGGTTTCAGTCAATATTAGACTTAAGCTTATTTACCTAAAAAGCCTTCTTCTCTCCAGCCAAGCTGATAATACAGGCTTGTTATCTTGAGATAACAACAGATGTAATTTGAATGAAAGAATTTTTTTCTTGTACTGAAAAGACATGTTGGATTTTTCCTGAAATTTGTTACTGGCCCTGAATCAAGCAACCTGAGGGGACAACAAGATGTGGGTTTTTTTCATGGTATTAGTACCCACCAGGCATGAAATCCTCTTACCTCCGCTACCGGTTTGGAACCAGGAGCATGCAGGTGGTGCTTCTGGACATGCACAGAACCTTCTGCCCATGCGCAGAGTGTCAGTGATGACATCTGGGCAGGTGGGCAGAGCCTCCCACTGCAGCTACTACTGGTTCTCCCAAACCGGGGCAAACTGACAGAATACCACATCTGGTACAATACAATAGCAGAATTGGAAGGGACCTTGGAGGTCTTCTAGTCCAACCCCCTGCCTAGGCAGGAAACCCTACACCGTTTCAGACAAATGGCTATCCAACATCTTCTTAAAGACTTCCACTGTTGGGGCATTCACAACTTCTGGAGGCAAGCTGTTCCACTGATGAATTGTTCTAATTGTCCCGAAATTTCTCCTCAGTTCTAAGTTGCTTCTCTCCTTGATTAGTTTCCACTCGTTGCTTCTTGTCCTGCCCTCAGGTGCCTTGGAGAATAGTTTGACTCCCTCTTCTTTGTGGCAACCCCTGAGATATTGGTACCCACTTTCTAAATTAGGTAAAGCTATTTGAAAGAACAGCCAAATCAAATGGTTAACAGCAACATCAGCCTTGGGAATTTCTACTTGAAATAGGATTTTATACACCTACCAACAGATACTTCAAAGCTTATTGGTTTATCTCCAACCTTCCTATCAATCATTGTTGCTTCAAAAAATGCCCCAAAGAGAAGGAACTCCTCAAGTTGTTCCTCATGGATCTGATGAAGACATAACAAAGGAAATCTACTTTAAAATGCATTTGTAATAGCTTACACATGAACAGACACTAAGATAGGCACAGAAAATTTTGGCACACTACTGGTTTTATATTTGCTATAGGACATATGAAACTGAGCAAAACATAGATGAAAGTCATTTCTTGCACTGTTTATTTTACTTTTTAGATTCCTTTAAATGAAATAAAGATGAATAGGAACTAGTAAGTTTGCAAAAAAATTACTGGCTTCAAGCATAACCTGTATTTTACCAATGTCTCTGGCTATCACTAACCCTTAGAAGCAGTGATGGGATTCAGCCGGTTCGCACCACTTCGGGAGAGCTGGTTGTTAACTTTCTGAGCAGTTTGGTGAAGTGGCTCTTGGAAGAAATCATTAGGGCAGAGAACCGGTTGTTAAATTATTTGAATCCCACCACTGCTTAGAAGCCTCTTTAGAAATTAAAATAATTGATGGCCACAGCTCTGTTTTGTTACTTGCCAAATCTGCTTGTAACAGGTTTTCAAAATTTCCACCAACTTGAAAAGCTTGCTGTATTGGATCACCTGATCAACCTTTTATTACAGTCAATGACCAGATATCTATTGGATGGCCTTAAGTTCTAATAGAATCATATTGTACAATATTGCATATCATTACTTAGACATTACCTCCATGGAAATTGATGACATTTGGTAGAGGTGAAGTCTCAATTACATCAATTCTTAGATAATTCAGTTCTAATCCATCTTCACGTAAGAACAGAAATCTCAATTTCCAAGTAAGAATTGTCAATGATTCAGGCAGAATTTACAAATGCATTTCATTTGAATATGGCCACCGACATCAGATGGTAAAAGTATTTATGTCATCTTACACCAAAACAAATCCTCAGCAAGTACCAATCTTTGCCCTGATTATTATGCACTGAGCTTTTTTTTTTCTTACAGGCAATTCCATAAGATAAAAGATAGCTTTAAGGGAGCTTTAAAATGCTGCAACAAGGTTGATTACCAACATAAATTACTGACTTCTTTATTCATGCCTAAGCGCATGTGGGATGAAATCAATGTTAAATAATGTGTGCATTTAGGATGAAATGTCACCGGTTTAATTATACACTTCAGCTCTAAACAATAAACCGTGCAGGGTTCAGACTACAGAACAAGTTAACAAATTACTTCCATCAATAGAACTGGGAGAAGTAATTTCTCTGTCCCTGCAGCCCTACTCCCTTCCCATCTTCACAACCTGCTCTAAAAAGCCGAGGATCCTTAAAAACATATCTGCAAGGCCCAAGGGCAGAAAAAACCTTCATGTGGATGAAATATGTTGCATTTTACACAGTGCTATCGAGCACAAGTCGTTCCATATTATTTTCATCAATCCTACCCTCATTACCCATTCACTCATCCTTTTGCCTTCAGCCTTAGTCACACCATTTGCCCTCAAAGGATGTTGATGCTCTTCCTTAAAAATGTCTCTGATTTAATATGCAGACAGATCAGATATAAACATTAGAACACCGAGGAGGTAACAGCTCCTGGCGCTTCCTACCATCCCAAGGTTGGCACTGCATATAATTTAAAGTAGAACTAGAACATAAACACAGAATAATAGGATTGGAAGGGACCTTGGAGATCCTCTAGTCCAATCCCCTCCTCAAGCAGGAGACTATTGTTCCAGCTGTCCAGTCTCTCCTGGAAAACTTGCAATGATGGAGCACCTACAATTTCTGGAGGTAAGATGTTCCACTGATTAATTGTTCTAATTGTCAAGAAATTTCTCTTTAATTCTAGGTTGAATCTCTCTTTAATGACCATCCACCCGTGACATCTTGTCTTGCCCCTAGGTGCTTTGGAGGCAAACAGAAGACGAGCTCCATTGGTCTCTGCCTTTAGAGATTTGCATGTTGACATAGGCCCAGTACAAATTGTAAAGAGATTTAAGAACATATGACTTCCACGTGAAACTTCTGTAGTGAGGGTGGCTCCAACAGAGGAAGAATTAGATAGTGCTGTATACCTCTTTCTTGATTTTCCCATGTAGTGGACAAATATGTAGTGCATAATTAAGCAAATATTTGTTTTAGTCACTAAAAGTTCATGTTCTTCCGCCTAGTCCTTTGTTCTGACTTGTAGAGTAGGATAATAATTTCTCATCTTCGTATAACCTTGAGAAACAGATGATCCTTAACTTTCATATGGTCTCATCACCATCTTCAACAAAATTTGATGATCTTAGTCCTGGCAGGAATACAGCATATTCCAAAACAGATACCGATCCTCTTGTCACTGATATAATCCAGTGAGATGAGACCATTGAGAAGCAGATGTGCTTAATTATGGTTCAGAACCTATGCTCCATGTTTGCTAGCTTTGAAGGGATTCCACCTGCCATCCTCTCCTGGGGATTCCTTGCCAGAAAGATCATAAGGTCTTCCTTTGTCTTATTATATTCTTTACTTTAATTGAATAGTCTTTGATTGCTGATTTGGCTTACGTCAGAGGTGGTATTCAGCCAGTTCTGACCAGTTCTGGAGAACCAATAGGAGAAATTTTGAGTAGTTCAGAGAACTGGCAAATACCACCTTTGGCTGGCCCCGCCCCATCTATTTGCTGCCTCCTGAGTCCCAGCTGATCAGTGGGTCTTTTTCTGTTGCCCTGCACAGGAGAACGGAGCTGGAAAGTAGGTTAGTGGCATGGGAAGGGAATGGGGATTTTATAGTATCCTTGCCCTGGAGTAGAGTGGAAATGGGGATTTCCCCCTACCACATTCACCTAGCACCCCCACCAAGCCACTTCCACCAAGCCACATCACGCCCACAGAACCGGTAATAAAAAAAAATTGAATCCCACCACTGGAACATGATTATGTTATTTTCTTATCCTGCCTCAATAGATCATAATACATTATCATTGTTTCTGAATGCAAAAGTACCTCTAACCCAACACTTCTGGGAAATGTAGTGTGTTGAGGAAACAGAAAATCCTGAAAAAATGACCCAGAGAACTACCTTTCAGTGGGAGCTGTGTTATCTAAAACAAGGCCAGATCTACTTCTCAGGATCCATCTAGTAAAGCAGATCCAGATTTTAATTATTTACCTCGGGGGGCACATCAAAAGCTTCCACTTCCGCATCTGTTGAATTTGTTTTATCTGGAGAGGAAGGTGACTTGCCATCTTCTGCCCCTTTGTCTTTTCCGGTCCCTTTTGAACTTTTAGAATCTTTGTCCTTTGATGGCCGCTTCACATCCTTGATCATCTTTGAGAACTTTGATTCCTGGGCTGCACCAGAGAGGATTTCCACTGCAAGCTCAATTAGGAGACGTCCCCTAAAAGAGACACCTTCCCCGTAACCTTCGTTGAGCTCCTGATAGTCATCCATCAAGCCCTGGTTTCTGGGTGCCCCATAAAGATTGATCCAAGCGGGCCCAAAAGTAGGCAGGAAACCTGGAAAAAAGAGACACATTCCATAAAGAGAAAGTTTATAGGGTTTACGGTATAGGGTTTCCTGCCTAGGCAGGGGGTTGGACTAGAAGGCCTCCAAGGTCCCTTCCAACTCTACTATTGTATTATTGTATTATTGTATTATTGTATTATTGTATTATTGTATTATTGTATTATTGTATTATTGTATTATTGTATTATTGTATTATTGTATTATTGTATTATTGTACTATTGTATTATTGTACTATTGTACTATTGTACTATTGTACTATTGTACTATTGTACTATTGTACTATTGTACTATTGTACTATTGTACTATTGTACTATTGTACTATTGTACTATTGTACTATTGTACTATTGTACTATTGTATTAAGTCTAATAAAGCAGGAGAAA
Organism: Natrix helvetica; assembly: GCF_964273705.1. NCBI lineage: Eukaryota > Metazoa > Chordata > Lepidosauria > Squamata > Natricidae > Natrix > Natrix helvetica. Next base: position 156,663,067 of record NC_138550.1, on the reverse strand, counting down.
AACAAAGATGCCCAGACCAGCAGGCATGTTTAGTTGCGTGCCAAATACATTTTTGAGTTGACACAGTGGCTTGCCGCCTGTCTTATAAATTGATATATTTATTTGCTAGTAAATCTATAGAAGTAAAATAAAGTCTTGACTAGAAACTATAGGTGACTTTTAAATAATTGTAAACGAATGGGGAGGGGGTGTGCTTTATTTGTGCCTTATCCAATCCAGTTGAGGAAAACAAGAGAGTTTGATTTCCAGGAAAAGAAGTTCCAGTAAAGGAAGTATGATTGAAAACCAAGTTCTTGGATAGCTTTTCTACAATTTTAGATATATGGACTGTGCTGAACTAAAATGACAGGAAATGCATTGTGTATATGCATTTGGGTACAGTGGTGGGATTCATTTTTTTTTACTATCGGTTCGATGGGCGTGGCATGGCTTGGTGGGCGTGGCAGGGAAAGGATACTGCAAAATCTCCATTCCCTCCCGATCAGCTGGGACATGGGAGGCAGAGAATAGATGTGGGAGGGGGCAGTCAGAGGTGGTATTTACTGATTCTCCGAACTACTCAAAATTTCCGCTACCGGTTCTCCAGAACTGCTCAGAACCTGCTGAATAGTACCTCTGTTTGGGTACCATCTTTTTTTCCTCCAGTGGAAAACGGTGGCTATGAGTGTGTGAGGCAATTTAATCTACCCTGTAAGAAGAAATTATATATTCTTTAACTATAATCTGGGTCCTCATTTTATCAACCTCAGAAGGATGGAAAGCGGAGTCAACCTTGAGCTGGTGAAGCTTGAAATCCTGACAGTGGGCAGAGTTATTCTGCAAAACTGCATTCTACCAACTGCGCCATCACAGCTCAGGAAACACAAAAGGTGTATAAAGGAGAATATTTGTAGCTCAGGGTTGAAAGGAGGGGTCCTTGGTGCTGTCTGAGCTTGCTTGTTTTCTTGCAGATGTTTCATTAACCAAACTAGGTAACATCATCAGTGCTAGTAAGTCAGTTTATAGTCTAGTGCAGTGTTTCTCAAACTTGGCGACTTTAAGTCCTGTGGACTTCAACTCCCAGAATCCCCCAGCCAGCATAGCTGGCTGGGGAATTCTGGGAGTTGAAGTCCACAGGACTTAAAGTCGCCAAGTTTGAGAAACACTGGTCTAGTGACTTGCCTGTCAGTGTTGGTGGGGGTTGTCTTAAGGATTCTGTTTGCTGTTTGGCAGTTTCTTGATTGGGGTGCTGTTTATTTGATTATTGGTCTGATGTAAGCTTGGAGTTCATCTATGCTGATCTTGATGGCTGATTTCTCAAAGTGCCAGTCTTCTAGAAATTCCCTGACGTTTTCGACTTGGCTTGGTCACATTTTCTCAATTGAAACTAAGGTGTGCTAATTTTGTTTTATTGTAAGGCTCCATTCATGGAATCTTGCAAATCTGAATGTACTTATTTCCTGCTGTCATTTTTAACTGCTTGATCAATTATGATAGGTCCACTCTAAGTTTCTTTCTCTAAACGTTAAGCCACTGGGGGCTCCTGCTTCTCTTATCTGACTGTTTCCTAGGCAGCATCTGTTCCCCTCATTACCCAAGATCATCCACAGTTTCATCACACCACTACAGCCTGAGTTTTTTCACCAGAGAAGCATTTGTCTATTTACCCTTATCGCCATCCTGTTCATTTGAGATCTTCTTCAGATCTATCATATGAGTTGCCAAAATCACATCGTTCATGCTGCCTTCGTCCCATACTTGGATTTTGACTCTCCGGCACAATGGGGGAAACATTTCTTTAAAGATAACCTGTTCATGCCACACAGGATCCGCACAGTTTTTTTGCACTGTGGTTCGCCCCTAAAACAAAAGAGACTGGTTGAAGGAAGTCAATGCCAAATACCCATTCTACTCTCACTGGGAACAATATTTTTCTAATGCAGCAGTCCCCAATCTTTGCAGGCTAGGGGAGAGGGGAACTGGGCCATGCGGGCAGTGGTCCGGTGCGCACACAAGTGCATAGCTCAATTTGGGCAAGTGGCAGGCCGGTGGGCAGATTCCAGGGGTGGGTTCCTGCCAGTTCTAACCTCTTCTATAGAAGAGGTTCCACAAATCTACCGTGCCGTTTAGAACCGGTTCCAGCTCCCTCCCCCCACCCGTCCACACCATGCTTGCCCTGCCTGCCGCTCACTGATTGGCTGGCTCACCAATCGCCCCACCCGCCTCTAAGAGTCCTATCCAAACCTTAAAGACTTAAAGCTGTCAAGTCTGAACATCCCTGGGGTTTTTTTTCTAAAGGGTTAGGGGTATAAGGGTCTTGTAACTTGACAGCTTTAAGACTTGCACACTTCAATGCCAGAGTTCCTAGCCAACATGACTGGAGGAGGAATTCTGGGAGTTGAAGTCCACAAGTCTTAAAGCTGTCAAGTTTGAACACCCCTGGGGGGCTTTTTTCTAAAGGGCTAGGGGTGCAAGGGACTTGTAACTTGACAGCTTTAAGACTTGCGTGCTTCAAATACCAGAGTTTCTGAGCCAACATTTTGGTTGCTAAGCAAGAGCGTTGTTAAGTGAGTTTCACCACATTTTACAAGTTGGCCATGGGTAATCACATGACTGCCAAGCCACTCCCACCCAATCACATGGCCAGCAAGCCATTCCCACAAAGCAGGCCACACCTACAGAAGAGGTTCTAAAAAAAATTGAAACCCACCACTGGCAGATTCATACATGTTCAGATCAACTTGTGCAAGCTGAGCTGCGCACATGTGTACACGCACACTGGCCTGCCACTCACACAAGTCAAACTGTGTGTCTGCCCATGCGTGCCAGGCCTCCACTCATGCAGCCCGGTTCTGAGGACCCCTGCTCTAACATAGAATTTTCTTCCTTCCTCCCTCTCTCCCTTCTGATATTCATGAGAAATAACCCTTAATGCTATTCTAACTTCTTCATTTTCTATGAAGTTCACAGGAGTTACCTGCTAAGCTTCCATTAAACAAAGTAATGAGGAGGATGCCTTTACCACCACATGGTTGAACTACTGCAATGTGCTCTTAATGGAGCAGCCCTTAAAGACAGGTGAAAGTTGGAATTGGAACAGTTCACTCATTCTGAGATTGCTGAAATGGTGGTCAAAAGGCTACTAGAACCAATTCAAAGTGCTGACTATTACAAATAAAGTCCTATACAGTGTGACACCAGGTTGTATCAGGAGTCACATGGATTGTGTCTGTCCTGAATACTTAGGGAGGATCTGTTGAGGGTCCCACCACCACCGTTGCGGTACATTTGTCCCCAAACCTTCTGTAATTCCAGAAATTCTGTAAATCAGTTGTTTCATAGAATCAGATGAAGTGTTAAACTTCATCTACTCCAAGCCCTTAGTCACTGCAGTATCTAGTACAGGGGTGGGGAACTGGACTTCAACTCCCAGAATTCCTGAGCCAGCCATCAGGAATTCTGGGAGTAGAAGTCCACAAGTCATAAAGGGGCCATAATTCCCCACCTCCGATCTAAGTGGGTTAGTCGAACATTTCTAAGAGATGATCATTCAGCCTCATTTGAATGGGCAGTTAGCCTACAGCAGTTGCAGCTACAGTTGATTAATACTGACAAAAATTCATATTTCAAAGGCGCTAGGAAAACTGACCACATTGTGGTTTTTCCCTTTATTATGTACCACCCAAAGTCTTGTGATTTAGGGCAGTATACAAACATTTTAAAACAAAGGCATAAATTGCTGTAGTTGCCAACATAACCCTGCTCATTCAAAATTCAAGACAGCTAAATTACAATTTTATGCATTTTTAGCTGTTAGGAGACAACAAGGAAAAAAGAAGAAAGCTGTAGGAGACCAACTGACCAGGAAAGGACAGCCCCTGTATGTGCCCACTTACCCCTTGACCTGCAAACATGACAACCACAAATGGGTCCACCAGATCCTTAGTATCGCCTATAAAAGCTTTTGTGACATTGGCCATGATGCTGGAGTTCATTTTTGGAAGCTCTTTAGCTTTGTAGATTCTCACATAAAATCTAGCCCAAGGTCTTTCTGATGGAAATCCCTTTGGAATCAAGAGATTTCTGGAAAAGAAGAGGGGGAAATGGAAGAAAAGAAAAGGAACGGATAAGCTAACCTCCGAAGAAAACTCGGCAAATAAATTCCAAAACAAACAGTTGCATACATCCAAGCAACTCAATGCTTAATGAGCTCTTGGCTGCAGCCCAAAGCTGTCCAAATTTGCTACCCAAATTTGTCCATTTTGAATGGATCTGTAGGAGGAAATTATTATCTAGGCAAAGAATGATCAAGTGACTTTAATTCAGTAGTCTTATTACTCTTAATTGCATTTATTACGTTCAAACCTAAATTAAATCAAAATTTGATTTATTTATTTTTAAAAGCCAAGTCTAATTGGATGTTAAATTTGGAACAGCTGTATATATTTGTCCAGAGCAGTGTTTCTCAACCTTAGCAATAACAATAGCTCTTAGACTTGTATACCGCTTCACAGTGCATTACAGCCCTCTCTAAGCGGTTTACAGCAGTGATTCTCAACCTTCCCAATGCCGTGATCCTTTAATACAGTTCCTCATGTTGTGGTGACCCCCAACCATCAAATTGGTGTCTCGGTTCCTAAGACCATCGAAAATATGTGTTTTCCAATGGTCTTAGGCGGCCCCTGTGAAAGGGTCATTCAGCCCCCACAGGTTGAGAACCGCTGGTTTACAGAGTCAGCATATTGCCTCCTAACAAACTGGGTCCTCATTTTACCGACCTCAGAAGGATGGAAGGCTGATTCAGCCTTGAGCCGGTCAGGATTGAGCTCCTGGCAGTAGGCAGAGTTAGCTTGCAATATTGCATTCTAACCACTGTGCCACCATGGCTCAGGAAACACAAACTGTGTGCTAATTCTGTTTTATTGTAAGGATCCATTAATGGAATCTTGCAAATCTGAATGTACAACTTCCTGCTGTCACTGTCACTGGAAGTCTGAGTCCACCTTGAGCCAGTGAGAATTGAACTGCTGGCAGTCGGCAGAATTAGCCTGCAATACTGCATTCTGTGCCACCATGGCAAATTTAAGTTGTGTAGACTTCAACTTCCAGAGTTCCCCAGTCAGCACTGTGCAGTCCGCACATCTTAAAGTTGCCAAGGTTGAGGAATACTATGCTAAAGACACCATTCACACAAGTAATGGTGGACAGGTATTAATAAATTCCAAAAGCAAACAGAGGGCCCTCTGTTCAAATTATGACCATGATTTGAAAGAGTTTGAATTCCTTTTAGTGCAGATCCATCCTGCCTCTCATGCTTGCTGTTTCAATTTAAATTTTAAATTGCCAGTCTGAATGCCTCCAGTCTAGCGAGGAATGATCAGTAATATCTCAGAATGGGACTGAAAATGAAATGCATGATATGTGTTTCGGCATCTTTATTTTACCCAAATGCAACCATCAAAGCTTCTCTCCATAAAATCCCAAGAATTCTACAGCAATTAAGACTGTCGTTTCCCAAGGAACTCTTTCATCAAAAGCAAACCACCAAAGCTAAGAGAGATTTTGCCAAGCAACAACTAAGATCCATGTTATTCCTGCAGGATTTCCATTATTTTGCATGGCAGCTTTCTATGGAAGGTAAGGGCCAGCTGGAGAAGAAGGGAAGCGATGTCATACTTCTCTATCTGCTCTTCAGCATCACTTCCTTTCTGAGCTGCTTGGATCGCGTCTCCTTTTCCCGTCACACTGATATCACATTTGAGATATCCCTTGACTCCTGTCTTAATGTCAGCTGGATTTGTGAGAACGGCCCATTTGTCACAGAACTGATGACCTGGAAATGATGACATGAGAACAGCATTCAGCAGGGGTTTTGAGATCCCCCAGAAGTCAAGAAATAATATTAAATCTCATTGTGAACTTTAGCTCAAAGAAACCAATCTTTGTAATTCTGTTTCTGAAGGTTTATGATCACCTTTGGGTTAATTGCAATGTATTCAAATATTCTGCCTATGGATATTGTCCTTTCTTACACCAGGTTGGTGCCAATTTTCGAACTTCTAACATAGCAAAAGTTGCGATCCAAATTTGTCCACTCTCAGGGGAAACCTTAACATAGATGGTACAATATGGGCAGTGAATATGCAATATCTATACAATAGAGAAGTGGATTGCTTTGTTTGCTGTTTGTTTTAATTGCAAGTTAAGTAAATTCGCTTTGAGGGGCAACAAGTTAAGCAGAAAAAACTATTTAACAACAACAAAAAAGGATTGCTGAAAAGATCTTGCTTACCTGGTTCGTTGTAAACAGTTCCCAAATCTACTTTGAAGGAGCCAATCAATACACTTTTTAGAAGTTTGTTATGCATAACCTATGAAAGAAGACATGAAAAGTTTGTCCATCTCTCTCTCTCTCTTTCTCTCTCTCTCTCTCCACATCATCTTGTCCATCCATCCCCTATCTTCTTTCTTTCTTTCTTTCTTTCTTTCTTTCTGTCTGTCTGTCTGTCTGTCTGTCTGTCTGTCCGTCCGTCCGTCCGTCCGTCCGTCCGTCCATCCATCCATCCATCCATCCATCTATCTATCTATCTATCTATCTATCACCTATGTACTTATCTATCTTAGTGTGCTACCTCACTAAAGAACTTTAAAGCAATTTTACCCAGAGAAGTTACAGTTCTGGAGAATAAACGTTTCTATTATACGAAAGTTTAGTTCCGTCTCTAACATTTGAACTGTCCAGAAGAACCGGAGTAGTGATTTGTTCTTGGAATGAATATTATTCCAATTAGAAATAAAGTAAAAGAGGCAGTGTTTAAAAATACCTAGCTGCGTGCTAACATAAAGTAGTCCTGTCAGTTTTTAATTTTTTCAAGTACAAGCCATCTCTCTCCTCCACAACCATTTTCAAACAACACATTAACTGTCTGCCCAAGATGTGTGTACTTACAGAGATGTTGATAATTTTGTCAAACAGATGAACTTGTGGCCCAGTGAAATCAAATAGAAAATACTGAGAAGGGGAAAAGAAAACCCAAATAAATAAGTATAATAAAAGAGTATCTTTAAATCTCATATCTTTAAATTTTTTCCACTATAAAGATAACATGAGAGAATCACATAGAGGGAAAAATAATAATAACTTCTCCTTCACTCTTGTTCTCATCCAGCTGAGATGCAACCTTTATTGTTATCATCTTAATTATTACAGAATTCTGGTTTCTGAATTTTTTTTTTCATTTGAACCCTAACTTAAATGATAAGTCCTTCTAAAGAAAGAAATCTGGGAACTGAAACTTAGTGAAACTCTGGCAACATTTTTAGCATGTTTAAGCTATAGGTTCATTTGCAAGTTATCTTGGAATGTGCAGTAGTCCTTGACTTATAACTGGTTGCTTAGTGACGTTCAAAATTACAAATTACAATCCCTAGGGCTGTGATGGTGAACCTATGGCACGCATTCCACAGGTGGCAGGCAGAGCCCTCGCAAGCTGTTGCCCCAGCTCAACTCCACCGCACATGTGCACACGCCTCCCACCGGCCAGCTGATTTTCGGGTCTCTGCTGCGCATGTACGGGGCCAGGGTGCACATGCTGGGGTCACATGTGCATGTGCAGGGGGTGTGGTGTGTGCAGGGGGTCACGCATGTGTTGCATTAGGGATGCACGCAAAAGGTTAGCTGTTAGATATTAACACAGGCTACTGTGGTTTCAACTCCAGTCCCCTGTTTAGGCGGGAACAGAGGTTCAATCTGATTGGTCGAGAGGTCTGACAGCTCCCTATAAAAGGAGAGCTGTCAGACCTAACTGCTGCTGGATTGTACAGACTTGACTGTTGTAATAAAGAGCTGTTGTTGCGTTAAACCTGAGTCTGCCTTCTCATTGCCCTATCTAACATTAGCCATCACTGTCCTAGGGCTGTATACAATCTAGATTAAAAGTTAAAATTTATTGACTGATAAGATGATATTCTTTTTTTATAGATATATAACTTTTTTATTTTTTAATTTTCAAAACAAACACAACACATAAAATCTTCCTTCTTTACATACTGTAGAAAGTGTATCAGTTGATTACAAAAAGGCTTTCGTGCATCTCTTCCACAGTCATCAAGCATAATTCATATTAACTCAGGTATTTTAACTCAGATATTTATACACGTTACCGTCATCATACCTCCATTTTCATTTGACTATAATTGTTTAAATGTCCTTCATCATAAAATATACCAAGATTTAATACATAACCACAAACTGGCATTTCATTTACTATTTCTAAAATCCTCCTAGATTAAAAGTTTTGAGCACTACTCCCCATCCCCACGGTCACATGATATGACTTTTTTTTTTGCCTGAAACTGGTCTTTAATTCCAATTTCTGACAAAAACCGCCCATTGCAGACAATAGATTTACTTAACGACTATAGCCTTCGCTTAACAAACAAGGTGTTTGCTTAACAACTCTTGCAAAAGAAAGTCATAAAATCAAGTACAGTCACGTGGTGACCCGCTTAAAGACTGACAACCATAATTCGAGACTCAATTCCAGACGCAAGTCGAGGACAACGTGCATTCTGCCGTAACGCCTGTGTCACTCTAATATATCCCCAAATGGGGGGAGATCCCTTCAACAGGTGGCCGAGCTGGCCTTTTAACCATTTTATTCATTTTACTAAAAAATAAATAAATAAAGCAAACCAAACTGGGAAAACATCTGTTTCCTAACCACTCAGCTCAGTTTACGTACTTCATTATAAAATGGTGTATTGGTTCCTTCTTTGACTGTAGTCTGCTTCTTTTCATCCCCAATTTCTATAATCACGACCGGATCTATATTCTCACCAACGAGCTGCCGTGCTTCAGTGATGGTTATGGCAATCTGCAAGAACGCAATGCAAATTTGACTCAAGATCTGTCAGGCGGGAAACACCAGGTGCGCCTCTGAATAGCAACAGCACTTAGCAACAGCGCTTAGACTTATATACCGCTTTGCAGTGTTTTACAGCCCTCTCTAAACGGTTTACAGAGTCAGCCTATCGCCCCCAACAATCTGCATCCTCATTTTACCCACCTCGGAAGGATGGAAGGCTGAGTCAACCTGGACCCTGGTGAGAATTGAATGGCCAAATTGCAGGCAGCCGGCAGGCAGCATAAGTAACCCACGGTACTGCTCACTAATAAACTTGGTGGCGTCAGGGAAGCTTCAACTAAGCTGCTTTATTGCTAAAATCCTATTTACAGGACTCTTCCCAACTAATACTCAGCCCAGGGTAAGAGTTAGCTAAAGGACAACAGCACTCAAGGGCGGGGGGTGGTAGACTCAGCTTGCTTGTGACTACGTAGGGATTCTAGGCTGATCCCTCTTTTTCACTCCACCTCCGGGTTCCGCCGTGCCTTCTCCTGCAAAACCGAAAGGGATATTTAGGCCCTTGACCAAAGACGCTGGCCATCATTTTGTACCTTACCTGATAATTCTGGGTCTTCATTTCCGTTTCATGGATCTTCAACTGCACCTTGGCTCTGTTTCCAATTCAGAAGATAAAGACAGCACTCAGTCTTCAGAAAGCTACATTTTACATTGTTGACAAGTCTAATACGATTTAATTTGTCCCTTTCCATACTCAGACATAGGGCTTACTTAACATTGCAAGTTATTCAGAGAACCATTGGATGGGCGGGATTGAAAAATTTTAGGGACCAGTTCTCTGCCTAGTTGCTGGGTGGGCGTGGCCATGGGGGTGTGGCCTAGTCAGCTTCCTGCACCACGGCGGGGTTGGGGCGGCGTTTTCACCCTCCCCAGGTTCCAGAGGTTTTCCTCGTGCCTCCAAGAAGGTGAAAACAGGCTCCCCGGGCTCCAAGAGGCCCTCTGGAAGACGGAAACGGACCTGTTTCCAGATTTCTGGTACTTCCGGGAGGCCTGTTTTCCCCCCTCCCTGAGCCTCCGTGTGGTCCCTGCACTTACCTTGTATCCAAAATGGGCCACGTGGAGACTCCTGGGAGCGGCGGGGTGGGGCAGGAGGAGCAGGGTGTTGTGGGCAGGGCCAGCCAAGGGTGGGATTTGGAGGTTCTCCGAAGCGGCAATAACATTAGCTAGGAGTTCTCCTGAATCCAGGAGGATTCCGGTAGGCCACCCCTGGTTCTAAGCATGATTGTTAGGAGAACCAACTTCGGTCGGTGGTTCATGTATAGCAAAAATGTTCAGTCCACTCCAAATGTCAAACCAAAGCCAAAACTATGTTTTCAAGGTCACTCCCAAAGGAACTGGAAACAATCTCTCTCTGAACCCTTGGGAGCCTGATGTAAAAGGCATTAAATAATGCCAGCAATTATGAGGTTTAATGACTTCATATGTTATACAACATTGGAAGGAAACTATCATTTCATAACAATGTCAGGTTTCAGCATTCAAAAGGTCCTATGTTCAGTCAGTTGGAGAACTTTAATCAGCATTGGAGAAAGTGGCGATCAATCACTACTCTACATGGTGCATCTAGATGACCTTCTGTAGTAAAGGCGCTATCATCCTCAACATGATTTAATATGGAGGACAAGCAAGAGAGAGCTCTGTTAGTCTTTTCCCAAGAGCATAAAGCCATCCATTCCAAGAGCAAAATGCTGGAAGGACTTTTTAGAACCGGACAGCCCAAACCTTTTATTTAGAATGAGTGTTTAGTATATTTTCATCTATGACGTGCCCAGTGAGTTTGCACAACATACTACTCAAGGCTAAAATGTTGTATAAATCAGACCTGCTAGAAAGCTAGAGGAATGCTTCCTTCCTTCCTTCCTTCCTCCCGCCCTCCCTCCCTCCTTCCCTCCCCCTCCCCTTCCCTCCCTCCCCTTTTCCCTTCCCTCCATTGCTCCTTCCTTTTCCTCCCCCTCCCCTCCTCTCCTCCCCTTCCCTTTTCCCTTCCCTCCATTACTCCTTCCTTCCTTCCTTCTTTCCTACCAGCTCCCTTCATTCTCCTCCCCCTACCCTCCTCCCCTTCCCTCCCTTTCCCTTTCCCCTTTCCTCCATTGTTCCTTCCTTCCTTCCTTCCTTCCTTCCTTCCTTCCTTCCTTCCTTCCTTCCTTCCTTCCTTCCTTCTTTCCTTCCTTCCTACCTACCTACCTACCTACCTACCTACCTACCTACCAGCTGGAAACACAGAAAGATTTAATCATGAACGGAAGAGCTAAGAGGCATATTGGAAACTTATGAACTGGTGTCATTTATGCCATTGTGGGTATATATGAAAGTAGGAATTAGTAGGTTAGTGATACCTGCACTCAGCACAGTAGTGAATGGGATAATGGAAAACAGATTTTGAAAATATGGATATTCTGAATGAATGTCACCCAAGTGAAAAATTCCAACAGAGGAGAATATATATAAAGCAAACAACACAAAAATATATAAAATCTATCTAGTTCAGGGTTACTCCCTGAACTGTGTTGTTTGCTTGCAGGTATTACATTACCTAATTAGGTAACATCAGTGTGGGATTTGCAACCTGTTTATATCGGGCAGTTTGCCCTCCCAGTGGGGTGTGGGTTTTTCTTGGTAATTCCTTGATTAGTATATTTTTTTTTGCTTAATTGCTGGGTATTAATCCCTGCTTATCTGGGTGTTGGCTGTTGGAGATAATGTGCTCTGCTCTTTTTCTTTCCTTATTAGCTTCCTTATTTTATTGTTTCTTTGGGACAGTTTGTAAATATGGTTTATTTTTATGAGTTTATTGATGGCTTATTTTGGCGGATGCCAAGCTTCTGGAACTCCTTAGTATTTTTGGATTTAGCTTGATCTAGGATGTTCACAATTTCACAGTTGAATACAGTTGAGTCTGTCCATGTATTGTGAGATTAAGGAGTTTCCATGATACCTTCTGGCTACTACGTGGTGTTCATGGATGTGCTGTGATACTCTTCTGCTTGACTGTCCCACCTAGTACCTATGTTTCTCCGAAAATAAGACAGGGTCTTATATAAATTTTTGCTCCAAAATACAAATTGGGGCTTATTTTATGATTAGGTCTTATTGTTGGAGAAATACAGTACTAAATGTGCCCGTATGGCTGACAATCTTAACTGGGGTTTATTTTGGGGGAAGGGCTTATATTACAAGCATCCTGAAAAATCATGCTAGGACTTATTTTCCAGTTGAGTCTTATTTTGGGGGAAACAGGGTAGCCGTTGCCATCCTTACATAGTATGTTGTAGATGTCTCCTTTTTTCTTCTTCTTCTTGGGCTACTGGGCCTTTTGCTTTACCTAAGATGTTTTGGAGGATTTAGCTGGCTTGTGCACCAGACAGTAATGCCATGTGGTTGTAATAGTCTGTTGGTTGTTTCTGAGATGTTCTTGATGTATGGTAGTGTCACCTTTTTCGTAGCTTGTGTTGGTTGTTCTGTAGCAGGTTGAGTGATGAAGCACTGAGAAGAATTGTTCTGCCAGATAGTACGAATGAATGGGATGGAAACAGATGGATTGGGCCCTTCACAAATGCAAGGGTGTTTTACGAATAGCTGTTTTGAAAAAGAACGGTTTGTTCTGAATACTTGGTTCTAGCATATACCTTTTCTTATGCACACATGGCTAAGGAATTAAAATAGATCTAAAAATGGTTGATTTGACTATGATGAAAGATTGAGAAAATTAGTAGAACATGCTATGGTAGCACAGAATTCTGAATGTGCTATCAGAATTGTGTGTTTTTTTTTTAGAGCATTAAGGGAAGATCTTGGAGAAAAGTAGATACAGTGTGGAAGAAAAGAGGTAAAATAAGCAAGGATGAAAATAAACCGCTATAAGCAGAGAAAGTACGATTTCTGTATGAAAAAAATAATTATTTCCCATCAGAATAATTGAAAAGTAAGGTATATGGAAAGTGAAAGTTGCTTGGAATAGAGTGAAAAGTATTATGTTGCCCAGTGCAAATAATAGTAAGTACAAGTACCGTATTTTTCGGAGTATAAGACACACCGGAGTATAAGATGCACCAAGGTTATGAAGAGGCAAATTTTTTTAAAAAAAGTTTTTGCACTCTGCAAACTTCCCAAAAATGGGGTTTTTGGGGGGTTTTTTCAACAAAAAGGACATGAATAGCCTTTAAGAGACTTGTAGAGTGCTCCTGGGAGGGTGGCCAGTTTTTTGTCAAAAAAGGGCATTAGGAAGCTTATAGAATGTTCCTGGGGCTGGGCTGGGGGGGGGGGGGGCAAAATTGAGCAAAAAACAGCCCATTTTCATTTCTGCCCTCCCCAACTCTCAGGAGCTCTCTGGAAGCCTCCTATAAGCTAAGCACGGCTATTTTGGTGAAGTGGGTGGGGTTTCAGGAGGCAAAAATACTGTATTCAGTGCATAAGACGCACCCAGATTTTCAGCCTCTTTTTTGAGGGAAAAAGATGCGTCTTATACTCCCAAAATACGGTAATCCTCAACTAACAACAGAAATTACAATGACACTGAAAAAGTGACTTATTACCATTTTTCACACTTATGACTGTTGCAGCATCTCCATGGTCGCATGATTTACATTTGGATGCTTGACAACTGGTTCATATTTATGACCCATCAGGTGATCATCTCTTGTGACCTTCTGACAAGCTAGGTCAGTGGGGAAGCCAGATTCACTTAACAACTGTGTCATTCAGAGGTGAGTTGCTCCCAGTTCAGCCCGGATTGGGCGAACCGGTAGTAGCAGTGGCAGGAGGCCCCGCCCAACCGCCCGGATGCTTCTGCGCATGCGCAGAAGCGTCGTGCGCATGAGAGAGAGAGAGTGGCTGCACGAGCAAACTGGTAGTAAAAAAATTAGAAACCCACCACTGGTGTCATTCATGTAACAATTGCAGTGATTTACTTAACAAATGCGGCAAGAAAAGTCGTAAAATGGGGCAAAATTCATTTAACAAATTTCTCAGTTAGCAACATAAATTTTGGGCTCAATTGTGATTGTAAGGGCTACCCGTATTAATTTCAGATCAGGCACAGAAATGATGGACAATAAAGTTATTCTAAGTCTATGTTCTAAGTTGAATGAATGAATGGATAGATGGACGGATGGATGGATGGATGAACGAATGAACGAATGAACTATCTGCCCTACTCAGAAGCTTTGAGTAACATTCATTCCTGTTTGCTCAATTACTCTTAAGAGTAACTGAGAGTTACTCTTAAGTAACCTTTGCTGACATGGGAAGACTGTCTATTTTTGCCCATTCATTGGCCACAATAATGATGGAGGGTCCTCCCAATACAGGTAATCCTCGACTTACAACCACAATTGAGCCCAAAATTTCTGTTGTTAAGTGAGACATTTGTTAGGTGAGTTTTGCCCCATTTTATCACCTTCCTTGCCACTGTTGTTAAGTGAATCACTGCAGTTAATCAATGAGTAACCCAGTTATTAAATGAATCTGGCTTCCCCACTAATTTTGCTTGTTAGAAGGTCACAAAAGGGGATCATATGACCTTGGGACCCAGCAACAGTCATAAATATGAACCCATTGCCAAGCATCTGAATTTTGATCATATGACCATGGGGATGCTGCAACAGTCATAAGAGTGAAAAACAATAAGTCACGTTTTTTTAGTGCCATTGTAACTTTGAACAATCACTAAATGAACTGTTGTATGTCAAGGACTCTCTATTCTGTTAGAACATCTGCAGAACTGGGCAATAGTTTGGAAATAAGTTGGAAGTAATTCAGACAGAGCATGTAGGAGCTGAAGTGGCGCAGTGGTTAGAGTGCAGTACTGCAGGCTACTTCAGCTGACTGCTAGCTGCAGTGCGGCAGTTCAAATCTCACTGGATCAAGGTTGACTCAGCCTTCCATTCTTCTGAGGTAGGTAAAATGAGGACCCAGATTGTTGGGGGCAATAGGCTGACTCTGTAAACCGCTTAGAGGAGGCTATAAAAGCATTATGAAGCGGTATATAAATCTAAGTGCTATTGCTATTGCTAATACAAACATAGCCACAGTAGCTCTTTAAAGCAGCTGCATCTTTTCCAGGAAAGCAGGCAGGTGCTGCATGCTGAAAATCATATTTTTGGAACTCCGTCTGTGCGAATCAAACAGCCATAGTCACCTGTTCAAAACTTGCTTTGTGTTTAAAGATTAACCACAAAGAGACTGTTATCAGCCCAAAGAACAGGATATAAGACCGGGAATGTTGAGGTTGCCTGCATGTCAAACTGAGTTCTTGCATGATATAAGTACAGCTATCAATCTCATATACATGAAAAATACTCTGTACATGTACTTTGTAGCTTCATCTATAACAGAAGGTGGATTCAATTTGCACTGAAGTCAGCAACTTGCTTTCTACAGACAAGAGCGAAGGCTAAATCAAGATTGTTGATCTGTTCCTTCCCACTTTTTCATCTGAGGCAAGTTTGTCTTCAGATGGAAACATTTTGTTGACATATAGCTTCTGCCCCTTCCTCCTCCTCCTCCTCCTCCTCCTCCTCCTCCTCCTCCTCCTCCTCCTCCTCCTCCTCCTCCTCCTCCTCCTCCCCCTCCTTCTTCTCCATGTCATTATTCACTAAGAGCCTCCACTTGAGCATTTACACTTGAGCTTTACACTTTTATGCTTAAGCATTCCAACTCTCAACCTATTAACAGTTAATCCTAGATGATGGAGAAAAGTGACAACATGGTTTCCAGTCTTTGGCTAGATCAAGCTCGCGGCCCACCTGCTGGATGCGTCACGCGCTGGCCACGCCCATCCCTATTTTAGTGAAGGGGGAAAAGTCGTGATCCATCATGTGACGACAACGTGACACTGTGAGTTTGACATCCCTGGGGTAGATCAACAAGAGACAGGAGCAAGGGAAGAGATTTTTTGATTGATATACCTTTTACTCCAAGACGCTGAGACTTCAGAGCTACACGTGGCCTCATTTTCATAATTCAGCATATCTTGTAGTTCGTCCTCTTGACCACTCACAATCTCATGCTGTAAATGTTCAGGTATCTGCTCCTCTGTGGAAGAAAAATATGTAAATGCCCATAAGCATGGATTGTGTGGTAGTTGTAAGCAAATTGTGCCCTCTATTTGGTAGTCCTCGACTTACAGCCATTTATTTAGTGTGTCAAGGTTCCGACTAATGATTATTAACTCAAGCAAATTTGCTCACTAGTGGGCAGCTCAACTCCTATGACAGCGAAGATGAGGGCAAAGGCAACCCGATAAAACTCCTCACTCACTAGAGGGAGAACCGATTGTCAACTTCAAACCGAATCTGGCAGCAGCCATTTTTCTGTTCCTCAGTTGCCACACAGAGGGGGGAGGGCGGAAGGAGGGTAGAATGCCTTACTAGACACAACAGAGAGCTTTCTCGTGAGAACCAAGGTCATCTCTACTGGCAATGGATAAGGTCAGGAAAGGAGTGCCTGGAGAGCCCGCCAATTTACCTAATTGTCTGATTTGCTTGGGTTCATTAGTTGGAAACCTTGACCTAGTGACCATTTGAAGTTGTAAAGGCACTGAAAAAAAGTGAATTATGGCCGTTTTTCACACTTCTGATTGTTGCAGCCTCCCCATGATCACATGATGAAAATTCAGACACTTGGCAACTGGTATTTATGATGGTTCTAGTATCCCAGGGCCATGTAATCCCCTTTTGCAACCTTCTGACAAGCAAAGTCAATGGGGAAGCTAAGTTCACTTAACAACCATATCACTAACTTAACAACTGTGGTGATTCACTTAACAACTGTGGCAAAAAAGGTTGTAAAATGGGGCAAACCTCACTTAGCAACTGTGTTGCTTAGCAACAGAAATTTTAGGCTGCACTGTAGCTGTGACAATTATGACTATATTATTATTAAAAGCATGGATGTTTTGTGGTAGAAGTGTGCAAACTTTGCCCTCTATATATGTAATATGACTGGAACTCTAGTCCAAAACATGAAAAAGACATCATGTTGGTTGGATGGCATGAATTCTACCTCATTACGTTGTTTGAAATGCCTGCTGGCAATGTCAATAATGAAGTTCTGTATGAGATTTGGCTTATTTATCTGCTCATAATTAAAAGGGAAGTTGGAAGTTTCTTAGTGACATCTCTGTGGACAAGTTAACCAGTCCCTTTGACACTTAGCTTTGGTTTAGATTTATAACTGTACAGCCGTTCTCTCCTTCCTCTCCCTAAAACACAAATTCCCAAAGGGGCGTGGGGGGAAACACGTAGATAAATTTAGGGAGGACCTTTGAGATTTAATGCAATAATCCATTATAGCTGCATGTGGCTGAGAAAGTTCATTTCTGATAAGCAGGGGGACTTTCAGAGAAACCTGTCTTCCATTATTGATGTTTTAGAAATAATTATCTAACTATTGCATATCTGCATGTGACAGCTTGAGCATTAGGTTTAAAGCAGGAGAGAGCAAATATCTGCCTAGAAGCCCCTTGTTTCAAACTATTAGAACCTTCTCTGATCAAAGCTTGCTGAAAATTAAAATTTTCCTGCCGTTTTGGATAAGAAATGTTCGATAGCTTAGGCCCTAAAATACGTTAACATTCTAACAAAAAACAAAACCTTTTGTTCTCTCCCTTCCCTTTAAAGGCCTAAAGATTTCTGGATTTTGCATCCATATCTTGATCATTGTCGTTCCTGGACATCCAAAAATGTTAACTGAGGTCTCAAGTCATCACATATTTGTCCACCTCTGATCTAAAACTGCGCTAGTTCACTAGAGCAAGCATGGGGAACTATGGTCCTTTTATGACTTGTGGACTTCAACTCCCAGAATTCCTGAGCCAACCATGCTTTGTATTCTGGGAATTGAAACCTACAATTCATAAAGGGACTATAACAGTGGTGGGATTCAAAAAAAAAATACTACTGGTTCTGTGGGCGTGGCCTGGTGGGTGTGGTTTGGTGGGCTTGGTGGGTGTGGTTTGGTGGGCATGGCAAGGGAAGGATACTCTAAAATCTCCATTCCTCCCCCACTCCAGGGGAAGGATGCTGCAAAATCCCCATTCCCTCCCAATCAGCTGGGACCCGGGAGGCAGAGAATAACTTTAACTTTTTAACTTTTATTTAATTTATAAACCGCACCCTCTCCCAAAAGGGACTCGGGGCGGTGTACAGTCATGTTAAAACATAATATAAGTACATACAGACATAGATAAATATAAATAAATACAGATGGAGGAGGTAACATATAAACTGTACAATAATAATTTAAATTAAAATTGGAGATACATTAAAAACTACCCCTAAAAAACTACCCCGGAATAAGGTGTTTGCCAGGAGGTTAAGAATGGGACTATAAATGGGCCAGGCCAGCTGATTGGAACAGGTGGGTCTTGAGTTTCTGTCGGAAGGAGCGGAGGTCGGTAGTGGTATTAGAATAGATGGGGGCGGGGCCAGGTAGAGGTGGTATTTAGAGGTGGTTCTCCAAACTACTCAAAATTTCCACTACCGGTTCTCCAGAATTGGTCAGAACCTGCTGAATTCCACTTCTAGACCATAGTCTCCCACCTATGCTCTATAATGGATTCCTAATTTGATTTACCTAGAAAGGCTGACACCCACCCATTGTTTCCTAGGGATGGTTCTAGAGAAATGCTCTAGAAATTTCTTTGCACTAGAGAAATGCTGTAAGCCAGGGGCATCAAACTCAAGTCCTGGGGGCCGGATCCAGCCTGTGAGGTTCTTAGATCTGGCCCGCGGGGCTCCCCTAGAAACAGTAAAAGACTGGCCGACAGCGCCTCTGCCAGCAAAAAATGGACCTCGGGAGGTTCGCACGCAGCTCTCCCAAGCTCCATTTTCACTGATAGAGCATTGCAGAAACCCGTTGCAGCAAAAAACGGAGCTCGGGAGCCCGTTTTCACTGGCAGAGCGCTTGAGCCACCATAGGTGACCCCAACACGAGTGATGTCGATCTGGCCACACACCTCTGGCCATGCCCTCCCTGCCCCCACCGAGGTCAAACGCAACCCTGATGTGGCCCTCAACGAAATCGAGTTTGACACCCCTGCTCTAAGCCGATATTCTCAATGGTTGAGAAGAGTCTCAACTGAGAACCAATTTTAAGGACCAATTTGGTCTAGGGACCAATTTGGTATGAGACACCAGACTAGAAGCCAGAGGCCTGTGAGTTCGAATCCTGCCTTAGCCATGAAAGCCAGTCACTCTCTATCTCAGCCCAGCCCACCTCACAGGGTTGCTGTTATGGGGGGAAATCGGAGGAGAAAGGAGTACAGCAGGGGTGTCCAAACTTGGGAACTTTAAGACTTGTGGACTTCAACTCCCAGAATTCCCCAGCCTGGCTGGGGAATTCTGGGAGTTGAAGTCCACAAGTCTTAAAGTTCCCAAGTTTGGACACCCCTGGAGTACAGTATACGTTTGCCACTTTGAATTATTGATAAAAGGAATAAGAGGTGGATATAAATAATAAATGGGGGCTCTGAGTTTTCAAATCTCCTCCTCAAGTGTATAGTGAATCAGCATGGAAAATGGCACAAACTTTGTAACACTAATACTAACACACACACACACACACACACACACACTGAAACAGTCTATTGATCTTGCTCTATTGATGCTTGAAAGGTCCTCCCTTTACAAGAGACTCAATTTCAGAGTTCAGGTTTCCCTGGGACAAACGTAGCATGTTTTCATGCTCTTTATTGTGCACAGAACAATACGATGCCTTCAAGGAAGCAATTGTCCTGCAACATTCGGATATCATCTTCTCATTGGGCTGATATCTTCTCAAACTAGATAGGCTTACCTGTTGCTCCCTTGTTTGCAATAAATAACCCCTTGTCTCCTTTTTTCTTCATTTTCATCTTTATTCCAGCGAACAATCCTTTTCTGCAAATAAGCAAACAAATGAACAAATAAGAGGAGGAGGAGAAAGAGCAAGAAGAGCAGGAGGAGCAGGAGGAGAAAATAAGCACTGAAACAAGAATAACAGAGTTGGACGGGACCTTGGGTGTCTTCTAGTCCAAACCTCTGCTCAAGCAGAAGTTCCTACACCACTCCAGAAGTGACTGTCCAGTCTCTTCTTAAAAGCACCCACATATTCTGAATTAGCCGTTCCACTGGTTAATTGTTCTGACTGTCAGGAAATTTCTCCTTAGATATAGGTTGCTTCTTTCCTTGATTGGTCTCCATCCATTGTTTATTGTCTTGCCTTCTGGTGCTTTGGAAACTAGGTTGCCCCCATTTTCTTTGTGGCAGCCCCTCAAATATTGGAACACTGCTATCATGTCACCCATAGTCCTCCCTTTCACTAGACTACATATGGTTTGAGGTTCTGGGCAATTGAGAAAATGGAATACACACACAAACATATATATATATATATATATATATATATATATATATATATATATATATGTGTGTGTGTGTGTGTGTGTGTGTGTGTGTGTGTGTGTGTGTGTGTGTGTGTGTGTGTGTGTGTGTATGTATGTATATATATATATATATATATATATATATATATATATATATATATATATATATATATATATATATATGTTGTATTTGTGCTGATAAATAAATAAAGGGAGACTAGTATAGATCTATTTCGAGCTATTTAGCTCTCATCAGCTAGCCATACCCTTACTGGGATTTGAACCTGGGCTATATATATCCTCTCTTGGGTCCCGCCTTAGAGCTTCCTGTTGCTGTGTAAGGGCAAGTATGCTGATTGGTTGTCAGACTCCCATGGGGCCATGGAGGGGTAACTTTGTAGGCTGTCTTGAGTCCCAGGTTTGGTTGAATCTTGCTGGGTGATGCAATCTCCCCAGGTGCCATGGGGTGAATTCTGTTGCTAGATGGGTAGAGAGTTAGTCCTATTATGTCCTGAAGGTGAAGGTCTATTGTTTTGTTGATAAGCTGGCCCAGTCTTTTGTCTTGTAGAAAACCAAAATATCTGCTGGGGGCAGGGAGCTGGGGCTGAATTTCTGTCTCTTTTAGGGGGCATATTCTGCCTTGTTAATATTTCTTAAAATATTTCATTCTTCTAGGAGAGGGGTGGGTGTTACCTTTCTACAATATCTTTTAGCCTCCAGTAGTCTAATCATCTGTGTGGCTCTTTTGTATATCATTAATATATCAGCAAAAACCATAGGGGACAAAACAAGCATCTTGCTGATCCAAGGTGCTGGTTCCAAACTATACTAAGAGCTACCCACCCAACTGAGCATGTTGCTTTTGGGGCAACTCAAAGCACATTTGCAGAACAAATGGCATGTTTGTGCAAAACAGTTGGAACCCATGCCCCCAATCCCACCATCTCCGTTCCCGAGAATTAGAACAGCCGGTAGCTGAGCAGTTCTTCCTAATGTTGTAAAAATATGATGATTAAAAATAGAGGAGCTGAAACAGATGAAGCAGCACGGAAGCGCAAATCTCTTTCTCCGTTTCTATTTATTTTTTTATTTATTTTATACAATTTAGGCGCCACCCAACAACTGATGACACTTGGCAGCTTAGCCTTTAAAAAGGAGGAAATAATAGCATAGAAAAACAGATTGTGTACATACAGGAGAAAAAAAAAACCCATACACCTTAAGCATACACAGACACATTGTATGACGATGGCTACTGCGTAGAAGGAAAATCTTTACAAAATGTTTTACAGGTGGCATTTGCCACCGGCAAGACTAGCAAAGGAAATTAGCACCCCTCTTCTCTTAGAAAAATGAAATATCCTTGGAAATATCGAAAAGGCAGAATATTATATTTCCCCAAATCAGAAATGGAGAAACATGTTTTTAGGCAGGAAACAGACTCACTCTTAATAGACCCCACTTTTCTTAATGGGCCATTAGAAAAGCTTGGGCCAGTCTATTCTACATAGCAGAGATCCCTCCCCTTCAGCTCCAGGGTGATGGGATTACGGCAAGATAGTATTAGTTCTTTACCCATCACACCACGGGGCACCTGGGAAAAAGCAATGCTCAACCAAACTTGGATTCAAAGCACAACCTAAAGAGTTGCCCCTGCATGGCCCCATGGGAGTCTGACAACCAATCAGAATACATTTCTTACACAGGAACAGGAAACAGAGAGGTGGGGCCAAACAGAGTATAAAGTCAGGAATTTTCAGCCCTGCTCTCTCTCTTTTCTTCTTCAGCCAACATCTTGTGATTCCTCTTTTCTGTTCAGGAGCTCAAGCCATGTGATCCTGTCCACCATTAAACCATCTTTCCAAGCAGCCTCCATGTCTCCAGTGTCTTTTTCCCCACTTGGAACTGAACCCAGGTGGACATTTCTTCCAACATTAGCAAAAATATTTAACAATGTGTCCATCAAATGTTGGACATGTAATCAGACTCCAGGTACTTATTATCATCTGTGGTGGACATGTATGAAAGCAAGAAAATATTGGATGATAATACACACCTGGTTGGAAAAGATGATTAAGCAGCATATAGATTTAAAACCAGAAATATTTTTGTTAGGCATAATACCAGAAAGTTATGATAAAGGGATTATATACTTAATGTTATCTGTATTGACAGCAGTGAGAATTGTATTTGCACAATATTGGAAAAATGAGAACACCCCACCCCATTATGAAAATATAATCCGGAAAATAATGGACTGTGCAGAGATGGATAGGTTGACATTGAAAGTAAAAGATAAAGGAGATACAGAGTACTACTCAATGTGGAATAGGTTTTATCAATGGTTAGAGATAAGAGGTAGAAATTAGATGAAGAAAGATTATTGTTATGTGTAAGTAAAATATGAATGTTGTCTATAACAGGTTAAGCTAGACATACCTAGGTTGCAGGAACTGGGTATGTCTAGCTTAAGAGAAAGAAGGACCAGGGGAGACATGATAGCAGTGTTCCAATATCCCAGGGGTTGCCACAAAGAAGAGGGAGTCAAACTATTCTCCAAGACACCTGAGGGTAGAACAAGAAGCAATGGGTGGAAACTAATCAAGGAGAGAAGCAACTTAGAACTGAGGAGAAACTTCCTGACAGAACAATTAATCAGTGGAACAGTTTGCCTCCAGAAGTTGTGAATGCCCCAACACTGGAAGTCTTTAAGAAGATGTTGGATAGCCATTTGTCTGGAATGGTATAGGGTTTCCTGCCTAGGCAGGGGGTTGGACTAGAAGACCTCCAAGGTCCCTTCCAACTCTACTATTGTATGGTATTATAACTAAGTATGCTAGTATAATTAATATGATCATAAATAAGCTAAAATACTTATAAATATGGTTATAATTATTATATGTATTATCATTAACATTATCAGTATATTTGTTACTTTTTTCTTTTTCTGTAAAGCGAAATGCCCGGACAATACGCTTTCTTCAAAATATTTATATATAAATAAAAAAATTGACTTAAAAAAACCCCACAGGTGCTCACAACACCCTACTCCATGATTTGAGATAATGAGTTTGAAATACTTTTTCATACCTCTCTTAATTTTTCTGAGGAAAACATTCAAATACCTCAAATCCCGTTTTCGGTCAATTTCTTGCACAATTTAATCAAAAGTCAAGCAAACAGCAATGGATTCATATTGCTGAGATATCTGCAAAAGCTTACTGTAAGGAGAATTTATAATATCCAGGTCTTTTTTTTAAAAGCTGCTTTAAATGACTATGTGCAGATCTTCTATGTGCTTTAAATGACTATGTGCAGATCGTTTTCATTATTCTGGCCGTATCTTGCATTTTTGCTTCCAACTGTACACCGGAAGCAAGTTTTAATGTGAATAAAACGTCTTTCAAACGTTTTATTATGTGGCAAACAAAAGTTTGATTCAGATTGTGGGCTTCTGCTGGTATCCCTACACAATACATGTGCCTTTTAGATGAATACTCTATTCTATAGCATTTTTGAGTGGCAGCAAGATGGTTAGCTAGGGAATTGTGGAATTGGAGCCCATACATCTTAAAGTTGCTGTGGTTGAAAAATATTGCATCCATTCCATCACTTATGTACTTCAGGACTAGTACATAGCTTTGCTGACTATAAAAAGAAAAATAAAGCAAGCAGAAAAATATATATTGCTATGTCTTAGAAAGTGTGTTTCCTTCATTTTAATAATGTTAAATACTGCTTTTAGAAAATTCTAGCATTTATTTTTCTTAAAATTCCTAGAGTTCACAAATTCAAAGTATATAGGAAATATTTAGCCTAGTGAATTTATTACAGGTGAGTCCAAAATGTCCATTGCTGAGCAAGGCTGTTGTTAAGTGAGTCTTGGCCCAGTTTATGACCTTTCTTGCCACAGTTGTTAAGTGAATCATTGCGGTTGTTAAATTAGTTACATGGTTGTTAAAGGAATCGTACTTCCCTACTGGCTTTGCTAGTCGGAAGGTCGCAAAAGATGATCACATGACTCGGGGACCCTTCAACCATCATAAATACATGCCAGTTGCCAAGCATCCCAATTTCAACCATGTGACTGTGAGGATGTTGCAACGGTCGTAAGTGTGAAAAATGGTCACCTTACTTTTCTCAGTAATGTTGTAACTTTGAGCGGTCACTAAAGTAAAGGTTATAAATCAAGGGCTACCTGCAGTCATTCGGGGATTAAGGGTGTTTCCAAAAGGAAGCAACATACAACAACAACAACAACAACAACAATAATAATAATAATAATAATCTTTAATTTATAGACCGCACCCTTTCCTAAACAGGACAATACAATAGTAGAGTTGGAAGGGACCTTGGAGGTCTTCAAGTCCAACCCCCTGCCTAGGCAGGAAACCCTATACCGTTTCAGACAAATGGCTATCCAACATCTTCTTAAAGACTTCCAGTGTTGGGGCATTCACAACTTCTGGAGGCAAGCTGTTCCACTGATTAATTGTTCTCACTGTCAGGAAATTTCTCCTCAGTTCTAAGTTACTTCTCTCCTTGATTAGTTTCCACCCATTGCTTCTTGTTCTACCCTCAGGTGCCTTGGAGAACAGTTTGACTCCCTCTTCTTTGTGGCAACCCCTGAGATATTGGAAGACTGCTATCATGTCTCCCCAAGTCCTTCTCTTCATTAAACTAGACATACCCAGTTCCTGCAACCATTCTTCATATGTTTTAGTCTCCAGTCCCCTAATCATCTTTGTTGCTCTTCTCTGCACTCTTTCTAGAGTCTCCACATCTTTTTTACTTCGTGGCGACCAGAACTGAATGCAGTATTGGATTGAATGGTAGGATTAATTGTTGAATGCAAATGCATGCCATTGTGAACGAAATTTAGTTACATTAGAAAAAAGCTTATTTGCAAACAATCCAGATGTTCTTCTCATTGTCCTCCTTCTCCTAAACAAAATTCTACAGATCAAGAATCCTGAAACCTATGCTGAGTAGTGCATAGCCCTATTTAATTCATATTTCCACCATTTATTTCAGGAAGTTGGAATAAATTCAGATTTCAAATCTGTGGTGGGTTGCCCACCGTTTTACTACTGGTTTACTCGTGCTTGCGCACAACACTTCTGCGCATGCGCAGAAACACCCGGACGGATGGGCGGAGCCTCCCACCGCCACGACTATCGGTTTGGCCAAACCGGACTGAACCAGCAGCAACCCACCTCTGGTCTGAATACGATAAAAACCACAATTTATTCAATAAACTTGAAACGGAAGAAATTCCTTATGACCAAGAGTGTGTATGTTCATATTTAGATACCTAATTTACACATTTAAAGTCAACAACTTCCTTAACATTCTTAACATACATTCTGACGGTTTGGTAAATGTTAGCAAGAGGTACAGTTCGTTTTTCAAGTAACTTGTTCAGGTAAATTGGAAATCTCAGTTATTTACTAATTCAGAATATATTGTGGCATATACTGTATATATAAAAATAAGTCCAACACCTACATAAGTAGATTAAATCAAGCCAGCCTTAATGGGCAGCTCAAAACTTAAGAAAATGGCTAGAATGGAATAGTGAGAAAATTAGATTATTAAATGTATAAAGTAGTGAGGCTGGATTCACACATTAACCCTTTAAAAAAAAAAAACTACGGTTTACTAAGTATGATTAGGGGACTGGAGACTAAAACATATGAGGAACGGTTGCAGGAACTGGGTATGTCTAGTTTAATAGAAAGAAGGACTAAGTGAGACATGATAGCAGTGTTCCAATATCTCAGGGGTTGCCACAAAGAAGAGGGAGTCAAACTATTCTCCAAGGCACCTGAGGGTAGAACAAGAAGCAATGGGTGGAAACTAATCAAGGGGAGAAGCAACTTAGAACTGAGGAGAAACTTCCTGACAGTTAGAACAATTAATCAGTGGAACAGCTTGCCTCCAGAAGTTGTGAATGCCCCAACACTGGAAGTCTTTCAGAAGATGTTGGATAGCCATTTGCCTGAAACGGTATAGGGATTCCTTCCTAGGCAGGGGTTGGACTAGAAGGCCTCCAAGGTCCCTTCCAACTCTACTATTGTATTATTGTATATAAATTTCAATTACTGGTTCACCACAATGCTAGTCATAAATAATACTTTAAAAGCCACAACAGTTGAATTCCCACATCCCAAAACCAATCCAGGACAATATTTGATTAAAAGGCATCCAGATTCATCATCTGCTTGCTTGTTACAAGTTTATCTATATTTGATACTTAAGCTTGGTCTTAAATAATTACCCAGTGGGCTGTAATCATCATTAGACACACACAGAACAACTAAAGAAGCACTGAATAATTCTAACATTCACCTGTGGGATTCGGGGCTGCTTCCTGAAGACTCCATCTTCCTTGTGGATGGTTGTCTTTCTTGCCTTGTCTTTTACATCCGGCACAGTTTTTCCAATTAATATATATTGGCATTTGAACATAGGCCTGCCTCTCAGTGATAAGTCAGTGAGATCCAAGAACAACTCCCTGCAAAGTTTAACCTGTTTCTTGTGCAAACAACAGGCTTCCTCAGGTTGGTCCAGCTGAAAGCTTGCATTCTTCAAACATTAAATATAAAATTTTCAGCTCAGCTTTTCTTCCTGATCATGTTAAAGTAAAGGTAAAGTTCCCCTTGCATGTATTTGCTAGTCGTCCCCGACTCTAGGGGGCGGTGCTCATCTCTGTTTCAAAGCCGAAGAGCCAGCGCTGTCCGAAGACGTCTCCATGGTCATGTGGCTGGCATGACTAAACGCCAAAGGTGCACGGAACACTGTTACTTTCCCACCAAAGGTGGTCCGTATTTTTCTACTTGCATTTCTACATGCTTTCGAATTGCTAGGTTGGCAGAAGCTGGGACAAATAATGCGGCACTAGGGATTTAAACTGCTGAACTGCTGACCTTTCTGATCAACAAGCTCAGTGTCTTAGCCACTGAGCCACCACATCCCTGATCATGTTAAATACACGGGTGAATCCCATTGGACGATAAACCCACTATGAGTTAGGCATAGGTTCCCTTGAACTTGGAGAGCAAAATGGATGTTGTCAATGAACTTACAGCACATAGGTATACTTAGGAGGCGGTTGACATTTTTAGCCCAACATTTCTACCTGTCCATGTAAAATACATGGGAAAATCCTACTGGAGGGTAAACCCACTTAAGGTTAGGTCTACATAAATTCATAGAAGAAAATGGATGTTGCCAATGAATTTGCAGTGCACAGTATCGTTAGGAGGGAGCATAGTTTTAACACCACCTTTTTCTACCTGTATATGTCAATTACACAGGAAAATCCCATTGGACAGTAAACTCACTTAGAGTTAGGTTAGGTCTCCCCTTGAACTCGGAGAGCAAAGTGGATGTTGCCAATGATTTCACAGCACATCATTATCTTTAGTACAGGGCATAGTTTTTTAGCCCTGTATTTAACTTAGACAGGTAAAAAAAGATGGGCTAAAAAACTGTGCCCCGTAATAACCATACCAATCAGCTGTGAATTCATTGATGACATCCATCTTGCTCTCTGAGTTCACAGGGACCTAACCCTCACCCTAAGTGAGATTTTTCCCATGTAATTGACATGGACAGCTACAAATGTTGGGCTGAAAACTATGCCCCTTCTAAATATACTGATGCCCTGCAATTCATTGGCAACATCCATTTTGCTCTCCGAGTTCATGGGAACCTAATCGTAACCCTGTGGGTTTACTCATCAATGGGGTTTTCCCCATGCAATTGACATGGACAGTTAGAAAAGTTGGGCTGAAAAACTATGTCCCCTCCTAAATATACCGATGCCCTGAGAATTCCTTGGCGACATCCACTTTGCTCTCTGAGTTCATGGGGACCTAACCCTTACCCTAAGTGGGTTTACCCTCCAATGGGATTTTGCCATATATTTAACATGGACAGGTAGAAAAGGTGAGAGTTGAAGTCCACAAGTCTTCAAGTTGCCACGTTTGGGGAGCCCTGAATTAAGGCATCAGGCTAGAAACCAGGAAGCTGAATTCTAGTCGCACCTGAAGCATGAGGCCGACAAAATCACATTGGATCAGTTGCTCGCTCTCTCAGTCTTAGGAAAGAGGCAAGGACCAATCACTTTTGTATTATGACAAGAAAATTGACTGCTTTTCTTATAGTCACAGAAACTCAAGGGAGACGTATCACTAAAAGAGAACCAGTTTGGTGTAGTAGTTAAGGCGCCAGATTACAAAGCAGGAGACTGTGACTTCTAGTCCCACCTTGGACACAAAACGAGCCAGGTGACTTTGGGACAGTCACTCTCTCTCAGCTCTAAGAAGGAGGCAAGGACAAACCACTTCTAAGAAATCTTGGGGGAAAAACCCTGCAGGGATTAATCCAGGCAGTCTCCAGGAGTCCAAAACAGACTCAAAATTAGAAAAAAGAATGTTAGCATCTAGACCAGGGATCGGCAATCTAAAACACTCCATGAACCATAAAGGTCCTAACTGGAAGCTCTCCATTCAGTTCTGGAGCTGACCGGAAATCCAGTTCCCCCACCATAGAGTCTCCTCCTAGCGTGGCGTCCTTTTTCCACTACCCGTCCTAACCGAAAGCCCTATCAATTGTGGAGCCGACTGGCGACAGGGAGCCGCAGCAGAGGGATGAAAGAGCCACATGCGGCTCCAGAGCCGCAGATTGCTGACCCCTGGTCTATACTATTTTGCCTTGTTCATTGTCTATTAGAAAAGAATAGATTTTGGCATGAATTCAGACCTATTCACTGTCATTCCACGGCGAGAAACAGAGAATAATGGATTTAAATTGTGGAGAGATGAAGTATGAAGGCTGGGGGAGAAAAGAGTAACTTCCTAACAAAATGAGGCAAATTATCCAGAAAAACAGTGGGGTTCCTCTTTATTAGACAGCCGTCTGCATCTTTGATGTTTTAGGATTTTTTAAAAAGAGCTCTGTGATTCCATCAGTTGACAGAGTTATTTGAAAGAACGGAATGAGGTGTCGTGGCAATGTTGCAATTATCTCTGCCCCCCCCAAAAAAATTCCTGCTATTAAGCAGATTAAAATCAGTTAATTATACAATGATGAATTAATCCCTGCCATTCATCACCATAAATGCAGATGAATCTCATTCTATTCTTTTATATTCTCCCCCTCTGTTTTTGCAGAGCGAGAGAGGTGTATACAAAAGTTGAACAGAAATTTCTTTGTTGACAATGGAGGCGTTTCATTAGGCACTATGATAAATTTAAGTGAGGGGTTCCACCTAGCCACAAGTCATGGGCTGTGAAATTGAAAAACTTTGTCATGAAATAGTGTTCCCACCAAAACCGAAAGACGCATCTCAAATTATGAATGTCTGAGGAGTTCTATATTATAGTTCTGCAACATCTTTTACCAGTCTGCCTAAACTACAGCATTTCTGGAAAAATGGCGCTTACCTTTATTAAAGTAGATATTATTGATTAAGAAATTAATCTAGCTTTATACTACAGGAAAGAAAGAAAAGTCATGGGATCTACTAGATCAGCAGTCACAACCTTTGTGGCTTGGTGGCCGGGGGGGGGGGGAGAGAGAACCAGGCTATGTGACAGACAGACCAGCGCGTACACATGTGTGAAATTCAACTTGTTGCAACAATGGGTCAGCAAGCATGTGCATGCGCAAACAGGTCAACTTGCGTAAGTTGAACTGTGCATGAGTGTGCACACACGCCGGCCCACTGCTCACGCAAATTGAGCTATGCACATGTGCACACCAGCCTGCCAATCTCGGGGCTTGGTTCCAAGTAGGGTCATGGCCTGGGGGTTGGGACCCCTGTACTAGATTACTTAAACCTGACATTGTGTTTATTCCAGTATGCAAAGAGAGAGAAGATATGGCAATAAGAACTGGAAAAGGTGACAACCCTAAAAACAGAAGCATCCAAATATATATATAACATATATATATATATGTTATATTTGTACTGATAAATAAATAAAGGGAGACTAGTATAGATCTATTTCAAGCTAATTAGCTCTCATCAGCTAGCCATACCCTTACTGGGATTTGAACCTATATATATATTTGTTTTGCTTTTAAAATAATAATAATAATAATAATATAAAAATAAAAAGAACAAAGCATTAAATAGTTATTATGCAAAAAAATACATAAGAAGGGCTTTTAAAAAGTTTAAAAATGCAATTACAAAAGAAATCTATATCACTGTAAGTTAGTTACAATTCATATATACTTATCTAATGTAAATATTATTCAGGCACATATTAGAATAGAATAGAATAGAAAGAGAGAAGGGAAGGAGAGAAGAAGGGAAGGGAAGGAAAGGGGAGAAGAGAAGAAAAGAAAAGAAAAGAAAAGAAAAGAAAAGAAAAGAAAAGAAAAGAAAAGAAAAGAAAAGAAAAGAAAAGAAAAGAAAAGAAAAGAAAAGAATTTGTTATTGGCTAAGTGTGATTGAACACACACAAGGAATTTGTCTCCGGTGCATAATCACAATCATAAAATATAATAATCATAAATCATGGATACAACACCCAGTAGTAGTCATAACAATCGGCATACATAATAATGGGATACTAAATAAAAGCAATCAACCTAAATCATGAGATACAACAAGAAGTTATGGTCATAAGAATCTAAGGAAATAGGTAATAGGGCAGATGAGAAGGTTACTAAGTAATACAGCCCTATCGGTGGTTTAACATCCCACGGCATAGACAATGTTGTGGGAATTAGTTATTCAACACAGTGATCATTCTTTTTTAACCTGTTGTATTTTGTATAAATGAGTACCATATTTCATCATACTTGTCCATACAAAGTCTACATATCGATGGTCAATCCATAGAAGCATATCAAGTTAGTTTGTGTTAAATAGCATCAAGAGAAGCAATATGAAGGAATCATAGAGGGTTAGGGAATCTTAATGATCTATAGGAAAGATACAATAAGATAATGCAGAAATGAATCTTCTAATACAGGTAGTCCTCAACTTATAACCATTCATTTAGTGACCATTCAAAGGTACAACAGCCCTGGAAAAAGCAACTTATGATTGATTTTCACGCTTACAACCATTGCAGCATCAAAATCCAGGTGCTTGTCAACTGGCATGTATTTATGACAATTGCAGTGTCCCAGGTTATATAATCACCATTTGTAATCTTCCAACAAGCAAAACCAACGGGGGAAGCCAGATTCACTTAACAACTGCAATGATTCACTTAACAACTGGGGGGGAAGGTCAAAAAATGAGGCACAGCTCATTTAACATCTGCTTCTTTTAGCAATGGAAATTCCGGACACAATTGTGGTCATAAGTTGAGCACTACCTATATATCATCCCTTCCTTCTTTTTGAACTACATTTTTGATGGAATGGACCAAATCCTCCATAGGATGAAGAACCACTGTTAAAAGCCTCTGTCAGCCCTTCAAGGTAGACTAGACGAGGAAACCAGAGTCTTACATGCTAGTGCTACTTTTATGATAAGGTTATAATAACAGAATCTTAAACGTCTGAATGCTTCCAAAAGGTGCTTTTTCAAGAGGCAAATGCAGAGGTGGTATTCTACTGATTTGGACCAGTTCGCTCTATGGCATCCCATTTGGGCCCTTTTTAGCAAAAAGCACATGCACACTCACGTTTGCGGATCGGTAGGGAAGGTATGTAAATACCTCCCCTGGGCAACTGGACTTTCTTTTTTTTTCTTTCTTTTGAAGTTTCACTTCTCATCCAAGAAACTTTTTCGGTTCTTCAGACTCAACTGAAGAAAGAAGGACAAAGCAAGTCCAGTTGCCTCTTGAAAAAGCACCTTTGGGACAACCATGACCTGGATGACTAAGAATCTCCATAGACATTGAGTCTGAATGTGCTTCTACCCTCTCTCCCTTAATCTTTGTGAGAACCAGGAAGTATCTTCTCTGAGACGTTTACTCAGGCTACAATTCTAGCCCAGACTCAGATTTCTTTTATGTGACTGTTGACTGAGTTGTGGCTTTTCCTCCTGTCCCTCAAGGTTATTCCTTCTTCCCATTACAGTACAGTTTCTGCTAAGTATATAGGGATCACTTTATTCCCCATAGACAAACAACCAAAGGTGGGTTGCTCCCGGTTCGGGCCAGATCGGGCGAACCGGTAGTGGCGGTGATGGGAGGCTCCGCCCACCCGCCTGGACGCTTCTGCGCAGAAGCATCGCGTGCACAAGCAAACCAGTATTAAAAAAATAGAAACCCACCACTGCAAAAAACAATAATAAGATGCTGGTGAAATGTCCTAGCTAGTTTGTCTTTTCACCCGCATAAGCTAGCCATGAATTAAAGGTCTTCATTTTGTAAGGTGCATGCATAGAATTCATTTATGTAAAGATAAAGATAAAGACCACATCTAGAATACTGCATCCAGTTTTGGTCATCACATTACAAAAAGATGTTGAGACTTTGGGAAAAGTGCAAAGAAGAGCAACTAAGATGATTAAGGGCCTGGAAAAAAAAAACATATGAAGGACGGTTGTAGGAACGGGGTATGGCTAGTCTAGAGAAAAGAAGAAACAGGTGAAATGATAGCAGTATTCTAGTATTTGAGGAAGGGGTGTCACAAAGAAGAGGGTGTCAATTTGTTTCCCAAAGCACCAGAAGGTAAGGCAAGAAATAATGGATGGAAGCTACTCAAGGAGAAAAACAACCTGGAATTAAAGAGAAACTTCCTAATAGTGAGGATATGTTGTAGATGCTTCATCACTGGAGGTTTTTAAGGAGAGACTGGACAGCCACTTGTCTGAAATGGTATAAGCTTCTCCTGTTTGAGCAGGGGGGTTGGACTTGAGAACCTCCAAGGTTCCTTCCAGATCTATTCTGATTAATTGATGTGCTCTTTGGTATAAAATGGCTCTTCATGCATGGGAGGTAATCCTGCAGGAGCAATCTCCTACTTACTCTACAACAAGAGATTGCTCCTGCAGGATTTTGAAAAAAACATTCACATAATCTAATATTCTCTAACTGTGGACACTTCATATGTGAATATTTCAACTCCTAGAATTCCCCAGTCAGCAAATGATCTATTTTCCTAAAATGTATGGGAAAACTGCAATAGAATATCATCCTATCAGAGCGGGGGGAGGGGGAGCCAACGTCGCGACAATACAGATGTGCGGTCTCGATGTTCCAAGACCGCAGCCGATACTTTTGCCGCTGGGTGGTCCAATCGGACCTAAACCGTCCCACAGAGACGGTGAACAGGAAGAATATGTCTTGCTGATCTCAGGGACATCGCAAAATCCTGATTGATCCAAGAGAAGTTCTTCAAGATGGCGACAAAAAGTCCAGCCACCAGGCTGATGAAATTGGGGCAGCTCCAAAACCAAAGGATACGGAAAGAGAAAGTGTTTCCAGCTGGTGAGGAATTTTTACCGTTTTAAAAGAGACTGCCTATAAAAAATTTAAAGTCAATTTAAATTTGAGAAGAGAAGAAATAAGCGGTGGAATTAAGCTTTGAATGGTTTTGGACAGTGGGTTATCTTACTTTTTTTTTTTTTCAAAAATTTTATTGGTTTTTTAAAACATTTATAAGGAAAAGGGTAGGTGGAATGGTTACAAATTTTGGCAGTTGCAAGTATGGCAGACGCCCCCTCCCTCCAAACTCATAAGATACATCTAAGTATAAAACATTAATACATGATCATAAAAAATCAGCATATTAATTCTAAAAAAAAGTTTTCAATCCATTTATATAGTTATGATATATAGTCTAGATATAATTTCATTATTACTTTCGGTCTGTTTATAATATTGTGGTTTTCTTATTCATTTTTGTGATCTGAGCTTTCTTGGTGTTGCCCCTTCACCCCCCGCTGGCAGAGCTCCGGCCCCTCCCGTGTCCTGTGTGACCATTGTGGTGTCTTCTGTTTTTTCTAGGTTCGCTTTATTTTTTTCCATAAAGGCCTGTGCCTCTATGGGTGTATTGATTCTGATTCTTGTCTCCTCCCAGAATATCAGCACACCTTCAGGCATCAACCATCTAAACCACACCCCCTTCTGGTATAGTTTATTCGCCAATTGCGAATAGTTTTTCCTTTTCTCCCTAATTTTTTTGGGGATCTGCTTCAGGATGGTTATCTCCCTGTCATGATATGTCAATGCTTGCCCCCTTTGTACACCCAGAATTTCATCTCTTGTGCTTTTCCTAAGGAATTTAATATGAACCTCCCTGGGTACATTGTGTGTTCTGGCATATGCTGAATTCACTCTATAGACCAGATCTATCTCCCATTCCATCTGCTGTTTATCTTTGTGTATGTATTCAGCTAGAATATTAGTCATAATGTCCCTTATATTTTCCCCATCTGCTTCTATAACATTTTGAAATCTAAGATAAAAGGACATTCTCTCAAACTCTGTTTTCATTTGTTGGATATCAAGTTCTTTGTTTCCCTTCTGTAGAGCCTCTACCCCCCCCCCCTCGCCTCTGCCACCCCACCCTCCACAAGGTCCAGTCTCTGTGAGTTCTTATAAATTTGGACTTGATTCTCTTTAATTTCTTCCTTCATTTCTTTTAATTGTTTCTTAATTTCTTCCTGGCCCTGTATGAGTTGCTGGAGCATTTGTTGCAAATCCATCTCTGTACTCTTAGGTTGCATCAGTTCTGTAATCTTTGACTGTGTGGCAGGACTGGATGTTGCAGATGTCGGTGCAGAAGTAGCAAAGCCAGGTTTTCCAGGAGGTGGTCTTTTTGGAGACATGGTTTATAAAACAAAGAGATCAGTCAGTGTAGAGACTGGACAGCTGGAGAAGTAGAGCAGACAGATGAGTCCAGGAGGCAGAAGATCCAAACAGATGGGAGTTTCTTTAGTCAGTCTAGCAATAGAGAAGGGTTTTCTCTCCAAAGAGTTCAGGAAATAACAATCCACAAGAGATTCCTCTGGGTGACACGGAGACAAAGACCGGAAGCCTGAATTTTAAAGGTGGAGTCAGGTTTCACAGTTCATGAAGACAATGGAAGTGTGCCATCTTGCCCTGCCAGCTTTGGGCTCAGAGGCATAGGAAAATTTTAAAAGTTCACAAAGTTCTCAGGTCATCAATAAGTTCTGGAACTAAGTCCAATGAAAAACACTTTTACAGGGGTGAGGCATCATTAGTCGGCTCTCCCCCCTCCTCCTTCCCCTGGGGGCGAGAGCAAAAATTTTTCAAGCCGCTTGTCCAAGGGGGGGGGAATCCCCCTCCCTCCAGCCGCTCCTCCAAGAAAAATCCGAAAGTTTAACTTTTAAAGTTACTGAAAAGTCCATCAACTCAAAAGTAAGGGAATGAAGAGAGGAAGCACCTCACCATACCGCCGCTGCTTCCTTCAGTTTTGCGTTGTCCGATCGGCATGGAGCGAGACGCAGGCGCGCCCTCCGAAATTGCTCCCCGGTGCCTGGAGCAAAGCGGAGAAGCCCCCACCAGCCGCCACCGGTGCCAGGGCCTTCCGCAAGCCACTCCCTCGGCAGGACGCCTCTCCGGGGCGTCCTGTGCCCCCCCGGGTTATCTTACTTTTTAAATGTTATTTTCATGGATGGAATTTATGCAAACCTTTTAAACCGAATGGATTAAGTTTTCTTCTTCTTCTTTTATTATTATTATTTGCAGCCTATGGACTAAAATTCTCCTTCTTCATTACTGAGTGTGTTTTTCCCTTTTTCTTCTCTATTTCATTCAAGAATTTGACTTTTTAAAAAACTTGGAATAAAAAAGATACAAAAAGCAACAAAGAACATTGTAACAACAGAGGGGAAGACGACACTGCTACTCAGAGGCTGGAGGTTTGTATATTGGAAACAAAACACTTTTACTCTCCTCACTGATTATTCTGGCTTGGCACTTCAAGGTCTCACTGTTTTGTCTACAGAGAGTGATAAGAAGAAAAGCATACAGATGTTCCTTTGAAGTATATCTTTAACCAGAGAAAAGTGAAAATAAGACCTTATTGTGAATTTTGCTTAATCTTGTAAAAACCTTCCAAACCAGAGCAGCAAAAGTTTGCAAAAGATATTGTTAGAAATTCAGAAATTATCAAACACATTTGAGAGGACGAAGAAGAAGTTGGAAACTCTAGAGCATCTAACAGTAAAATATGATGAAGAAGTTGGAGATGTTTATCAAGTGGGAAAAGTGGAGGTTAGAGTCCTAAAAACCGGAGAAAAATGACTACAAAGAAATTAAATCCGCTGATATCTATGGTGATTGGTTTGTGTCTGGAAATTGAAAGAGTGGAATATGGAAAGAGGAATTAAATGGAGGGGAACTCTACCCCAGATGGCAAGATACAAAAGAAGAAAAAATAAAAGAATTTATGGATTTAAAGAGAGAAATGTTGTTAGCAACATCGTTGAAAACACCACTGACAATTAAATTATTTATTTATTTATTTATTTGTGCTTCTAGACCGCCCCCTCTCCCAGAAGGGACTCGGGGCGGTGTACAGTCCATAGAGAATATCACAGAAATACAATAAAAAATTAAATATTAAATATGTACAGTTTGGAGGAGGTTAAAATGTAATTAAAAGAACTGTACAAAGCTGAATAAATATAATTTTTTAAAATCCCTAAAACGGACACAACAGATTAAAAACCCTAAAATAACCAGATAATAATACATTTGCCAGGAGGGACAGTTGTAATTATGCCAGGCCTGCTAATCGGAACAGGTGAGTCTTCAATTTTTGCCGGAAGGAGCGGAGGTCAGAAGTGGTTCTAATGTCGGGGGGGAGGTCATTCCAGAGGGTTGGGCCCATCACAGAGAAGGCCCTACTCCTTGGTGTCGCCCGTTGGCATTGCCTAGTGGACGGCACCAGGAGAAGTCCCTCCCTGTGTGAGCGAATTGGCCGCAGGGATGTATGTGGGAGGATGCGATCCCGCAAGTAACTAGGTCCCGTGCCATGGAGCGCTTTAAAGATGGTAATCAGCACCTTGAAACGCACCCGAAAAACCACAGGTAGCCAGTGCAGCTCGCGCAGGAGAGGTGTTACGTGGGAGTACCTCGTACTCCCCATCACAGCCCGCGCGGCTGCATTCTGAACCAACTGTAGTCTCCGGGCGCGTCCCAAGGGCAGCCCCATGTAGAGAGCGTTGCAGTAATCCAGGCGGGACGTCACCAGCGCATGAGTGACCGTGCGTAGGGCATCCCGGTCCAGTAGGGGGCGCAATTGGCGCACCAGG
The DNA here is from genome assembly GCF_964273705.1 of Natrix helvetica. Taxonomy (NCBI): domain Eukaryota; kingdom Metazoa; phylum Chordata; class Lepidosauria; order Squamata; family Natricidae; genus Natrix; species Natrix helvetica. The sequence goes on along the minus strand of NC_138550.1, from coordinate 156,625,596 downwards.
CGAACCTGGTGGAACGCCCCCCTCGCCACGGCTGCCACATGGTCATCCATTGACAGCCGGGCATCAAGGAGGACGCCCAAATTGCGCGCCCGTTCCACAGGGGGCAATTGTTCGCCCCCTATGGCCAGCGATGGAATCAGCTGGCTGAACCGAGGTGCCGGTAGCCACAGCCACTCGGTCTTGGAGGGGTTGAGTTTAAGTCTGTTGTCCCCCATCCAGACCCCGACGGCTTCCAAGCACCGGGACATCACTTCAACAGCCTCGTTGGGGTGGTTTGGGGTTGAAATACAGATAAGGGGTTGAAATACAAATAAAGATAAGCTGATTAAGGAAACAGAAGAAGGGCATAGAAATTACATTAGAGACTTAATAAGCAATGAGTTGCAAAGAGGAGTCCATACAAATTTGATTAAAGAGATGATTGGAGGACTCATACCACAAAGGGCAGAAGATATGAGATTGTTTTGCTACTGGAAAGATACAGGTTGATAGATGAAAGGGTATAATTTAAAACTAGTTAAACTTAGTGAAATTTAGTGACAATAGATATAGTTAAATAAATAATTGATAATGATAATAATGAATACATATGTATTGGTATGATAAGTAATAATTGGATATGAATATTGAATGGTACCTATGAAAGGAAGATTAGAAATTTTTTTGGTTATATATAAAGGTTAATAAAAAAGAACTAAGTTAAATTTAGTTAAGTTTTGTTTATTAGGGGGGAAATGTTGTGATAAAGGACACAGTCAAATAAAGGAGGGATAATGATAACAACATATGTATGTATGTATGTATGTATGTATGTATGTATGTATGTATGTATGTATGTATGCATGCATGCATGGGTACAACATAAGGAAAGTGGGTGTAAATTGTAAACAGTGATTTGGAAATGAGGATTAGAAATTTTTGTTACTAAATATTATGGATGTTTAGCCAGAATAGGCTATAAGGATTCTGTGTTATTGGAGGATGTTAGAAATAGCAAATGAAATGCCAGTATGTGGTTATGTTTTAAATCTTGATATATTTTATAATGAAGGATGTTTAAACAATTATAGTCAAATGAAAATAGAGGTATGATGATGGTAATATGTATAAATATATCTGAGTTAAAATACTTGAGTTAATATGAATTATGGTTGATGACTGTAGAAGAGATGCACGAAAGTCTTTTGTAACCAACTAATACATTTTCTACAGTATGTAAAGAAGGAGGATTCTTTGTGTTGTGTCTGTTGTGAAAATTAAAAATAAAAAAAAATATAGATATAAATAAAGAATATCATCTTATCAGTCAATAAATTTGCATGAAGCTCTGCATCAGTGCTCCTGAGAACAGAGGTGAAATTAAATCTACTATTGTCATTTCTTCTTTGTGCATGCCATATATACCATGAAGTATATCTACTGCTCTCTAAGTCTCCCAAAAGAAAATTGACACCTACAAGACGTTTAAGGTCATTATGAGTATAGACTTGTAGATTAAATTATTAACCCATCTCAGTTCATCCCTAAATCAAATAAAGGCTAAACCAAACAAACATTTCTGGTCACTGGCATTGTCATCACTTTTGATTTAAGGGGACATCTGTCATCAGCACTACCGCATTGCTGTGAAAAGACAAGAACTGAAGGCAAAAGGAATTTGTTAACAAATCAGTACTGTATAATGAGCCATCTCTTGACATTGCCATGTTTTTTATCTCATCCAATGGGGGAAATGTCAATATTCTTGATTTTCAAGTGAGCAGACTGATGAGTAAGCCAAGGGGCTAAGATAGAGCTAAAGGTTTATAGATATTTCAAATCACACTGCACAAATATTTTGAAGATGAAAAGAAGGACTAGATAAGAGTGTTCCAATATCTAAGGGGTTGCCATAAAGAAGAGGGAGTCAATTTAATCTCCAAAGCACCTGAAGGCAGGACAAGAAGCAATGGATTGAAACTGATCAAGGAGAAAAGCAACCTACAATTAAGGAGAAATTTCCTGACAGTTAGAATAACTAATCAGTGGAACGACTTGCCTCCAGAAGTTGTGAATGCTCCAACACTGGAAGTTTTTAAGAAGAGATTGGACATTTGTCTGAAATGGTATAGGACCATAATGGCGAACCTATGGCACACAGAGCCCTCTCTGTGGGCACATGCACAATCACCAGCTCCTCTTCCAGGTTTCATCATGCCCATGCGAGCCAGACAGCTGGTCTTTGCGCAAAGACCGGCTGGCCAGTGTGTATGTGCATGCCAGACACTGGAAGAGAGCAGCTGACCGATGCGCATGTGTGACAAACCAGCTGTCCGGCATGCATGTGTGCGACGGAACCCAGAAGAGCAACTGGCCACTGCGTGCATTTGCACCAGCCAGCAGCTCTCTTCCATGTTCCGGTGCTCCGACGCATGTACATGCACACATTTGCTCCAGTTTCGGCATTTGGTGCCAAAAAGGTTAACCATCACAGGATTTCCTGCCTGAGCAGGAGGTTGGACTAGAAGACCTCCAAGGTTCCTTCAATTCTGTTATTCTGTTCTGTTAAATGTCTTTAATTTCATCAACCTCATTTAACAGTAAATCAATCGGGAGATAAAACCTCCTATCAAACAGATGAGAAATACACTCCAGGTCCCTTCCCTTAAATATTATCATCTATAGCATATTTACTCAGGATTATTTTTCTCTGTTTCCTGGACTCTTCAGCAGAATGCAGCAGGTCCCAAACCTCTTTATCTTATGGAAGGCCTTAAAAAGGTGCTTCCTCCCACAGGCTTTGGTGTAGGATGAGGCTGGAGCCCACCAAGATGGTGCGTGGTTGTGTGGGACAGTGCTACCTTGGGATGCCATAAGTTTTTATTGAGTTTTATTTTGATGGTTGGGGTTTTTCTATTATGTTTATTCTTTTGTTCGTCACACAGAGCTGCTGTGTCAATATGGGTGGTTCTACCTTTAAAACAAATAAACAATATTACTGTTAGGTGATAAAAGCAACAGCCACAATTTTTTTCTCAGGGGTGGGTTCCTGCCAGTTCTAATCTCTTCTATAGAAGAGGTTCCACAAATCTACAGTGCTGTTTAGAACCGGTTCCAACTCCCTCCCCACGCCCGTCCGCACATCATCAAGATGAAGAGCGAGAGGAGGAATTCTGGGAGTTGAAGTCCACAAGTCTTAAAGCTGTCACATTTGTACCTCTGGGTTTTTTTTTCCAAAGGGTTAGGGGTGCAAGGGTCTTGTAACTTGACAGCTTTAAGACTTGCGTGCTTCAAATGCCAGAGTTTCGGAGCCAACATTTTGGTTGCTAAGCAAGAGCGTTGTTAAGTGAGTTTCACCACATTTTACAAGTTGGCCACTCCCACCCGGTCACATGGCCAGCAAGCCACTCCCACAAAGCAGCCACACCTATAGAAGAGGTTCTAAAAACTTTTGAAACCCACCACTGATGTATATGTTGTATGTATCAGTGGTGGGTTACGACCGGTATGCCCCAGTACGGGCATATCGGTGCCTGCTGGGAGCACCAGGTACCGTTCTGGTATGGTGCTCCAGAGGGCCCACCTGCCCGCCTGTGCTCCTTACCAGTATTTGAGCTGTTTGGGGCTTCCGCGCACATGCACGGAGCATACGGTACCTTCGTGACACTCCGCCGAGCAGATGGAGCGTCACGGAGGCATTGTGGAGCATCACGGGTGATAAGTATGCATGCGCCTGCTCTGCTCGTGTGCCCGCGTGCTGCTCGTGTTCATGTGGTGGACGCCCAGCCCCATTGCACCGTACTGGTTGCAACGGGATCCAGAATCTACCACTGGTATGTATGTATGTATGTATGTATGTATGTATGTATGTATGTATGCATGTATGTATGTACGTACTGTATAAAGGGGGGGGAGAGGGAGAGTTAGTTTCAGAAGAAAATGAAAAAATAAGAAACAATATTGTCTCTCTAGATTCACTTCATGTTTTAAGATGGCCAAATCTGATTGGTTATTTGCAATTATGAATCATCTTCATGAGGTAATCTCTACATAGATCAGGCACCCCTTGCAGTCTGAAAGAACCCCAAAAATCAGGAAACTAAAGGATCGTGAAAATAAAGGATCATGTAGATCCTCATGATCTACCTAGATCAGTGTTTCTCAATGTTGATAACTTTAAGATGGGCCGACTTCATCTCCCAGAATTCCCCAGCCATTTTCATGTTGTGGATTTCAGCACCCATTATAATGTTCCAATCTAATGCAATACCAAGAGTTTAAAAGCTGCAGCAACACATATATTTTAATATCTAGAAGACTGCAGTGCGTTTGTTAAGCAAGCGAGTACAAAATATTTGCTCTTATTTATTTCCCTCTTGCCTTTTCATTGTCCCATTGCAAAATCACTCTCTTGCACCCCCAAGGGGCCTCAGACAAGCAAAGAAAACCAGCTAACGTTTCATGCGCTTTTGCTGTTGCGCCTTCTCGAGGAAAATGTGTCAATAACTTGCTTAGATGACAAGAGTCTATTTTTTTTGCTATAAATCACGAGTCAGCCAGTCATATCTTTCTTTCATTCGGTCTATCAGTTCAGTTTGTTTGCTATTATCCAAAGGCACTCAGGAAGTATGAGTTGCTGAAAACACTGTCAGCACAATTGGACAAAGAGGAAAACGAGCACATGGGGAACAACCAACGTTTCCCACTAGAAATGTACGTAAGTCCTTTTTCTGTTGAGGCATGACATCTCACATGCCTTTTCTTCAAATCTTGATAGTTCTTGGTAGACCCTAGGACAGCGATGGCGAACCTTTTTTGGCTCGCGTGCCACAAGTGGTGGGAGCGCAGGGGGGGCATGTGCAGGCGTGCCGCACCCATAATACAACGTGCGACACCCCCCCCAGTGCTCATGCGCACACAACGCGTGACCCCCCCATTTTTACATGCTTTTTTCGCCCTCCCCAGGCTCCAGAGGCTTTATAGGAGTTGGCCACTCCCACCCGGTCACATGGCCAGCAAGCCACTCCCACAAAGCAGCCACATCTACAGAAGAGATTCTAAAAATTTTTGAAACCCACCACTGATGTATATGTTGTATGTATCAGTGGTGGGTTACGACCGGTATGCCCCAGTACGGGCATATCGGTGCCTGCTGGGAGCACCAGGTACCGTTCTGGTATGGTGCTCCAGAGGGCCCACCTGCCCGCCTGTGCTCCTTACCAGTATTTGAGCTGTTTGGGGCTTCCGCGCACATGCACGGAGCATACGGTACCTTCGTGACACTCCGCCGAGCAGATGGAGCGTCACGGAGGCATTGCGGAGCATCACGGGCGATAAGTATGCATGCGCCTGCTCCGCTCGTGTGCCCGCGTGCTGCGCGTGTTCATGTGGTGGACGCCCAGCCCCGTTGCACCGTACTGGTTGCAACGGGATCCGGAATCTACCACTGGTATGCATGTATGTATGTATGTATGTACGTACTGTATAAAGGGGGGGGGAGAGGGAGAGTTAGTTTCAGAAGAAAATGAAAAAATAAGAAACAATATTGTCTCTCTAGATTCACTTCATGTTTTAAGATGGCCAAATCTGATTGGTTATTTGCAATTATGAATCATCTTCATGAGGTAATCTCTACATAGATCAGGCACCCCTTGCAGTCTGAAAGAACCCCAAAAATCAGGAAACTAAAGGATCGTGAAAATAAAGGATCATGTAGATCCTCATGATCTACCTAGATCAGTGTTTCTCAATGTTGATAACTTTAAGATGGGCCGACTTCATCTCCCAGAATTCCCCAGCCATTTTCATGTTGTGGATTTCAGCACCCATTATAATGTTCCAATCTAATTCAATACCAAGAGCTTGAAAGCTGCAGCAACACATATATTTTAATATCTAGAAGACTGCAGTGCATTCGTTAAGCGAGCGAGTACAAAATATTCGCTCTTATTTATTTCCCTCTTGCCTTTTCATTGTCCCATTGCAAAATCACTCTCTTGCACCCCCAAGGGGCCTCAGACAAGCAAAGAAAACCAGCTAACTTTTCATGAGCTTTTGCTGTTGCGCCTTCTCGAGGAAAACGTGTTAATAACTTGCCTTAGATGACAAGAGTCTATTTTGTTTGCTATAAATCACGAGTCAGGCAGTCATGTCTTTCCTTCATTCCGTCTATCAGTTCAGTTTGTTTGCTATTATCCAAAGGCACTCAGTAAGTATGAGTTGCTGAAAACACTGTCAGCACAATTAGACAAAGAGGAAAACGAGCACATGGGGAACACCCAACGTTTCCCACTAGAAATGTAAGTCCTTTTTCTGTTGAGACATAACATCTCACATGCCTTTTCTTCAAATCTTGATAATTCTTGGTAGACCCTAGGATGACCCCTATGACATGGCTGTTCCACAAACTACTTTGGTTGCTGGTTTGCTTCAAGATACAATTCAATGTGTTGGTAATTACTTTTAAACCCTTCATGGCATAGATCCAGGCTATCTGAGGAACTGTCCCCCATCGCCACCTGTGCCAGCAAAAAGGGCATGTTGTGGATACCATTATTCAAGAAATTTCAGCTGGCAGAGTCCAAGAGAAGAGACTTTTCTGCTGTGGCTCTTTGAGACATCGTGTTCCCCAAGGTGAGATCTGGTGAGATTCTGACCTCCCATAATGGCCGGAAGAACCTGGCTCTGCGAGTAGGTCTGGGGTCCCAATGAGAGTGCACCATTCTGAAGGTGGCGATCAGATGAAGAGAAAATTCCACCTCTAGATATCTTGACCCTAGTAGATAAGTTGAGAAGGAAAGATCTTTTCCACTCTACAGCTCCCAAAGGTGTTTTTTCAAGAGGCAACTGGTATTTCTGGTTTTTCTTTGGAGATGTTTCGCTGGTCATCCAAGAAGCTTCTTCAACTCTGACTGGATGGTGGGGAATCTCTTCAGTCAGAGCTGAAGAAGCTTCTTGGATGAAAAGCGAAACGTCTACAAAGAAAAAACAGAAAGTCCTGTTGCCTCTTGAAAAAATCACCCTTGGGACAACCATGACCTGGATGACTCAAAATCTCCACAGACACTCTACAGCTCCTTATCCAAAACTCTTGTCGCTGCTACACTAAACTTTGCACATATTACTTACGTCTAAGTATCCTTTTTTTTTCAATGCAAAGTGTCAATTTAGATTGGGACTATAATCCCCACTACAATAACGTAAAGATCAATTAGATGCTTCAGGTATGTCTAATCACTCCCACTCTCCAAAGCCATCAGATTATATTAAATATGAGGAACCTCTAACTCTCTAGGTCAGGAGTCTCCACACTTGGTATTTCACGAGAAGAGTACTCTACTCCTCTGCTCACAATAGAATCCCTTATGTCACCAGGCTCGAAATTTTGGGCTTGGACAATCTGGAACTACTCCACCTACAGTCTGACCTAAGCATAGTACTTCAGCTTCAACCTAAATAATACATGGGCAAACAATAGATACTAACTGAAGGTAAACCGCTCCAAACTTGATTGCAGAAAATACAACTTCAGCAACAGAGCGGTCAATGCCTGGAATGCACTACACGATTCTGGTGTTACATCCTCAAACCCCCACAGGTTCAACCTCAAACTGTCTAGCGTGGACCTCACCTCATTCCTAAGAGGTCCATAAAGGGGGAGTGCATAAGCACACCAGGGTGCCTACTATCCCTGTCCTACTATTCCCATTTATTTGTACTCATTTCCTTGTTCATGTCCATGTTTATACTTAAACCTGCTATCTTGTACACGTTCGACAAACTAAATAAATAAATATAAATAAATAAACTTTAAGACTTCAATTCCAAAATTCCTTAGCCAGTTTAGTGCACGTCTCAAAATTGTCCATTTTGGAAACCCCTGCTCTAGGGGTTGCTGATTGACACATTGCAGCATTCTATGTCAACGTAACCAAGAATAAAGTATGGTGAGAATTTTCGTCTGATAACTCCAGGAACTAACAGGCTTCTTTCCTCTAATGTATGCAAAGAAATCTCCTTAATAAGAAGAAAAGTATTAAGTCACTATTTTTATCACAGCCAGACTGGTTGAACAGGTGCAGCTACTTCAGCAATTCTATTATTCTAGAATCCAGTCTAAAAACCACAGAACTATACAGAATCTCTTAGAGAACATCTATAGTACATTAAATGCTCTCTTTAGTGTTATGCAGGTTATTCAGAAGGCAGTCCCACTTATATTATGCTCGAATAACATGCTTCCTTTCAGTTAATTGAACCCTACTTTATTCAACCTAATTTTTTATCTGTACACAATACATTAAGCCATAAAGAAATCAGGTGGGCTGGCTGTCTATCATAAGATGGGCTAATTTTTTTCTCAATTGTGGTACCAGCAGAACAGAGCCACAGAATGCATTCAAGCTAAGCTGGCCACTCTAAAGCATCTACCTACCCTTGTATTCATTAACTATAGCTGTGTGCGTTTATTTTGCTATGGGTATCTTACAGGAGCCATGTAGACACTGCAATTATTACTAGAGTCTTGCCCACTTAATTCCAAATGTGAGGACTGCAAGTCTCAGTGTTCCCATCCAGGATGTTGTAGTCCCTCCTAACACTTGTAGATGGCTAAATTGGGCTGATTCCTCTTCTGAACCCCCCAAGGCAGATTGCAATCTCTGAGGCATTCACTTACTTTGCTGGCTTCTCCATGGTCCTCCTGAATTCCAGACTTACTTCCCAGTAGCCCACTCCAAACGGAATATCCTGTGACTAATTCAAGGAACAATTCAATTCTTTTTCTGCTCCCGTTCATAGGGTTTCCTTGTAGTTAAGTTCCCAAAGTATCAGCTGCTGCAACAGGGTGGGGCTGTTCAAACATACAGTTATTTTCAAGTCTTTTGACGTTAAGCCCAAGAGCATCCAAGACCATGCAGTTAAATGAGGCAATGCACAACTGTTTGATATTTGCTTTCAGTGAGAAAGCAAAACAGAAACCAGTCACATTTCTCCAAACAGTTGCAACTTTATTTTGAGGGGGATGACACCAGATAAATCTGTCTGTCTGTCTGCCTGTATCTATGTATCTATCTGTCTGCTTGCCTGCCTGCCTGCCTGCCTGCCTGTCTGTCTGTCTATGTATCTATCTCGTATCATATTATTTGTTTGTTTGTTTGTTTGTCTGTCTGTCTATCATCTGTCTATATCTATCTATCTATTTATCATCTCTTTCTATCTATCATATTATCTATCTATCTATCTATCTATCTATCTATCTATCTATCTATCATCATCAGTCTGTCTATATTTATCTATCTATCATCTATCATATTGTCTGTCTGTCTGTCGGTCTGTCTGTCTATCTATCATCTATCTATCTATCTATCTATCTATCTATCTATCTATCTATCTATCTATCATCTATCTAGCTATCTATCAGGGGTGGGTTCTTACCAGTTCTAACCTCTTCTATAGAAGAGGTTCCACAAATCTACAGTGCCATTTAGAACCGGTTCCAACTCCCTCCCCCCCGCCCATCCGCACATCATCAAGATGAAGAGCGAGAGGAGGAATTCTGGGAGTTGAAGTCCACAAGTCTTAAAGCTGTCAAGTATGAACACCCCTGGGGGGTTTTTTTGTAAAGGGTTAGGGGTGCAAGTGTCTTGTAACTTGACAGCTGTAAGACTTGCGTGCTTCAAATGCCAGAGTTTCTGAGCCAACATTTTGGTTGCTAAGCAAGAGCGTTGTAAAATGAGTTTCACCACATTTTACAAGTTAGCCACGCCCACCCAGTCACATGGCTGGCAAGCCACTCCCACCCAGTCACATGGCCGGCAAGCCACTCCCACCCAGTCACATGGCCGGCAAGCCACTCCCACAAAGCAGGCTACACCTACAGAAGAGGTTCTAAAAAAATTTGAAACCCACCACTGCTATCTATCTATCTATCTATCTATCTATCTATCTATCTATCTATCTATCTATCTATCTATCTATCTATCATCTATCTATCTATCATCTATCTATCTATCTATCTATCTATCAATCTATCTATCTATCTATCATCTATCTATCTATCTATCTATCTATCTATCTATCTATCGTCTATCATGGATCAGACACTTAAAAATGGAGGTAGGGATTTTGTGCCTTCTGATTTGCAAGAGTCTATAAATGTAGCCTTACAATTAAGTAGAATTAGTTCATCTACTCATGTTTCCTGTCTGCTTTACCCAGGAGGACTGATAGGGAGCAAAGAATCATGACTTTCACCTTGAGATAGGATGATTATTATTACTTGCATAGGCAATCAATACTTCTAAAGGGTCCAGCTTTTTTTGTACAGCTCAAATGTAGCAGATTTCTTTGGGGGGAAAAAGGAAAGCCATTGACATTTTAAATACTGAAATAAGAAAAGAAAACTAGCAGATTTACAGTTTTTAGCTCTAACTGCAAGCAAGACAGGTTGGTGGAGAAGAAGCAAAGAAAAAGGAAGGGAAATTTGTATCCAGTTTTTTAAACCTTTTTTTAAAAAATTCAAAATACACCACTATTTTAAGAAAAGGGAGTGTGCTATCTTTACTTGCCCTAATCAAACAGGAGAGGGAAGATTAACACAACAGATGTTGAGCGCAACCCACAATCACCATTCCTGACATGAAAACCTGTTCACTTTTTATTGCACCATAAAAGCAATTTAGAAGAAATCCAATCCCCTCCCTGGGAATCCATGGGTGAGTGTCAGCCCTTCTAGGTAAATCAAATTAGGAATCCATTATCACATAATTCAGAAAAGGGGGACTATGGCCCTGTTATGACTTGTGGACTTCAACTCCCAGAGTACAAAGCATGGCTGGCTCAGGAATTCTGGGAGATGAAGTCCACAAGTGATAAAGGGGCCATAATTCCCCACCTCTGAATACACCAATGCTATTTTTAGTGTAAAACTATAATAACAGAATCTTGCAAATCTGAACACACTTTCCTTCTCCTTCCCTTTTTCTTTGTGTGAACCAGGGAGATTCTTGTTTGAGATGTTTTTTTTTTCAGATTACATGTTTATTCCAGATTCAGACCTCTTTTATCTGACCATTGTTTTGGCAGCAGTTCTTCCTTCTGTCCCCCAAAGCTGCCCTCTACGGTGGAAGAAAAGTATAAGAAAAAAATCAGTTTTAGTTGGAACTCTAAACCTTCTTTGGAGACACAACCACAGTGGTGTCCATGACAGTATTGGTGAAGTTTAAAAATTCAAGGTTATGTTTTGGTGGCAAATTCTAGATGGGCTCTGCAGTAACGTTCAAGTGATTTGGAGGCAGCAAATATCTCTTGAGGTTTCTGGTTATGTACCCACAGCACTAAATACGAATTCTGGTTTTGCAGGGAGCTCTGGAGAAAATTAAACAAGCTGTAATGTGGCCAAGAAACAAGTCACGCATTTCATGGAATTTCCCAGAGATTAACAGCTGTCTTTGCCAATCTGGTGCCTTTCAAAAGGTTGTGAGTATAATTTTCAGAATGCTGCATGCTGGGGAATTGAGTGGCTATTAATCCCAGCCTCATATTGGGGAAGACTGCTCTAATAGGCACAACTAATATGCACAAGCATGAATACTAACTCTTATGTTTAGGGCAAGGTGACATTAACAAAATCTTGCAAGCTTAAAAGTATTTCTCACTTCCTCTCCTTTTATTCTGTGGACAACTAGGGAGGGTCCCTTCTGAAATATTTCCCACACCCTCTCTGTTTCTGTGGACTGAGATGTCTTTTGCAAGATGGTTGTCTAGTCCATGATTCTTCCTCCTGTCTCCCAAGGTCATTCCCACACACCATTACATCCACTGGGAAGCCCTGCACTTCCATAATTGCCCACAGAGGCGCACAACTTCCCATATAGTTCCAACAGAGGTGCACAATTCTCAGGGGTAGCTGCTATGTGAATTTCCATGTCATATGGAAATTAAATGGAAATTCACGTAGCAGCTACCCATGAGAATTGAGAATGAGACAATGGACGGATGGATGGATGGATGGATGGATGGATGGATGGATGGATGCTCATTAGCTAGGGTTAAGTTCTGACTGGTACATATTTCCCTTTCTAGAATGACCCTTAATTCAGTGACAGAGAGACCCACATAAAAATGATGATCTGCCTGCTATTTCCAAATGCCTTTCACGTTGTATTACAGCATGCAATAAATAAGAAAGATATTTTGTTTCTTTTAACCCAGCCTTCCCAGACTTTGTGTCCTTACAATACAATACAATGCAATGCAATGCAATACAATACAATACAATACAATACAATACAATACAATACAATACAATACAATACAATACAATACAATAGCAGAGTTGGAAGGGACCTTGGAGGTCTTTTAGTCCAACCCACTGCCTAGGCAGGAAACCCTATATCGTTTCAGACAAATGGCTATCCAACATCTTCTTAAAGACTTCCAGTGTTGGGGCATTCACAACGTCTGGAGGCAAGCTGTTCCACTGATTAATTGTTCTAACTGTCAGGAAGTTTCTCCTCAGTTCTAAGTTGCTTCTCTCCTTGATTAGTTTCCATCCATTGCGTCTTTTTCTACCCTCAGGTGCCTTGGAGAATAGTTTGACTCCCACTTCTTTGTGGCAACCCCTAAGATATTGGAACAATGCTATCATATCTCCCCTAGTCCTTCTTTCTATTAAACTACACATACCCAGTTCCTGTAACCGTTCTTCATATGTTTTAGTCTCCAGTCCCCTAATCATCTTTGTTGCTCTTCTCTGCACTCTTTCTAGAGTCTCCACATCTTTTTTTACACCGTAGTGACCAAAACTGAATGCAGTATTCCAAGTGTAGCCTTACCAAGGCATTATAAAGTGGTATTAACACTTCACGTGATCTTGATTCTATCCCTCTGTTGATGCAGCCTAGAACTGGGTTGGCTTTTTTGGCAGCTGCTGCACCCAGTTGGCTCATATTTAAATGGTTGTCCACTAGGACTCCAAGATACCTTTCACAGTTACTACTGTTGAGCAAGGTGCCACTTATACTGTACCTGTGCATTTCGTTTTTGTTGCCTAAATGTAGAATCTTACTCTTTTCACCATTGAATTTCATTTTATTAGATAGTGCCCAATGTTCTAGTTTGTCAAGATCCTTCTGTATCTTTAGCCTATCTTCCCTTCAAATATGTGAAATCCCTATTATCCTCAGCCACAATGGCCTATTTAGTTGCATTCTGGAAAGTAGTGAGATGAATTCACTAATTAATTGAGCACACACACAACCCACTATCTATGTTGGCTAGAAATGATGGAGATAGTGGTCTGGCGTAAATCAGGGTTGGGAATATTTGTTCTAAAAAAATGTGACTATGTTGCAGGATTGACACATGTCCCAGGGGCAGGGGTGAAATCCAGCAGGTTCTGAAAGTTTCTGGAGAACCGGTAGCAGAAATTTTGAGTAGTTTGGAGAACCGGCAAATACCACCTCTGGCTGGCCCCAGAGTAGGGTGAGAATGGAGATTTTGCAGTATCCTTCCCTTGGAGTGGGGAGGGAATGGAGATTTGTAGTATCCTTCCCCTGCCACACCCACCGAAACTATACCACGCCCACCAAGCCACGGCCACAGAACTGGTAGTAAAAAAATTGAATTTCACCTCTGCCTGGGGTGACATTTCAATTCCTATAAGACAATGCAATTCAATCCAGTTTGAATGCAATGCAATGCAATGTCAAGCTGGCTTTGTGTGTGTGATAGACAGTCTCTAAAGTTGATAAATAAATAAATAAATTCATTATTCGCTCACACAGAGAGGGACTCCTCCGGGTGCCGTCCACTAGGCTGTGCCAGCGGGCGACGCCTAGGGGAAGGGCCTTCTCTGTGATGGGCCCGACCCTCTGGAATGACCTTCCCCCCGACATTAGAATGACTACGGATCTCCGCTCCTTCCGCCAGAAACTTAAAACCCACCTATTCCAGCTAGCCGGCTTGGCCTAATTCCACCTATCCCACCTCAGTTCTATTTCTAAATTTTTAAGATTGGTTTTAGGGTCTGTTTTTTAATTTTTATAAATTGTACAGGGGTTGTTTAATTTATTTTTACCTATTTGTATGATTGTATGTTTTAAATTTATTCCTGTACACCGCCCCGAGTCCCTCCGGGGAGAGGGGGCAGTCTAGAAATTTAATAAATTATTATTATTATTATTATCTCTTGATACAGCTCTCTCCCTTTCAAGTGCAATCTCCCAAGCCTCTATTTCAGCCAAACAGGAAAAACATGATAACATTGATTTCAATTCTATCTGCCACCTGTTGTCATTTCTGGAAAACCAGATATTTCCTCCCACCAAAATATCAGCCCAGTTAATAATCTCTTGTTTAAAAACGATCACAGCTGAGTCAGTTGTAGGCATGAACACAATACTCTTTTCCCCCAGACAATTTTATATATAGTGTGGTTGACCTTTAAGTCACTTCTACTATAGCTTATTGCTCTTTTGCACTCCTACAGATGCCTCTTTGAAAATGGCAAAATCAGAACAAATCAGGTGGTAACTCTTGGACAAATTCAATTTAAAAAATCAAGAAGTTCATATTGCAACAAAGATGCACCACGATATCAAAGGATTTATTGAATTCCACCGCTGGTTTTTTTGATTTGACACATCTCCAATATCTGCAAAAAAAAAAAAAAAGAACATGCATTTGGAATGCCTAATCTTATTCTAAGGATATGAATCTCACCCCACTATTATCCTGTCTTTTATATTTATATTCTCTGAAATGCCTTCCCCTTCATTAGTTTTTGAACCAGAAGAGAAAGTGGGCCAGGTCGCTGCAGTGATAAAAAGATTTATTTCTCAAACTGGACAATTCAGATACATTTGGACTTACATCTCCTATTGCCATATAGAGAACCAGACCATTAGCCTACCTAGAACAAGGCTACAGTACAGGCAATCCTCCAAATTCAGGTTGCTCAGTAAGGTATTTGTTACGTGAATTTTGTCCCATTTTACGACATTTCTTGCCATAGTTGTTAAGTGAATCACTGCAGTTATTAATAATAATGTGAATCTCGAGTTCAGCAGTTCAAATCTCACTGGCTCAAGGTTGATGCAGCTTTCCATCCTTCCAAGGTGGGAGAATCCATTCAAGAGGGAAAAAAAAGGAGAGGAGAGAAGATTAAATAGCAGTGATGGGCAACTTGGCATTTCAGGGCTGTGCACGGACTGAATCTTCCTTGGCGATGATTATTCTTCTTCTGGCAGGAAATACATGAAAACAATGAAAGAATGAAGATGCAAGTATCCTCAACAGCTGTTTGTCCAGCCTCTAACTGAACATATCCCTGGAAGAGAAACTCGCAAACTCCATAGGAAATTAGTTCTACAAGCAACTCGTCATTACCTTTAAGAGGCCTTTACTAATATTCCTGGAATATGTCTTCCTAAAAAAATTGTACCCTGAGAATATAACGGGGGGGGGGGGAGGAATATTGAAAACTCTGAAGTATTTGAAGAGCATTATCATACTCCACATTAATTTTTTTAAAACCTAAATCTACTCAGTTAAAATAATAATAATAATAATAATAATAATAATAATAATAATAATAATAATAATAATAATAATAATAATAATAAAATAATAAAATAAAATAATAAAGGCTGATGAAACTGTTGACCACATACTCAGCTGCTGTAAAAAAATCGCGCAGACTGACTATAAAATGCGGCACAATTCAGTGGCACAAATGATCCACTGGAATTTGTGCAAAAATTATAACATTAAAACAGCAACAAACTGGTGGGAACATAAGCCTGAAAAAGTCGTCGAGGGTCAGATGGTCAAGATCTTGTGGGATTTTCGCATACAAACGGATAAAATACTGGCGCATAATACACCAGACATCACACTAGTTGAGAAAAATAAGGTTACAATCATAGACATCGCAATACCAGGTGATAGCAGGGTCGCCGAGAAGGAATATAAAAAAATCACAAAATACCAGGACTTAAAAATTGAAATTCAACGATTATGGCACAAACCAGCAGTGGTAATTCCAGTGGTAATCGGCACACTGGGTGCTATTCCAAAAGCACTGGAATTACATTTAAAACAGTTAAAACTTGACAAAATCACCATCAGTCAAATGCAAAAAGCTGCACTGCTTGGATCTGCACGTATATTACGAAAATACGTTACGACGTCCTAGGCCCCTGGGTGGGGCCCGACTAGTAATCAATGCCAAATCCGGCGAATCAACTGGCCGCTGTGATACAATCGTATAATAATAATAATAATAATAATAATAATGATAATGATAATGATAATGATAATGATAATGATAAGGAGAAGGAGAAGGAGAAGGAGAAGGAGAAGGAGAAGGAGAAGGAGAAGGAGAAGGAGAAGGAGAAGGAGAAGGAGAAGAAGAAGTAGTCACTAATCCTGGCTGCACAAGAACAAGCTATCCGCACAAATGCCATTAAGGCCAAAATCGAAAAATCCTCTGATGATGCCAAATGTAGACTTTGCAAAGAAGTTGATGAAAATGTTGACTCAGCTGCTGTAAAAAAATCGCGCAGACTGACTATAAAATGCGGCACAATTCAGTGGCACAAATGATCCACTGGAATTTGTGCAAAAATTATAATATTAAAACACTGCTTGGATCCGCACACATATTACGAAAATACGTTACGACGTCCTAGGCCCCTGGGTGGGGCCCGACTAGTAATCAATGCCAAATCCGGCGAAACAACTGGCCGCTGTGATACAATTCTGTTGATGCAATAATAATACTAATAATAATAATAATAATAATAATAATAATAATACTAATAATAATAATAATAATAATAATAATAATAATAATAATAATGTGAATCTTGCTTTCACATTGACTTTGTTTGTCAGAAGGTTGCAAAGTGTGATCACATGGCCTCAGGACACTGCAATGGTCATAAATATGAGCCAGTGGCCAAGCATTTGAATTTTGATTACTTGACCGTGGGAATGCTGCAATATTTTTTTCAGTGCCACTGTAACTTTGAACAGTCACTAAATGAATTGTGGTAAGCAGGGGTGGGTTACGGCTGCCGCTACTGCCGATTAGCTCAGGGATGTGCCCCACACGCACATGCTTCACACACTTGATGTGCATTGCGCTAGCAGACGCAGTACAACAAAAATTGCTCTGCAGATGCGCAGAAGGCAAAAACAAGATGGCGGCACCTATGGCGCCACCCAGATAACTGGTTTGGGAGTGTGGCAGGCCTGGGTCACTGCCGGTTCCAGTGACCCAGGCCACCAAGTTACTACCGGTTCAGCTGAACTGGTCCAAACTGGTAGGAACCTCACCTCTGGTTGTAAAGTTCGATAGGCCTTTGATCTCATTTATCAGTTTCTTCTTTTGTTTATCAACAGTATGTACCCTCGTGTTTCTGTGCTTTTTCATATCTTTGTTTATCAGGTATATTCTATTTTTGCCTCTATATTTTCTTTTTATTTCTATAGCTCTCCCCCCCACAAACACACACACACACACGTAATCCCATGACACTCTTATTTTAATTTTATTTCATTCTTTTTCAAAAGGTCTGCAATCTTAAAGGGATGGGGATCTGAAATGAACTGAGATATATACAGGAAAAAAAACCCACCATGCATCATTTTAAGGAACTTTCGCTACGTGGCAGCTAGTTTCACGAGTCACCTGATTCTTCTTTTCTTGTTGAACATATCAGCATTAATTTCTTGCTGCCTCTTTAGCATAATACAGGATTAAGACTGAGAAAAAAATGAAGACGCTGAAAATAAATGAAGCGTTTCAGGAGCCTAAGAAGCCAGTACATAACTTGATTTGCAATTCCCGTGCAACTTTACAGAAGTTGTCCAAAATATATATGAAGCAGAAGTGTCTCATTCATTTTTAGTACTTACTTTCCAAAGGCCATCTCCTACATCCTACACCCTATAGAGCCGTGATGGCGAACCTATGGCATGCGTGCTAGAGGTGGCACCCAGAGCAGAGGTAGTATTTAGCAGGTACCGACCAGTTCTGGAGAATGGGTAACGGAAATTTTGAGTCGTTCAGAGAACTGGTAAATACCACCTCTGACTGGCCCCGCCCCATCTCTTCTCTGCCTCCTGAGTCCCAGCTGATTGGGAGGGAATGGGGATTTTGCAGTCACCTTCCCTGGCCATGCCTACCATGCCACGCCCTCAGAACCGGTAGTAAACATTTTTGAATCCCACCACTGACACAGAGCCCTCTCTATGGGCGCATGCGCTGTTGCCAGCTGCACTTCCAGATTCTGTCACGCATGCATGCACGCCAAGCTGCTCTCTTCGAGGTTGCATTGCATGCATGTGCACTGGCCAGCTAGTCTTCGTGTATGCATGCGACGGAACCTGGAAGTGCAGCTAGCAATGGTGCACGTGCATGCATGGCCAGCTGCTCTCTTCTGCCTACCGTCGTGCACATGTGCAAAGACCAGTTGGCCGGTGTGCAAGCACACAATGGAACCCAGAAGTGCAGCTGGCCGCCGCATACATGCGCACCAGCCAACTTCTCTCTTCTGGGTTTCGGTGCTCTGACACACACACACACACACACACATATGCTCCTGTTTCGGCACCCCATGCCAATCAGTTAGCCACCACTGCTATAGCTGCGATGAACTCCGATCATTTATTTGTACTACAGAGCTGGTGGATATCTGTGCATTCATTTGTGCAAGAAATAATGCATGAAAACCTTCCCTATGTGCAAGGCTTTCCTTGTATGTTTCAGCCCTAGTAGATCTTACATCAATCTATCAACGTTAGAAGCAATTTGAGAATTCAGGGAAAAGGGGGGAAATACCTGCCCTTCCAAAGCGGTCGATGGTATGTTAACCTCTTCAGGTTCGTAAGTACAAGAACATGATCCAAGTCTACCCTTTCTGAAGAGGCTTTCAAAATTGTTATCAGCCCTTCAAGACAGGCAAAGTCAAGAAACAAGCATCGCTGAGATTCCAGGAATATCACTTCATTACTGTAAGGTAGAATCACGGAATGTTGACGTTTTCTCTCTGTGACTGTCCTGTCTCCTACCAAACAAAATCAAGATGGAGCTATGTTGAGTTTCTTTTTCACGCATCCCCTTTTCCTGGACTGAATAATATTTTCTGTCGTTCCCTCCTTAATGGATTGCTCATTCCTTCCTTGTCCCCCCAAGTCAGAGCCACATACTTTCAGAAATGGGAAAGAAAATTAGAAATCTGTAAACCAATAAATGCTTTATAGACCCTCCTGTCAATTCACGGCTATTTTGAAAATTATTTCTATAACTTTGCTGCAGGGATAGCACCATTTCTGTCCCTTCTACAGCATTTTACCTGCACCACTGTTCTGATTGGACCCAGAAATCCCTTGTCTGCATTGTCAGTTCAAGTCATGCATGAAGCCTGGTCATTATCTAGTCCGCCCCACATGGAGCCTGACAGATCACAGAGGAAAAGGAGGAGTGAAGGAGATCTTTTCATCTAATGCCTTCTCTGGGTCTATGATCTAGCTGTCAGCTATTTTTTGGACATATTCAACACTCTTCTGAAAGATCCAAGACCTATGTAGAGAAATAGCCTAACATAGCGATGATAGACCTGTCCCAAAGGTGCTTTTTCAGGAAGAAACTGGACTCTCTTGTTTTTTTTACTTTTCAAGACGTTTTGCTTCTCATCCAAGAAGCTTCTTCAGCTATGAGAGGATAGTGGGGAATGGAAGGATTTAGATTCCTTGCAGACAGCTGGTCATTTGCATCCTTTTAGAAGGTCGTTGAAGCACTTGGAGGTTTACCTGTGTCTTCAGGGTCACCTGAGTTAGTGCTCCTGGTTCCTGTAATCTGCAATCCCCCCCTCCTCTGAAAATCCATTCCTACTCCCACACCATTCCAAGGGTGTTCATCCCAAATTGTACAGCTAAAAGTCTGTAGATTTTCAGTCATGGTTGTCCCAAAGGTGCTTTTTTCAGGAGGCAACTGGACTTTCTGTTTTTTTTTTCTTTTGGAAGCCTAACTCATAGGTGTCAAACTCAAGGCCTGGGGGCCGGATCCAACCCACAGGGTGCTTAGATCTGGCCCACGGGGCTGCCCTGGAAACAGTGAAGGACTGGCCCGTGGTACCTCTGCCAGAGAAAATGGAGCTTGGGAGAGCTGCACACAGCCTTCCTGGGCTTCGTTTTTTCTGGCAGAGGGTTGCAGGAGGCCGTCACGGCTGAAAACAGAGCTCAGGAGCCCATTTTCGCTGGCAGAGTGCTGGGCCGCCACAGGCGCCCCTGATACAAGCTGGCCATGCCCACCCTGTCCACGGCCACTCTGGATCCCCAGGTCAAACACAACCCTGATGCGGCCCTCAATGAGATCGAGTTTGACACCCCTGCCCCCTAACCACATCCTGTTCAGAGCTGAAGAAGCTTCTTGGATGAGAAGCAAAACATCTTCAAAAGAAAAAAGAAGAAGAAGAAAGTCCAATTGCCTCCTGAAAAAAAGCACCTTTGGGACAACCATCACCTGGATGACTGAGAATCTCTACTGACTTCTAGGATACACCTCTAGGCCTGCCACCTGTTCATTGCACAACTTAACAAGAGGCTAAATCCATTTTTTAAAAGCACCTACCAACACTTGTCATTACCCATTAAGGCAAGCAACCAGTGATATTTTTTCTCTCTCTCACCAGCAGTCGCTGATTAAATAGGAGGGGAAATGATATCAGAGATCCACCAGTCACTTTCCTTGTATCCCATTAATGACAGACTCACTTATTGGGTTTGATGGAGAACATGCTGAGGCATCAAGAAAGCAAATTTTATGATGACAGTTCAGATTGTCCAGCTAAGATGGACTACAACTCTTGGACTTTTTATAGCTCCGCACTTAGATTTGTCGCCCAGCATATACAGAGGGCACCAAGATCAGAAAAAGGCAATTTATTTATTTATTTATTTATTTATTAATTAATCATTTTTATATGCCGCACCCTCTCCACCAAGGGACTCGGGGCGGCGTACAATTTACTACATAACACATAATGACAATGACAAGGACAAGGAGGAGATATACAAAAAGCATTATACACACACAATAAATAAATAATCAATTAATTAAAACAGCAAAAAGCAATTAAAAAACAATTAAAACACCCAGAGTCAAACCTAATTTAAAATTGTATCCAGAGGGATTAGAATAGCTATAATTCAAGCCAGGCCGGCTAGTCAGAAACACAATTTCAGTTGTGACATTCTGGCCAATCTTCGGTCTTATCCACGGTACTGAAGGACTTAGCCTTCATGTGTAGATAAGCATCAGAATGCCAGAGGAAATGCAACATATGCAACATATGAAGAACAGTTGCAGGAACTGGGTATGTCTAGTTTGATAAAAAGAAGGACCAGGGGAGACATGATAGCAGTGTTCCAATATCTCAGGAGTTGCCACAAAGAAGAGGGAGTCAAACTAGTTTCCAAGGCACTTGAGGACAGAACAAGAAGCAATGGGTGGAAACTAATCAAGGAGAGAAGCAACTTAGAACTGAGGAGAAACTTCCTGACAGTTAGAACAATTAATCAGTGGAACAGCTTGCCTCCAGAAGTTGTGAATGCCCCAACACTGGAAGTCTTTAAGAAGATGTTGGATAGCCATCTGTCTGAAACAATATAGGGTTTCCTGCCTAGGCAGGGGGTTGGACTAGAAGACCTTCAAGGTCCCTTCCAACTCTACTATTGTATTATTGTATTATCGTATGTACATAATGTTTTATCGTTGGCATTTACCACCAACAAGATTGGCTAAAATGTACCCAAATGAATCCGACCTGCTGGAAGTGTAAAAAAGGGACTTTTTATCACATATGGTGGACCTGCCCGGAAACACAAAAATATTGGACAAAAATTTGGAAATGGTTGCAAGAAATTACAGGAGAACAGATAAAATACAAACCCGAAATCTTTCTGCTGGGAATAATCAAAGGGAAATATACAAAGAAAATATTAACACATCTGCTAACCACAGCTTGAATAGCATTTGCCCAATGTTGCAAACAAAATAATACCCCCTCGGACGAATTAGTGATACAAAAAACTTTGGAGTGTGCAGAGATGGACAAATTAACACTGAAATTAAAAGATAAAGAAGAGTCGGAATATTATGAAATTGGGAACAATTGGTACAAATGGCTGCAAAACAAGAATAAAATTAATTAAGCCGAAAAACAATATATATATAAATATATATAGAACTGTGTATAAAGGTGTGCAAATATAGAAGCGAAATATTATATACATGTACAAGTATGATGACATAATAATGTTGATATGATTGTAAGGTGTTATAGAAGGGAAAAATAATTTTAAAATCTGCTAAAAATAAATAAATAAACTCTGCACAATCCCTTCCCTTGGCAGTTTTCCAAATCTACCTGCTATAGCAGCAGTTCAAAAAGCTCCTTATCGGCAGAATCCTTCTTGTGCTAGAATTATTTTCCACACATTTCTGTAGATGTAAGCACCGATACATTCTGATAAAGCTTACCGATCTCAGCAGCACTTTCTTCTGAAAAAAATATGGATAGAACTGGGCTCTTACCAATGTTATTTACTAAATCATGAACTCCAAATTACTAGCAACTGATTGCAATATAAAAAAAGGACAAAAATCTGACGAGAACCATGGTAGCACCGTGGTTAGAATGCAGTATTGCAGGTTACTTTTGCTAACTGCCAATTACCAGCAGCGGCAGCTCAAATCTCACCAGGCTTAAGGTTGACTCAGCCTTCTATCCTTCGGAGGTGGGTAAAATGAGGACCCAAATTGCGGGGGGCAATAGGCTGATTTTATAAACCGCTTAGAGAGGGCTGTAAAGCACTGTGAAGTGGTATAGAAGTCTATTGCTAGTGCTATGATGATATTGGTGATGGTTATAACAATTACAACAAAGTATTTGAGTTGGTTTTACACAGTATACTAAATCAAAACTCAACCACATTATGGATTAGCAGCCCATAAAACCCAATAGTGTAGGTTCATTTATGTAACATTATTATCTTCCATTACATACATTTTGTTGTACACAGAGCAATTGTGCAACAACCTTTGACTGGTATAGACAGAACCCTTCATCTCCTTATTTCATCCATATTGTTATTAACCATCCCTACCTCCATTCTAAATTTAAGAACAGTATATCTGTACTGCAAACCAAAGACAGAGCTAAAATTAGAAATTTACTTTACAGTTTCTATCCCAAAGTTTCTTTCCTGGGGGCGAGACACTATTAAAAGATTAGAAATTTGATCATCGTGATAAGGTGACAGCAGAAAGGAAGAAGGGAGATAGTACAGTTATTCTTTCTGAGAGAAAGAATGTAGGCAGATAATGATTTTTTTCAAGTTGCATTTTGTCTTGTGACAGAGTCTAGAAAGCAAGTGTTGGCTGAACATGAAGCAATTTTTTTACCAGAACTACAGCTGAACCTTTAGAATGAATGAGTTGGAAGGGACCTTGGAGGTCTTCTAGTCTAGCCCCCTGCTCAAGCAGGAGAACCTATATTATTTCAGATAAGTGACTGTAGACTCTTCTTAAAAACAGCCAGTGATGGAGTGCCCATGATTTCTGGAGGCAAGCTGTTCCACTGGTTAATTGTCCTCACTGTTAGGAAGTTTCTCCTTAATTCCAGGTTGCTTCTCCCTTTGATTAGTTTCCAACCGTTGTTTCTTGTCCTGCCCTTCAGTGCTTTGGAAAATAATTTGATCCCCTCTTCTTTGTGGCAGCCCTTCAAGTACTGGAATACTGCTATTATGTTACCCCTAATTCTTCTTTTCTTTAGACTAGTCCAGGGGTCGGCAACCTTAAACACTCAAAGAGCCACAAAGGTCCTAACCGGAAACCCCCTGTTCAATTCTGGAGCCAACCGGAAGTCTGGTTCCCCCACCATAGAGTCTCCTCCTAGCACAGCATCTTTTTCCTCTGCTGACCAGAAGTCCGGTTCTTCCACCATAAAGTCTCGTCCTACCACGGTGTCTTTTTTCCTCTACCAAAAGCCCTATCAATTGAGGAGCAGACCAGCGACAGGGAGCCACAGCAGAGGGATGAAAGAGCCAAAGGCAGCTCCAGAACCACGGGTTACTGACCCCTAGACTAGCCAAACCCAAATCCTGCAACCATTCTTCATATTCTTTTAGTCTCCAGGCCTTTGATCATTTTGGTTGCTCTTCTCTAAACTTTTTCCAAAATCTCAACCTCTTTTTTGTAGTATGATGACCAAAATTGATTGTAGTATTGCAGGTGTAGTCCAAATAGGGTTCTATAAAGCGGTAGTAATATTTCACGTGATCTTGGCCTTAACTGGGACATTCTTTGTTCTCTGTCCCAAGAAGCAGGAAAATTACAGTTCTTAGATCTTATGGGTAGTCTGAACAGCTGGAGGGGGGGGCGCTTATAGTTAGTATTGTACCAGTGGTGGGTTGCAGGCAGTACGCCCCGGAGCCTGCCTGGAGTGATGGGTACCCTTCCGGTACGGTGCTCCGGAGGGCCCGCCCGCCCGCCCCCGCTCCTTCCTGTGTTTTAAAGCTGTCAGCACTTCCGCCACGTGCATGGCACGTACAGCGCCTGTGCGATGCTCCACTGAGCAGCTGGAGCATCATGGAGGCTTGCGGAAGCATCATTTCCAGCTACAACGCATGCACGCGCCGGAACCCACCACTGTATTGTACCATATTTGAGAGACCAATCTGCAAGTTTTTCTTAACCATCAAAATCTGGAGATTTTGAGTCAGTGACAACTTCCTAACCCCATAATGGCAAACCTATGGCATGCACTGGCCAGCTGACTTCACCCTTTTTTTTTGGCCATTTTTTGCCTTCCGGAGGGCGAAAAACAACCCAACGCGCAAACCGGAAGTTCAGGAACGGACGTCCGGTTTGTGCATTGGGCTGTTTTTCGCCCTCCGGTGGGCAAAAAATAGCCCCATGGGCAAACCAGAAGTCACTTCCGGATTGCCCATAGGGCTGTTTTTCGCCCTCCGGAGTCTTCAAGGAAGCTTCCTGAAGCCTCCAGGGGGGTGGGGGAGGCTGTTTTCAACCTCCTCAGGCTCCCAGAAAGCCTTTGGAGGCTGGGGAGGGTAAAAAACGGGTCCATCGCACACCAAAAGCGGGAGGAGGAGGGCAGGGGTCGCACGAGGGGGAAGTCACATGCATAGCATTAAGGGTGTGGGTACACCTGCGCACGACCCCCCCTGCGCTCCCCCCACTTTTGGCATGTGATGGGAAAACGGTTAGCCATCACTGTTTTAGCCTAATATATCTCCCAGAATATTGTTATAAACATAGAATTGGAAAAGGGAATAACGGAAGCCCTCAACTTATGACCACAATTGAACCCCAAATTTATGTTGTTATGTGAAATGTTAAGTGAGTTTTGCCCCATTTTTACAACCTTTTTTGCCACAGTTGTTAAGTGAATCCCTGCAGTTGATAAGTGAGTAACCCAGTGATTTAGCGAATCTGGCTTCCCCATTGACTTCGCTTGTCAGAAGGTCGCAAAAGGGGATCACATGACCTTGGGACACTGCGACCGTCGTAAATATGAGTCAGTTGCCAAGCATCTGGATTTTGATCATGGGGAAGCTGCAAATGCTGTAAGTGTCAAAAACAGTCATAAGTTTTTCAGTGCCATTATAACTTCGAACGGTCACTAAACAAATTGTTGTAAGTTGAGGACTACCTATACTCTATATATCGCTGTGGGCTTCTAGTGGAAAGGAGGAAAGAGGAAGGGGGAGAAGGAGGAAGAAGAGGAGGACTAAGACCCATATGAAATAAAGCTCAAGAGTTGTATAGAGCTGTGGAAAAGGGGTCTTCAATCTTGGCAACTTTAAACCTGGAGGACTTCAAAGCTGGCTGGGGAATTCTGGGAGTTGAAGTCCTCCAGGCTTAAAGCTGCCAAGGTTAGAGACCTCTGTTCTAGAATACTCAACTGCCCAATTCAAAGGGAAATCTATAAACTAAAAAGAGAAAATTTCTCTCCTGATAGCTACCATAAGTGGAACCATCCATGTACAGCAGGTTTTTTGGGGTGGGGGTGAAATATGGAAATGCTTCCCATTACCCCTAGGAAATTTCAAGTTTCCAATCTGCTTTATTATCTCTAAGGCTTCCACAGTCTCCCCTCCAAGTCCTAATCAGATCTGAAGCTGATTAGCTTTAACGTCTTTCCATCTATTCTTTTCTCTCCTGTTTTAGTTCTGCCTTTGTAGTTTTTAATGCTTGTTTAATAACTATTATATAATGGCTTTAGGTAATGAATGTTTTATATATCTGCTGTTTTATTGGATGGTTGGATGCCACCCAGGTCACTTTCCATGAGATGGACAGCCATATAAAACTGATGAATAAATAAAACCAGTCAAGGTCAGCTAGATGCTGCCACCTGCTGCAACAACTGAGACTTTTAGAATATAAACTTCCACAAAAAAAGTTTTTATGGCCTTACCAGAGAAAAGTGCAGATATTTTTGTCACGATTAATACCTCTTATTTAAAAATAAGAAAAAGCTTAGGTGCTTGGGGAAAAATTGAGGAAGAGTGGTAGGCAAATTGCACTGTTTAGTTTATTGCTGTTAACTTTAGCTCAAAGTCTGTCTTCCAACTTCTAACCTTGACGTACACATTATAATAAATTATTTTATATATCCATGTGTATGATACTATTTTCCCAATTTGTGCTCATAAAAATTACTTGATGTTCCACTACAATTCTGATATTTCAATTTTTCTATTAACAGCAATAATACAAATTCTTAGTAAGGTTTGATCAGCTCTGGGATTGTATCTCTTAAATCCTCTGGATTTGGAATCCTTAGAAGCTATAAATTTCAATATAGAAGACAAGGATTATATATATATGTGTGTCTGTGTATGTGTGTTTTCGTAGATTTTCACGGGTGTAGGTATGCTGGTTTTGTTGTATTCGGGTCTTTTCCCGTGTAAGATTGTCTTACATGGGAAAAGACCCGAATACAACAAACCCACATATGTATATGTATATGTATATGTATGTGTGTGTGTGTGTGTGTGTGTATGTATGTATGTATGTATGTATGTATGTATGTATGTATGTATGTATATGCTGGTTTTGTTGTATTTGGGTCTTTTCCCGTGTAAGATTGAGATTGTCTTTGCAACGTTTCGGCAAGATCTCACCTGCCATCTTCGGCTTACCCAAAGATGGCAGGTGAGATCTTGCCGAAACGTTGCAAAGACAATCTCAATCTTACACGGGAAAAGACCCAAATACAACAAAACCAGCATACCTACACCCGTGAAAATCTACGAAAACAAAGCTGCAGGGAGCTACTCTGTCTTTTTAAAACATGTTTCTCCCTTTTCACATCCAGGGAAATATAATATTCTGCCATTTCAATATTTCCTAGGATATTTCATTTTTCTGGGAGAGGGCTGGGTGATAACTTTCCACAAGAGAAAGACATTATTGCAGCTGCACACTGGATAATTGAGAAAGAAAAAAAAAACCACCTACCCCAAAGAAACACTAACTGGAAGTCCACATGTCCTTCACAATTATGAAAAGCCTTGTGTCAACCATGTCAAACTGTGGAATATCCTTAGGAGAACCAAGGAGAAATGTTCTCATTTCATTTCATTTCATTTATTCGATTTATAAACCGCCCCCTCGCCCCAAGGGGACTCGGGGCGGTGTACAGACAAGAATAAAGTACACTATAGACAACAAAAGTACAAAATCACAGAAAAAACAAATTAAACAAAAAGTCTGTACAATGATCCTGAAATGAGCTAATAATTAAAACCAATTAAAATACCCCAAAATTTAAAATTTAAAATCCCAGCCAGGAAGGTCGGGGAATACGTTATGATTATTATTATGATTGTGATTGGGCCAGGCCAGCTAATTGGAACAGGTGGGTCTTGAGTTTCTTACGGAAGGAGCGGAGATCAGCAATGTTTCTAATATCGGGGGAGAGGTCGTTCCAGAGGGTTGGGCCCTCAGTGGATAGAGTTGCCTCCAAAAGTTACAGGCGGAGGCTTTTAAGAAGAGACTGGACAACCATTTGTCTGAAATTATATAGGGTTTCCTGTGTGATGACCCGAGGCATGGCACAGAGGTAACACAGGCAGCTGGCTGTTCAAACTGGCCCTTTATTGCTCCAAATTTCCCCGAACGAACGCTCCCAGATTTCTGGCATGTTCCAGAGCAAAGTCATGACACACCCACACCCACACCTCAAGCAGCCTCTGGCTGCAAATAGTCCAGTCCATCACCATGAGCACCACAGCTGCAAAGCAAGAAGTCCAGCATGGAAAGGAAGAGCCAGATTGTTGGGGGCAATAGGCTGACTCCGTAAACCGCCTAGAGAGGGCTGTAAAGCACTGTGAAGCGCTATATAAGCCCATGGCTATTGCTAAGTAATTCTGGGCCTGTCACTTTATTGCAGCCCTAGGAATAAGACAATGAGAAGCCGCTTCCGAAAATGTTGGCTTCCAAGAAAACCATATGGTCTTGCCCAAGCGCTTATCAAGGGCCAAGACTGAATTGAAAGTACAAAACAAGCAAAATGAAAAACAAACCAAAAGGAACTAGCCAGAGGTGGTTTCCTACTGGTTCGGCCGAGTAGGTAGTAACTTGGCTGGCCACACCCCTGAACCAGTTTTATTGGCGGACCCATAGGTGCCGCCATCTTATTTTTTGCTATGCGCAGAAGCAATTTTTTTACTACTGCGAATGCGTGCAACAAGCAAGCGTGTGAAGCGCGTCCCGGAGCCAAGCGGCAAAAGCTGGAACCCACCCGTGGAACTAGCATCAAGAAAAACATTACAGAATAGCAATGGCGGTCTAGGAAAAGACAGTGAGATGTCAAGGACCTACAAAGATCAGAATTGTGGTTTTCCTTGGACTCCCTACGAAAGTGAAAGTTGGACTTTAAAGAAGCAGGCCGGGAAGAATATTGACACTTTTGAACTTTGGTGTGGGAAAACACTCCGTAGAATATTGGATAGGCAAGAAAGCACACCAAGAGATAATCAAAAATCAATCCAGAGTTCTTAGTAGAGGAATAAATGACCAAGGGGAAAAAATATCATATTGAAAAAATAGTGTGGTGTACCGAGGCTGTCCACAAGCAGGTGGCGCTGTCCCGGTCTGCCCTGATTGGCCCTTCCGTTCGACGGGAGAATTCTGGTTACCCCATTGGTTCCCCCGACTGACAGCTATCAGTATAAATAGCTGTCAGCCGGGGTTTTTGTTGCTCTGTTCTGTAAGTTACTGTTACGAATAAAAGGGTTAAACGTTCAGCAGCCTCCTCGTAATTCATTACCTCAGAACATAAAAAATAGATCTTGCCCTTTGGAGAAATCTAGACTAGCATTAGACTCAGGGGTGATATTCACTTACTTTCCACACTGGTTCGCAAATGTGAGCGTGTGCCAGGGGTGGGTTCCTGCCAGTTCTAACCTCTTCTATAGAAGAGGTTCCACAAATCTACCGTGCTGTTTAGAACTGGTTCCAGCTCCCTCCCTCTGCCCGTCCGCACCACGCTTGCCCCGCCCGCCGCTCACTGATTGGCTGGTTCACCAATCCCCCCGCCCGCCTCTAAGAGTCCTATCTAAACCTTAAAGTCTTAAAGCATCCCTGGTTTTTTTTTTCTAAAGGGTTAGGGGTGGAAGGGTCTTGTAACTTGACAGCTTTAAGACTTGCGCGCTTCAAATGCCAGTTTCTGAGCCAGCATTTTGGTTGCTATGCAAGAGCATTGTTAAGTGAGTTTCATCACATTTTACAAGTTGGCCACGCCACCCAGTCACATGACTGCCAAGCCACTCCCACTCAGTCACATGGCTGGCAAGCCACTCCCACCTGGTCATATGGCCAGCAAGCCACTCCCACAAAGCCAGCCACACCTACAGAGGAGGTTCTAAGAAATGTTGAAACCCACCACTGGCGTGTCCACACTCACTTCACTCGCACCCTGTCCACACATGCGCTTGGCCTTCTGGGCATGCGCTTTGGCTTATGTCCTCGACTTGCGACCAGTCTTGGGTCCTCAACTTATGACATGCCGCAAGTCCTCGACATACGAATGACAGCCTGGCAGCCAAGGGCTCGCACCTATTGGCTAAGGCGCGCCGGGCTGGTAGCGGACTTTTTGTTGTATTGCTATTGGCTGCCCTGCTTGACAGCTCCCATATAAATAGCTGTCAAGCAGGGCAAGATGCTGAACTTGTACATAGTTGCGTTTGCTATTGTTCTGTTAATAAATCGCTGTTCTATGTTACCTCAGCTGTCTGCGCCTCATCTATCAACGCAGTAATTAATACTTCAATCACGTGTACGGCTTGCCCACATGCACGCGGCTTGAAAACGTACCTAAATAGGATGGCATAGAGCCGGGGCGGGTAGGCAGGTGGGCAGGGGTGGGCTCACCTGCGATTTCCACTACTGGTTCGGGTGAACCGGTCTGAACCGGCTGAATACCACCTCTGATTAAACTAGAAAGTGGGGGACCATGAATTTTAGTCCCACCTTCGTCATGAAAGCCAGCTGGATGACCTGGAGCCTCTATCACTTGCTGTCAGTCCAACTCACCTCATAGGGTTGTTGTTGTGGGGAGAAGGAAGGTGCGGTAGATATGTTTGGCACATTGAGTTATTTGTAAAAATAATAAAGCACTGGTGGGATTCAACATTTTTTACTACCAGTTCTGTGGGCGTGGCTTCGTGGGCGTCACGTAGCTTTGTGAGTGTGACTTTGTGGGCATGGTAGGGGAAGGATACTGCAAAATCCCCATTCCCTCCGCACCCCACTAACCTGCTTTCCAGCTCCGTTCTCCTGTTCAGGGCAACAAAAGAAGATCCGCTGGGGGGTAGCAGGGGCGGGGCCAGCCTATTTGCTGGTTCTCCGAACTACTCAAAATTTCTGCTACCGGTTCTCCAGAACCTGGCTGAATACCACCTCTGTAATGAAGGTGGAATACAAATATATATATATGAATAAAATAATGCTGGGTATGATAGAAGGAAGGAAAGAAGATGACCAGCAACAAGATGGATGGACTCAGTTACTGTGGATAATTAATTGATAATTAGGATAAAAGAACTGGAAGATCAGAAGGGCCAGTTTGGGGTAGATCAACCTGGAGAAAATCTATCCAGCTGATTCCAGAGTTGACACTGACTTGATGGCACATCTTCTATCACTTGTACTTTCTGATAGTCCCTCATTCATATGTGACTGCATGAATTTGTTTGTTAGAAGGCATTCATGAAACCCTTAAAATTATAATGCTTTTCCATTCAGCCATAGTTCAGTTAAAATTGCTCAATGAAGGGGAAAATCTATTTTCTGGGTTTAATTATTCAGGGACATAAGAATCTGTCTATGGGAATTAGGATGGATTACATTAATTCAAGGTCCCAAACTGCTCCTTCACTTCTTTCTAAGTAGAGCAGAAGCCCAAATGAGCCTATTTCGGAGGGCGTCTTCGAAGGACACGGCTTTTATCCTGAAAGATGGGTTTAATTTTCACCTAACGATTAAATTAATTGAATCAAATGGTTAAACCTTAGTGCCTACTAGGCAACTCTGACCCACTGGGTCATCCTTTGTCAGTATTTACTTACCTAAACAGAATCACAACAGGCAGACCAAAAAATAAAAATGAGAGCAGAAGGGACTTCTGACTTCCTGCTGGCTTTCCCATTGATTTCGCTTGTGGGAAGTTGGCAGGGAATATCAGAAATCATGACCACATGGCCATGGCTGATCACGACAGCACCGCGGGGGCCAGAGTTTTATGAACACAACTGCTCTGAATATCCTTGAGATTTCAATTCCATAGGAATAACAGGTCCGGGATTTTGGATGCATTTTTTAAGTTAGT
This sequence comes from Natrix helvetica, assembly GCF_964273705.1. Taxonomy (NCBI): domain Eukaryota; kingdom Metazoa; phylum Chordata; class Lepidosauria; order Squamata; family Natricidae; genus Natrix; species Natrix helvetica. The sequence continues at coordinate 156,593,689 of NC_138550.1, read as the reverse complement.
GTACTTGAGGTTCCTTGATTCAAAAATTGCTGTCCTGTGATACAACATTTTGGCTAATTAAAGGCTACAAACAGACAGCACCAAGGCTTTTAGTAGTAACTAGGGAGAAAATTTAGGGACGCGGTGGCTAAGTGGCTAAGACACTGAGCTTGTCGATCAGAAAGGTAGGCAGTTTGAATCCCTAGCACCGCGTAATGGAGTGAGCTTGTTGCAGCGTCTGTCAACCTAGCAGTTCAAAAGCATGTAAAAATGCAAGTAGAAAAATAGGAACCACAGGTGGGAAGGTAACAGTGTTCCGTGCACCTTTAGCATTTAATCGTGCTGGCCACATGACCATGGAGACGTCTTCAGACAGTGCTGGCTCTTTGGCTTTGAAACGGAGATGAGCACCGCCCCCTAGAGTCAGGAACAATTAGCACATATGCTAATTTCAGAGAGAAAATGGATAGTGGGAAGAGAGGCGTTGGTCATCAGAAGGATGGTGTTATATAGGTTTCCTTCAAATGTCATCTGAGAACCCTGAGACGATATTTATTTTAATCCTGCCTTTATTATTTTTTAAATAAATAATTCAAGGTTATTTATTTCCCCACGATAACCCTGGGTTGAGCTGGGAGGGAGTGACTGGTCCAAAGTCATCCAGCTGGGGCTTTGATATCTAAGATAGGACTAGAACTCATTCTCCTGCTTTCACTACTAACAATAGCAATAGCAATATTACTTAGACTTATATACTGCTTCACAGTGCTTTACAGCCCCCTTTAAGCAATTTACAGAGTCAGCATATTTCCCCCCAACAATCTAGAATCTCATTTTACCAAAGGAGGGAAGGAGGAGTCAACCTTGAGCCACATAGAATCAAACTATTGGCGATGGGCAGAGTTAGCCTGCAATATGACATTCTAACCACTGTGCTGTTGCAGAAAATGACAGGCATTAGACTTCTCAGGATACAGGAAAAGTTTATTTGGCAGCCAGGTTCAGAAACGTTAGCCCATGGCTAACGTTGTGAATTTCTGAACAATCTTTATTATTGATGCACGCATTCTTATACATTCTCAAAGACAGTGTAACACGGAAACACTTTACTCATTTCTTATTGGTTACCTTGAGGAAAAAGCCTTACAAGGAGATGGGGGTCTTACTTCTCCTTTTGTTACAGGTATGGACTACGTGCCATTAACGAACTTTAATTGAACCTTGTGGTTTTGGACTTTTGACATAGGGACATTTGCTGGAACATGTTGTGGTTGAAGGCTGATGACATTTCCCTGTCCCTTTAAGCAAGCTTCTAACTGTTCCTTTAAGCAAGCTTCTAACTGTCCCTTTTATGCCACGTCTTCATTCTTATATTTTAATCCATATTTTATTCTACTTTAGTGCAGCTACTGCTGGCTGTTTACAATAGTTTCCCAAAGGCTGGATGCTGGAGCCACAATGAAGTATTCTATAGCTAGTGAACATATTAACGCTCAGAAATATAAATTCTGCGTTTAGAAAGAAGGCCTGGAATGGCTGGAGATTTATGAACTTCCCAGCCAATGTCTCACAAGCAAAGTGCATGGAAAAAGCCAGATTCACTTAATGACTGTGTGATTCGCTTAACTGAAGTGATTCGGTTAGCCTAGCTAAGCCTTCTCCAATCTGCTCCTTTCTAAAATATAGTGAGAATGCAAGTCTACCAAGCTAGTTAGGATTTCTGAAAACTTGTAGCCCAGACACATCTTGACAACATCCGTTTCAGGAAGATTGGTCTAATAGGCAGTTTGTGTGCTGTAAATATTTAGTAGTATATGCAACACAAGTGTTGCTCTTTGCTCAATGCTTCCTGAGAAAGCTATAAATCTTAATAAATTATTACATCCCAGTTGTCAACACCATTATGGCCATCAGTCCGACCAGAACATATTGCTATAGATTTATGCTTCACTGACTCTGCAGCTGGACGTGCTCCAAAAGTGTTCATTATACTTGCGCTTCTAATGGCTTATCCGCATCTTTTTAGTGTGCATCAATCACTTACACATTTCAACAGCTGCAGAGCATGACTGCAGCATAGCTCCAGAATGGGGAAATGAGAGGGCTGCAGTTGTCCTAAAAATAGACTAATGCACATCAAGATTCTTGAAATCCGGAACAGCAATGGGAAGCAAGAAGTTTCGTTTCCCATCTACGACTGGGTTGCTCCAACACACACACACACACACACACACACCTCCATCTTTGCTTTCTAAGTAAGTAACATTATGCAAAGTGCAGAAAGGAACTAAGGGATACTAATCCAAAGAAATGCAGATAACACATAGATAAGAAAACACAGCTAAATCTAATTTATACCAAGCCTTCCTAATACCTATGCCTAAGCAGGGGGTTGGACTAGAAGACCTCCAAGGTCCCTTCCAGCTGTTGTTCTATTCTATTGCTTGCTTCAACCACCTCCACACTCTGCTTTGTAACATTTTCTTTTATTGATTAAACTTCTCACTTCTCCTTTGTCCAGTCATGATTTTCTGTTTCCCTCTTCCTTCCTGTCCACATATTCATCAATTCTATTTGCAGGATTGGAGCATCATTTAAATCAATTACAGTGCATCCTTCCCTTTCTTTTAATTTCCCAAGTACTCATTGGATCTACTTTTATTCATCTTATCCATTCATTGATGCTCTTCGCCATTCATATATTCCTCTTACATTACAAAGCTGTAATCATCCATTGTCATCTCCAGATTATCGTATGTGCTGAAAGGCCACATAACCTTGCCCAGAATTTTCAATTTGGGGACAAGTTAGAAATCCAAGCACAAAAATACATGTCGCTGCTGCATGTTTCCAGCATGCTCTGATTCTCACAAATGAAGTACTATACACAGTATTTTCTGGGTAACCTTCCCAATTATTTTGCTATTGGTGCACATTGAAATATATTAATCGGCCGCAGGTTGAAAAACAACATTCCAAGTCCAATCTTGATAAAATGAACTTAGATGAATGTGGATCAGCCTCTTGTGGCCCACCAGAAGCCAGCGGAGCTGGCAGCAGATTCAGACAGTGAGGAGGTTGTGGAGGAACATGGGCCAGTCCTGGAATCTGGGGAAGCCTCTGATGAGGGCTCTGTGTCGGAGGCAGAGAGGGAGCCAGAGCCATATGCCAGTTATCAGTTGCCTTCAGACATCAGTGAGGCAGCCAAACAGCTGGAGCCTGTTCCCAGTGTGCGCATGCACAGAGTTGCCAGACGAAGGGGACACCTAAAGAACAGGGGTTGACTTGGGAGTAAGGTCAAAGGTAGACAATGAATGCCCCCCTCCCAGAGGAAATAAAAGAGGAGCGAAAGGGGAGTGGAGTTTGCAGGAGACAATTAGTTCGCTTAATTGGTTCGTGACTCTCCGAGACTCCTTGCCAAGTTTTGCAGATATCGGCCTGTCAGCTCTCCAAGCCAAATAAGGTCTGTGACTGTAAATCCTCCCTTGAAAGACTTTGCTGGATGTGAATGAGCAGAATTCACAATCAGTTAATAAAAGGGTTTTTTTGTCAGGACCAGGAGTTTGCTTCATGCTCTTGGGAAGCCTCGGTCAGAGCACAGCCAAAATGGAGTGCGTGCGCAGGTCAACATTGCAAAAACATAGCACAAGTGCTATTCAGACCAGTGACGTGCGGTGAGGTTTATGGCTGGTGAGGCTGGTGATGTCATCAGGAAGGTGGGGAATGGGACCACGTGTGCAGGAGGCTGAGGCAGCCTCAGCCTCCTGCACACGTGGTCCCATTCTCCGCCTTCCTGAGTCAACATGAAGAGGACCGCGGAGCGCGAGCCGCGATCCCCTTCAGGAAGGCAGAGAATCGGACCACGTGTGCCTTTTCCCTTTTCCCTTTTTTTTTCTTTTCATGATGAGAGCGGTGAGGCTCTGCCTCCCCTGCCTCCCCTGACCGCACATCCCTGATTCAGACGATTAGCATGGCATGTAGTCAGATCAGAACATTGGGATGTGGCTGTTGCAGAAGGCAATGGGTTTTTACAGCATGGACAACACAGAATGTATGGGCTGGAAAGAATCTCAGAGATGATCTATTTCAGGGCTGTCAAACTCAAGGCCCGGGGGCAGGATCTGGCCCATGGGGTGCTTAGATCTAGCCCGCGAGGCTGCCCTGGAAACAGCGAAGGTGCCTCTGCCAGCGAAAAGCCACCTCACCAGCAACAGAGGGTTAGGGGGAAATAGACCACACAGCACTTCTTTGAATTTTTTGATAGATTTTGATTTTTTTAACACCTTCTTGAAACCCTTTGCTTTGGTAGATCATAAAAACTGTAGCCTGCCTTCCCGGGCCCTGTTTTCGCTGGCAGAGGACTGCAGAAAGCTGTCGCACCCAAAAACAGAGTCTCGAGTGACGTCGAGCTCACCACGCCCACCCTCGCCACTGCCATCCCCTACGCCCACAAGGTCAAACATTACCCTGATGTGAGTTTGACACCCCTATTTCAATCTCTGCTCCATGCAGGAATGCCCAAGTGCAGCATCTCTGAAAGATGGCTGTTCAGCTATCTTTGAACCCCTCCAGCAAAGGAGAGTCCATCGCCTGTCAAGGCAGGTTGATTTACTACTGAAGAGTTCTCATCCCTTACTGCAAGATTTTGTTTCTGCTGCTCAAGCATAAATTACTCCCTTGTCATTTTTTATCCGGCCCTATAGAACAATTCTGTCCTGGTTTTATATAACAACCATTCAGCTACCTGTAATCGGTTATCATATTTCAGTGTACTGTAGTATTCTTGTCTTCAGGCAAAAGATACCCAATGACTCCAACTATTCTTAATTTTTTTCCCCCCTTTTGGATTGTTTATTCAATTCTCTGGATATACTCTAATAATTAAGTCAATTTCCTTCCCAGAATTCAGTGCCCAGAGCTGAGTGGTATTTTTATGTCCCCTCTCAAGTATTGAATGACCGAGGGGACGGTGATTGAAGCAGAGCTATTTATTAACCTTAACTCAATCAGTAACAGGACAACAACAACACACTCCCGTCTGACAGCTATTTATATGGAGACTGTCAGATGGGGAACCAATAGGAAAGCTGCGCTTCTCCCGCCAGCTGGCCGGCGCGTCGCAGCCAATCCGGAGTTTGTCTGCATTTCTTGACAGGCGCCGGTCGTATCTCCGAGGACACAACAGGTATATTTTAGATTTGGTCTAAACTATCCAGAAAAAAGAAGACAATGACTTCTCTTGATGCTATGTTAATGTTTCAAGCCTGGAAGCCATCTTTTGCATTGGGCCTTCCAGTCTGCCACATTTTCTGCTGTGGGAAAATGGGAGGGGGAATTATATGGAGTATGGGGGCTATATAGTCAAAATAACATTCCTGTCAGCCTCTGCTTTGCTTACTTGCTATCGGCTGCCATAGAAATGGGGAGGGTGGGGGCATGGTATTTGGGGGCATGGTATTTGGGATGGGGATAAATGGTACAGGAGGTGATATGAAGAAGGGAATTTTCTTCTCACCATCTTCTGCGCATGCTGGTGGCCGGTGTTTGAACCTGGTCAAGGCCAATTGTCCTGCATACCAACACGATAGTGCCTTTTGGAGATGCAATCCACATGACACCTAAGGGAGTTACAGATTGGACACTGGGGTGGGGTCATTGGAGGGAGGGGGCTGGGTTATCATTTGATATGTACTTGTTCGCGCCTTTCTGGTTCAGATCTTGCTTTACTTTCACTGCTATCTTTTCATAACCAGTAAAAGTATTTTAATTCCATAAACAATAGAGTTGGGAGTTTTCTTTCCTGGTTATTGATGGACGCACGCCTGACATTAAGCAAGATCTGAACCAGAAAGGCGCGAACAAGTACATATCAAATTATAACCCAGCCCCCTCCATGCCTGGCAATTCCTTTCTCAGAGAGTCTCCGAGTGTCAAGGACATTTTTCCCTGCACTTGGAGTGGTGTGGTTGGGAGGCATCTCTAGTTGGGACAGGGTCTGATTGGACCATGTGATGGACATGTGGGTGCTGGGCAGGGAATTGAATTTTCACTTGGGTGGGGAAAACCTGGAAGCTTTCAGATTCGTGTTTTCCCAAATGTGCCAATATGACATCTCTAATAAAATGGAACTTTGAGGAAATTCAAGCCTCGGAGTCTTCTTTCGTTGGGGGTGTTACTTGGAGCCCTGACATAACGCATGCCAAGATTTTATCTTGGGAGGTGTTTTTTTTTACATCTGCCTTCCTATGTTGACTCATGTTCATCAAAGCCATTCTCTGTATGCTGCCACCCAACATGTTCTCCCCACCATCTGACTTTGGTTTGTGCAAACGCTCTGTAAGCCATTCCATGTTTAGTTTGAAAAATAAAATAACGCTTTTAAACAACACACTATTCAGGACTGCTTCCACAAGAGTAGCTAGTGGTAGTTTGGAAACAGGCCTGAAGAAACAGATGGCAGCTATCTACAATTTCCAGCTATGGGAAGCAAATCATCAAGTAGGAGGGTATGAAATATGCTTTGTACTTCACTGCCACCGGTTCTGGGGTGCTACATTCATGTGCTCCAAAGAAATAGGAATGGAATGGAGCAGAACATAACAGGATAGAATTCTTGATTGGCCAAGTGTGATTGGACACATAAGAAATCAGTCTCTGGTGCATAAGCTCTCTGTGTACATACAAGCAATGTGATAACTCATGGATCATAATCATAAAAGACAATCATCATAAATCATAAGATAATGTTGGAAGAAATGTCTTTCTGGGTTCAGTTCCAAGTGGGGAAAATGACACTGGAAACATGGAGGCTGCCTGGAAAGATGATTTTAATGGTGGACAGGACCACGTGGTTTGAGGGGACCAGGTGATCACATGCTTCAAGATGTTGGATGAAGAAGAAAAGGGGAAAAAAGGGGCTTGCTGAAAGTTCCGGAGTTTTTTATATTCTCTGTTTGGCCCCACCTCTCTGTTTCCTGTTCCTGTGTAAGAAATGTATTCTGATTGGTTGTCAGACTCCCATGGGGCCATGCAGGGGCAATTCTCTAGGCTGTGTTTTGAGTCCAAGTTTGGTTGAGCATTGCTTCTTCCCAGGTGCCCTGTGGTGAGATGGGTAAAGGGCTAATACTATCATGCCTTAATCCCATCACCCTGGAGCTGAAGGGGGAGATCTTTGTCATGTAGAATAGACTGGCTCAGGCATTTTAATGGCCCATTGTCAAAGGTAGGGGCTATTAAGAGTGAGTCTGTTTCCTGCCTAAAACATATTTCTCCATTTCTTATCCAGGGAAATATAATATTCTGCCTTTTCAATATTTCCTAGGATACTTCTAGGAGAGGGGTGGGGCCAAACAGAGAGTATAAAAAACTCCGGAACTTTCAGCAAGCCCCCTTTTTCCCCTTTTCTTCTTCATCCAACATCTTGAAGCATGTGATCACCTGGTCCCCTCAAACCACGTGGTCCTGTCCACCATTAAAATCATCTTTCCAGGCAGCCTCCATGTTTCCAGTGTCTTTTTCCCCACTTGGAACTGAACCCAGAAAGACATTTCTTCCAACATTATCTTATGATTTATGATGATTGTCTTTTATGATTATGATCCATGAGTTATCACATTGCTTGTATGTACACAGAGAGCTTATGCAGTAAGCATAAGTATCAGTAATCAGTAATTACTGATTATCAGTAATAGTAATAGACTATCAGTAATAGTAATAGACTATCAGTAATAGTCTTAGAATACTAAATAAGCAAACAACATAAATCATGATAGGATACTAAATAAAGGCAATCAAAGCTATAGTCATAAGAACCACAAGTTTGACACCCCTGCCCTATAACGTCACCTTGAGGGAAGAAGTTGAAACAATTTATGTCCAGGATGTGAGGAGTCTATAGATATTTTCACAGCCCTCTTTCTGGCTCTCACAATATGCAGGTCTTCCATGGAAGGCAAGCTGGTTGCAATTACGCCTAGAAAGCAGGTGGAGGTCCTCACGCTCCGAATCTGACCGAACACAGGTAAGAGCCTATTTACGGACCTACCTTGTGGCTCTGAGAGCGGCCAAACGTAGACACTGTGCCGCTCTGATTGCGTCCACGGATAACCGCCCTGCCGCCCTGTTTCGGGTGACCCGCTCCCTCTTATTACAGAGGTTGCGGGAAGCCCCTTTGCAGGGTAGAGCAGAGGAGTTTGGGGAATATCTGCAGGACAAAATCGATCAGATCCGGAGTGGATGGGCTCCCTTCAGTGGACCAGGAGAGACGTCGGAAGCAAGTCTTGAGACACCACGCTGGGAGGGGTTTGACTCTGTTGCCCCCGAGGACTTGGACAGGTTATGTGGGCGACTGCGAGCCACCTCATGTTTACTGGACCCGTGTCCCTCCTGGCTTGTACTGGCATCCTGGGAGGTTACACGAGGCTGGCTCCTGGGTCTGGTGAACGCTTCACTGGAGGAGGGGTCCCTGCCGGCTGCCTTGAAAGAGGTGGTGGTGAGGCCCCTGCTCAAGAGGCCTTCCCTGGATCCTGAAGAACTAGCTAATTACCGTCCTGTCTCCAACCTTCCCTTTTTAGCGAAGGTTTATTTATTATTATTATTATTATTTCTTCGCACTTCTAGACCACCCCCTCTCCCAAAAAGGACTCGGGGCGGTCCTTTTGTAGAGAGTGTGGTGGCACAACAGTTCCCACGTCACCTGGAGGAAGCAGACTATCTAGACCCGCGCCAGTCCGGCTTTCGACCCGGTCACAGCACGGAGACGGCCTTGGTCGCGTTGGTAGATGATCTATGGAGGGCCAGAGATAGGGGTTGTTCCTCTATCCTGGTCCTATTAGATCTATCAGCGGCTTTCGATACCATCGACCATGGTATCTTATTGCGCTGGCTGGAAGAGGTGGACGTAGGGGGCACCGTTTTGCGGTGGTTCCGCTCCTACCTCTCTGACCGGACGCAGTGTGTGTTGGCAGGGGAGCAGAGGTCGACCCTGAGGCCACTCACTTGTGGGGTGCCTCAGGGTTCGGTCCTCTCGCCCCTCCTGTTCAACACATACATGAAGCCGCTGGGTGAGATCATCCGTGGTTTTGGGGTTGGATACCATCTGTACGCTGATGATACACAGCTGTACATTTCCACCCCAAACCACCCCAACGAGGCCGTCGAAATGTTGTCCCGGTGTTTGGAAGCCGTCCGGGTCTGGATGGGGGACAACAGACTTAAACTCAACCCTTCCAAGACTGAGTGGCTGTGGCTACCGGCGCCCCGATTTAACCAGTGGACGCCATCGCTGGCCATATGGGGCGAATTACTGCCCCCCGTGGAACGGGCGCGCAATTTGGGCGTCCTCCTTGATGCCCGGCTGTCGATGGAGGACCATCTGACAGCCGTGGCGAGGGGGGCGTTCCACCAGGTTCGCCTGGTGCGCCAATTGCGCTCCCTATTGGATCGGGACGCCCTACGCACAGTCACTCATGCGCTGGTGACATCTCGCCTGGACTACTGCAATGCTCTCTACATGGGGCTCCCCTTGAGATGCACCCAAAGACTACAGCTAGTTCAGAATGCGGCCGCGCGGGTTATCATGGGAGGTACAAGATACTCCCACATAACACCATTCCTGCGCGAGCTGCACTGGCTGCCTGTGGTCTTTCGGGTGCGTTTCAAGGTGTTGGTTACTATCTTTAAAGCGCTCCATGGCATGGGACCTAGTTACCTGCGGGACCGCATCTCACCTCACACATCTCTACGACCTATTCGCTCTCACAGGGAGGGACTCCTCCAGGTGCCATCCGCCAAGCAGTGCCAGCGGGTGACGCCTAGGAATAGAGCCTTCTCTGTGATGGGCCCGACCCTCTGGAATGACCTCCCCCCCCCGACATTAGAACTGCTAACGACCTCCGCTCCTTCCGACAGAAGCTCAAGACCCACCTGTTCCAATTAGCTGGCTTAGCCGATTGATAGCTCCATCTTCCACCTCCTGGCAAACATTTTATTGGGATTTTTTAAGGGAATTTTAATTTTATTTGTATTTTACTAAATATTGTACAGTATATTTTTTACCTCCTCCGTCTATGTCTATGTCCATGTATTTGTATATGGTTTTAATAATGACTGTACACCGCCCCGAGTCCTGCTTAGGAAAGGGTGCGGTCTAGAAATAAAAGCTTATTATTATTATATTATTATTCTTTCTGCAGTCCTAACTATCCTTTGAAGTCTTTTTTCTGTCTTGTTTGCTTGCTGGGCCAAACCAGACAGTTAGTTTATTCCTAGAAATAGTTTTGTAGGAAATTAGCACCCACCCCTTTCCTTAAAAAATGAAATGTTTTAGGAAATATTAAAAGGACAGAATATTCCCCCTAAAAGGGAGGCAAAAAGTCAGCCCTCCCTCCCCTTTTGTCAATGGGCCATTAAGGCCTGAGTCTGTCTATTCTACATAACAAAGATCTACCCCATTCAGCTCCAGGGTGATGGGATTAAGGCATGGCCCTCAAGGCACGATAGCCATCTAGCAACAGAACTTACCACATGGCACCTGGGGAGATTACATCGCCCAGCAAGATGGGTTCCAAGACCGGGTATAAAACTCAGGCACTCTCAACATCTCTTCCCTTTTTGTCTACTTCTTCACTCAACATCTTCAAAGCATGTGATCCTGTCCACCATTAAAACCATCTTTCCAAACAGACCAGTAGTGGGTTTCTAACCAGTTTACTACCAGTTCCCTGAATGAGGGCGTTATGCACACACGCAAAAAATTTGCACGCACCCTGCTTGCTTCCCTCCCACGCCCATCTGCCTGAGTTGCTGCGCAAGCACAGTTTACTGAAAACTGTTTACTGAAAACTGTTCTGTGCATGCACAGAAACATGCCAGCGACGGGAGAAGAGACAAGGGAACTGGTTTGGGGGCGTGGCAAGCCTGGGTCACTACCGGTTCCAGCAAGCCCAGACCGCCAAACCACTACAGCAGTGATGGCAAACCTTTTTTAGCTGCCGTGCCAAAAGTGGGGGGAGCACATGCGCCAGCATGCTACACCCATAATGCTATTTGTGCGACCCTGTCCTAGTGCGCCCGCATGTGCGCAATCAGCGACACATACACACCGCTTTTGCCACGGTTTTTTCACCTTCCCTAGACTACAGAGGCTTTCCTCTGGAGGGCGAAAAACGGACCTACGGGGAACCTGGAAGTTTGTGAATAGTGACTTCCGGTTTGTCTGTAGGGCCAATTTTGAACCTCCTGAGCCTTCAGGCAGCTTCCCTGAAGGTTCCGGAAGGCGAAAAACAGACTTGGAGCCATCAGGGACCTCCAGTCTTCCCTGAAGGCACCAAAGGATGAAAAAAGGCCCTACAGCCAAACCGGAAGTCCGTTCCTGAACTTCTGGTTTGCCTGTCGGTCCGTTTTTCGCCCTCCGGAGGAAAGCCTCTGGAGCCTAGGGAAGGCGAAAAAAACGTGGCAAAAGCGCGGGGGGGGGGGGTTCACTGATTGCGCGCAAAAAAATTTTTCGTGCTTTGGAAGCTTCAGGAAAGCCTCCAGAGGGCAAAAAATGGCCTCAAAAGAAATGAGCTGCCCTGACAGATGGCTCCACGTGCCACCTGTGGCACGTGTGCCATAGGCTCACCATCATGGCACTACAGGTTTGGCCAAACCAGGGCGAACCAGTAGGAACCCACCACTGAAACAGACACCATGTTTCCAGTCTTTCTCCCCACTTGGAACTGAACCCAGATGGACATTTCTTCCAACAGTTCCTAGAAAACAGTGCTGGTGCATCATGTGCCATATCTGTGTTTCTCAAGTCTAGATGTATAAGCATCTGCAGCACATCAAGCTGGTGATTATGACGCAAACCACCCACTTATGCACTTCCTCCTGATCTCCAACGCAAAGGCACACCCCTACAAGATATGCAAAACCAAAACGAATTTCACTGGGATTTAGTATATTGCCGTAGGCTACACAATAAGATGTAACACAATTTGCTTGATTTGGACTTAGTCACTGAGCTTTTTAAACTATGAATTGTGGTTTTGCAAACAGTCATTATTAGGTAATATTCCAAGAGGAAGTCTTTTTTAATCTTTTAAGTCATTCTGACTAATTTGCATATGTGCCTATATCAGAGTGAGGAAAACTCTATGAACGAGCAAAGAAGACTACCAGCATTTCCATCAGAACACTTGTTCTCTAGTTCATCCTTGAATTTGTAACATTTCTTTCAAAGTCTTTAAAGAAAAACAAGAAAGCCCAGATGCCTCTTGAAAAAGCACCTTTGGGACAATCATGACCTGGATGACGAAGAATCATGGTTTTTAAAAAAAACTATTGGCATAGAAACATAATATGCAAACAGAGCAATAAGCCTCCTGTCAGTTTTCAACAGCCTAACAGACCATAATACTCTCAGTCAAGCATGACAGGACTTGTACTCCAATGAATACAGGTAGTCCCCAACTTACGGCCACAAATGAGCCCAACATTTATGTTGCTAAGTGAGAAGTGTACGAAGAGAACTTTTTAAATTGAGCCCCATTTTATTACTTTTCTTGTCACGTTTGTCAAATGAATTGCTTCAATTTTTAAATTAGTAACCCTGTTGTTAAGTGAATCTGGTTTCCCGTTGACTCTGCTTGTCAGGTCGCAAAAGAGGATAATCACATGACAACACTGCAATCATCATAAACGTGAGTAAGTTGTCAAGCATCAGAATGTAAATCACATGACCCACGGGGATGCTGCAATGGTCATAAGTTTGAAAGATGTTCGTAAGTCACATTTTTCAGGGTCGTTAACTTTGAACAGTCACTAGATGAACTGATGTAAGGCAAGGACTACTTGTAAAGGTGAAATAAGGCCCTTCAGGTTAATATTTAGGTTCCGCCTTCCTTCCATTCTCTACTACTTCACAAATAAAAGGGCGGAGAGTGCCGCAAGTATCATGGGAATCGTAGTTTCACAGATATCATGTTGAGAGATGTTCCAACGGTCCCATTTCTCGGCTTCACATTCTCATAAAGTTAAAGAGTATGCATTTTTCATATATAAGGAACGAGTACAGTTAATGGAATTGCTTCTTATTCAGGTTCTCCTGCTTGAGCAGGGGGCTGGAACTCCAAGGTTCTGTTCCGTTCCATTCTTATTCTTCTTCCTATTCTATTATTCTTATTCTATTCCATTCAATTCTGTTCCTTACCTTATCTTTCTTCTTCATATTCTATTCTATTCTACTCTATTTATTCCTATTATTACTATTCTATTCCTATTATTCCTATTCTATTCTATTCCTATTTCTATTCTATTATTCCTATTCTATTCAATTCTTATTATTCCTAATCCTATTCCTAATCCTATTATTATTCCTAATCCTTATTATTCCTAATCCTATTCCTATTCCTATTCTATTTTATTATTCTTATTCTATTCTATTCCTATTATTCCTATTCTATTCTATTTCTATTCCATTCCTATTATTTCTATTCTATTCTTATTATTCCTATTCTATTCCTATTATTTCTAATCTATTCTATTCCATTTCTATTATTCCTATTCTGTTCCTATTTCTATTCTATTCCTATTATTTGTATTCTATTCTATTCTACTCTATTTCTATTCCTATTATTCCAATTCCTATTATTCCAATTCTATTCTATTCTATTCTTATTCATTAGATAGGAGGACCCCATAGAGTCGCCGCGCGCGTTTCTCTTCTCCCCGCCATCACGCACGCGCGCTCGCTCGCTCCTTCCAGCGCTCCTCAGAGCCGGAACTGACGTAGACGGAGGGGCGGGGCCCGCCGGCTTCCACAACGCGGAAGCGGCGAAGGGGGAGCGGAAGGCAAGTTTGAGCAGTTGCGTAGGGTCGCCTCAGAAGCGGGGCTGAGGCGGCCGCGAAGAGCACCTGGGGCCCGCCAACCCTCCGTCCGTCCTCCCTTGCTCGCTCCACCCCCATCCCGGGGAACCTGCCATGAATGTGGACGTGGAGTTCCACATTCGCCACAACTACCCCTGGGCCCGTCTCCCCGCCAGCGTTAAGCAGGTACCGACTGACCCCTCCCGGCACCCATACGCAAGCAACGCCCCTCTGACTTGCCGCGAAATTGACCCTTCGGGCTACTCAGCCCACTCAGGCTGAGGCAAAAGTCGTTTCCCCCCGTTTGTCCATGCTGGAAATTCCTCTTCTTATCCTCCTTCCTTCCTTCCCGATGTAGCACAGCGGGCTACAGTTCCTCTTTCTCCTGAGCAATAGGCCCCCGTTGTCTGGGAACGGGGTGAGCCGCAGTCCGAGGAGGTTTAAGGCAATCCCGGTCAATGACCCTTTTTCCAGGGCAGTCACGCAAGTGGCCGCCTGCGTCCTCCTTGCTGGCTGGGGAATTCTGGGAGTTGAAGTCCAAATGTCTTAAAGTTGCCAAGTTTACTGAGACACATTGCCTTAGGGCAGAGGTCTTCAAACTTGGCAACTTTAAGACTTGTGGACTTCAATTCCCAGAATTCTGGGAGTTGAAGTCTACAAGTCTTAAAGTTACCAAGTTTGGGCACCCCTGCCTTAGGGCCTCGTTAACCCGAAAGTCGGTTCCCTTTTACTGGAAGAGCGTTGGTTGAACCTAAGGCACTGCAAAGGATTAGCTAATGATCTTCCATGAGCCATTAATGAAATGGACAGGAGGACAGTCTCTCAAGTATCCCAAAGATGTCCCCCCCCCCCCAGGAGGCAACTGCACTTCCTTGTTTTTTCTTTTGAAGACGTTTCACTTCTCCTCCAAGAAGCTTCTTCAGCTCTGATAGGATAGTGGGGAATGGAAGGATTTATATTCCTTTGCAGACAGCTGGTCATTTGCATCCTTTTAGAGCAGGGGGGGCGGGAACCGGACAATTTGATTTTTAATGGGGGCAATTTGAACCTTGTTTAAACCACGTTAATGGCCTTTTAGGCTTCCTCCATATGTAGAGTTCATTTTTTGAGTAAAGTAAGAATTATATGTTTGGGGGGGGGGGATCATGATTTTAGAGATGCTTAGGTGGGGCAGCGCCAAAAAAAGGTTGGGAGCCACTGTTTTAGAGGCTCATTAGACTACAAGAACTACTCAGGTGACCCTGAAGACATGCATACACCTCCAAGTGCTTCAACAACCTTTGAAAAGGATGCAAATGACCAGCTGTCTGCAAGGAATATAAATTCCTTCTTTCTTCAAAAAAAAAAAAAAAATCAACAAAAATAAAGTCCAGTTGCCTCCTGAAAAAGCATCTTGGGGACAACCATGACCTGGATGACTGAGAATCTCTATAAAGTCTCTCAGATGTTTCCTCAGCTCCAGGTTATTTGGCTCTGCCACAGTAGCATATTAAGAGTCGTGTCTAAAACTAGTTCACACAAAAAACCCGCTCTAAATTAAAATGTAATTAGCTCCCTTGAATTAAGTAGTTTGCGGGGACAGCATTATTAGTTAAGATCACTTAAGAACTGGATTAGCTCAATAAAGTATGGTTAAGACAATTATGGGTTAGGAAGTTGAGCAGACATAACTTGAAATTACTAAATGTTAAATACTCAGAAGATGTAGGTGCTCCCTCACTGGAGGTTTTTAAGAAAAGACTGAACAGACTCCTGTCTGAAATGGTGTAGGGTCTCCTGTTTGAGCAGGGGGCTTCCAGCTCTATTCTGCTTGATAGATTGAAGTGCTATTGATTATATACCATAAGGTCATTTTTTACTCCTAGTGACCACATAGAAAGAGTCCCTCCATCATGAACTGTCCCTCACCTGGTCTTTCAGGTCTTCCAGTCACCTGTCATTCAGGTCATCATTGTCACTGTAACTGGGTCCATTCCCTTTATTACTGGTCATTCTCTTCTCTTTTCTACCACCTTTCCCAGTATCACAGATTAAAAGAGATGAGCATTCTTGTGCACAATCCAGCACACATGATGTGAAACAGTTAAAAATCAATGCTGTTATAATCTCTTTATGCCAGAATTGCATGTGTTTGTTTTGCAAGCCGGTAACTTTGTATCATTCGTATCAGTGCCATATTGACATCCTAATTAATTGTTAGTGTTAAACTTAATTGTCTTAATGTTTTCAGTAGTGAATAGAATACTTCTATTACGCTGCAATAGAAGCAAAGGCAACACCAACAAAACATGACTATACAGTGAGAAAAGAACATTATAGTAATTAAAATAATATACCAAAACATGGAAACTTACAAAAAAAAGGTGTATATCCATGTTGTATTGAGATAAAATTAATTTTGATCTTTAAACTTAGTACTAAAAAGATCTGAATTTTCATTTTTAAGAACATAGACTTAAAAACTAGAAAACCCAACTCATATCTTGAATACACTTCTTATTATCAAGACATTTATTTCCGTTTACTTAGGTTTATACTCTTTGTCAGCACCAGACTTGGTAGAGCCAAAGTTCTTCATGAAGTGGCAAAGTCCATGTTTCAGAATACAGACATAGTTCATCTTTGCACCTTTAGCTATTGCATTTCTTTCCCAAAGTATATTAACAAATGCTATGATCTGAAACAAAAATAAAGTCGAATATCAAATTTCTTACAATTCCAGCAGAAAAGACCAAATGCCCAACAATTTTTAAACTTTCTTTGAAAGTTCCAAAAGTTATGAAAGAATACTTTCTAATGAGTTGATTTCATTCTTAAATCATACATATTTTGTGTTTTAAAAGCTGGATCCATTGATTTTCCAAGATTGGATATTCCAAATTTTCATTCCTCGGTTCCAGGATAATGAATAATAAATTTCATTCTGCATTTTTGGCTTCTTACAAAATCTGATTATTGGTTTAAGTTTAAATACTGCACTATAATTGGTATGTTGTCTTTTGCAATCTCAGATGCAGACTGCTCTCAAGAACCCATAGGTAGACAGTGGCAACATTTAGTAGTGGCATTTAAAAGGATCATGTGAAGATCTTTTTTTTTACACCGTTCTTAAAAATAGGTCTGCAATATTGTTCTTTAAAATCATGGATATGTTTCAATGATTTTCAATGATACGTTTGATATATCATTGATACTTTATGTTGTATAAAGGCATTGGTTGAGATGGCTGGCTATAGAAATTGAATATCTAAATAAAAATCATGTGATATTTGAATGTTAGAAACTGCTACAGTTTTGAGATTCATGCTGATTCCATTCTCAAAATTGTATTTGTGCACACAACAAGTTCTGTACCTAGTCCTTACAGTTTTTACCCTCATAAGACTAATGGGAAGTAATTGAATCACAGCCAGCCTCAATAAAACCAACAGTATTTCCAGTATTTTTTCCTGCAGATGTTTTTCCCCCCAAATTACATGCAAATTTATTCTAGGAATTGGTTGTATTTGGAGAAAAATGTCCAACTACTTTTTATCATCACATTTTATAACAACCCTTTTAGGTAAAAATGCATTCATTTTACTACAAGTCAATCATGCATCTTTTTGAAAAGTAATCCATTAAGATGAGTGGTTTTTTTCAAGCTGAAAGAGTGGATGTTAATCTCTGAAGATCCAAATGTTCATCAAATTTTTATTAGCTTATCTTAATGAATGTGATTTGTTTGCTTCACAGGGTCTTGGAAACTCACAACGAGACTATGAAAAGCAGGTTGTACTGTACAGTATCCGCAATCAACTTCGGTACCGAAATAACTTAGGTGAGTAAAAAAATAATAATAGAAATTTGGGAAAGGGAAAATATTTTGCAGCTCTGCTATCAATACTGGTCATGCTGAAAAAAAAGATCCCTAATAAAAAAATTTTGTTGCTGGAGTGCATTGACCAATTTATGAAGGAAAATCAAGAAATTACACCAATACTTATGATTTTCTGTAAAACATTATAAACAATGACAGCAACTAAAGGCAAGGTGTTTTGTTAGAATTCGACAAATGTAGATAGAAATAAACCCAACACTTGTGTTTGTAAGCAGTCTCGAATCCGAGCAAAATGAATGAGATGCACGCTTTAAGTAAATACTCTGGAAGTTTTGAAGATAAAAGTGATATTCATTGAATTCTTTGGATTGGTCTTCTTTCTTAATTAATTCCACATGCCACCAGATGCTAGTATCTGAATACCAGCAAAAAAATATTTACTAAGGCTTTTCAGTTACTTCTATATTGATTATTTATAGGAGAAAGAAAGGTCATATCTGTCAATAATCTAGAAACTTTAAACCATTCTCTCCCTCTTTTGCACCCATGAGTGTGGACACATCTTAGATCCATGATGGCGAACCTATGGCACACGTGCCACAGATGGCACGAAGCACCCTCTCTGTAGGCACGCGAGCCGCAGTGGTGGGTTGCAGGCGGTACACCCTGGTATGGGTGTACCGGAGCTTGCCTGGAGCACCGGGTACTGTGCTCCAGAGGGCCCACCCGCCTGCCCGAGCTCCTTACCTGTCCTTTAAGCCTTTGGGGCATACAGCACCTGTGCGACGCTCTGCCAAGCAGCTGGAGCGTCACGGAGGTTTGCGGAGGCGTCGCTGGCAGGTACGACGCATGCGTTCACTGCGTGTGTGTGCGCGCAGGGTGCGCGTCCATGTAGGCGATGCCGGGCCTGTTCCAACCATAATGGTTGGAACGGCATCTGGAACCCACCACTGGTGAGCCGTCACCCCAGTTCAGCTTCGCCATGCATGCACGCACGTTGGCCAGCTGGTCGGCGAGTCTCTGCTGCACATGCGGGGGGCATTTGGCGGGCACACATGCATTGCATTTGGGGGGGTTGGGCACGCTTGTACATGTATGCACGCTTTGGGCACCTGGTCCGGAAAGGTTGGCCATCAATCCATTCCCCTTGTCATTATACTCTGCCTTTTTAGTATTGCTGAAAATAATCTTGCTATAGGCAAAGGTAAGGTATTAGAGTCTCTCTTTGAGGGAGATGGGCAGTTCATATAGATGAAGCATAAAAAACAATTCAATAATAAATTAAGAATATAATTTTTCTCCCACTGGGCCCCAGATATCAGTATAATAATAATTCTGTCTTGTTTTGTCTTTCTTACTTACTTATACAGATGCAGAGGGTATTGTTCAGATTTGTGCGCAAGTAAACTAGTTCGCATTGACATATTTATACCCCATTAGTACCCCATTTAAAAATGGGATTCTGTTATTAACTAATTTAAGAAGACAGTTGTTCTAACATTTCATTTCTTCCCCAGTTAAGCACATCAAGAAAGATGAACGCAAATACTATGAGGATCTGTTAAAATACAGCAGAGATCATCTTATGCTGTACCCTTACCATTTGTCTGACATCATGGTGAAGGGTTTGAGGATAACACCTTTTTCATATTACACAGGAATAATGGAGGTAAGTTTAGATAAATACTTAAAAAGAACTGCACTGTTTCCTTCTATTGCCCTGTAATATTTACCTACTGGAAACACGTGTCTAGTGTTTGCTTTTTCTTAGGCTGTTACACATTGGGAAACATTATATCCCTTGAGCTGCATTAGTACAGATGGTGCTCAACATAAGACCATAATAGAGCCTATCCATTATAGCCATGTCATGACGGTCGTAAAATGGGTCTGTCACATCACCCAATTTTTTTCAATCTGTTTTATATTGGCTGTTAAGCGAGCCCGTTATTCACTATGGCCTGGTTTTGTCAAAAATCAGAAGTAATTTCCAGTTTTCAGCCAAACTTGTAAAATGAAGCCATGTGACATGCGGACATTGCAGACTGCCCTAAATGTGGCCAGGTTGGTGAGTGTCTGAAATGTAGTCACATGAGGTACCCAACTGTGGGAACTTCATAGCCAAGTTGCAACCCCCATACCTTTTTTAGGTAAGTCATGAGTTTGGAATGGTCGCCAATGGTCGTAAATTGAGCATTACTTGTATTCCATTTGGGGCTTTCCATTCAATTTCTCCAATCAAAGAAGCAGCTTTGAAGGAATTAACATGTATAATGGGGAAGAAATTTAATTGGCAGTTACCATTTCAGACAGGTGGCTGTCCAGTTTTTTCTTTAAAACTTCCAATGATGATCAGTAGTTTTCTGAAATACAAGATTTAGGATTTGCATTACATACTGATGTAGCATCAGTGTACAGCAATGGAACTTTAAAAGTACAGTGATTGGTTTGAATTGACCTTGCACTTTTCTTTTTCTTTTCAAAAAGGACATAATGAACAGTGAAAAAAGTTATGATTCATTGCCTAATTTTACTGCTGCAGACTGTAAGTATAAACTTACATTCTGTTTACGTGTGTTAAATAAGTGCCTAGTTTTTTAAAAAGAATTTCTTAGTTTTGAAAGTCCAGCTGCCTGATAGTTCCTATTTTTGAAGTTGCAATACTTGTTTAAGAAAATTTTTGAAGTTAAAAGTAAATCTCTCCCATCTGAAAACAGAACAAAAGAGACAGCGATAAGAGAATAACATTGCGAAAGTTAACAAAATAAATTTTCTGCATGATCAGATGATGTTAAATAGTTGTCTATTGTTTTAGCTGTAAACCAAAATAATTCTATTTAGATTATTTAGGCCATTCAATTACAGTCACTTTGCAGTTAGTCATTGAAGCAACTGCTCTGAGTAATGTTTCTATCTTTGTTTAGTTTTCTGATTATCTAATGTTTTAGTTAGATTGCTATAACTTGTAATAAATGTCTTTTGCAGGTTTACCCGTTCTCTTTTCCATTGCACAAATACAGATCTTGGATTAAAAACTCAATTCCAGGAAAAACTTTTAAAACAATGCTTGTCTTTGATAAAAAGCTGCTACAAGGATATATATCCTGTTTGAAATCTTCAAGTTGTTAGGAGAATTAAGCAGGCCTTCTTTGTTCCAACTTAAAAATGACTGCTTTCAAACGTAGATGTCTTTCAGATAAAGTTTTTACATAACTTTTGCATCAAGGATAATGTTTAGATTATTAGATTTAGAAAAATGCATGATAATTCCAGACAAAATGTTTGTTTTCAGCCAACCAGACTATAATGACTATTTTCAACTGAATGTTATTTTAATGACAAATGATGTTGTTCAGATACATCTACTGTTTTTGCCCATTTAAGGGTGCCTTTTTGGGTTATAGAGCAAAAAGGGGGGGGGGGGGCATACTTTTTCTCAAAATAGAATTCTGTTTTTAAGAGATTTATCTCCCCCCTCCCCCCCAGGTTTAAGACTTCTTGGCATAGGAAGAAACCAGTATATTGATCTGATGAACCAATGTAGATCATCAAAAGTATGTATTCTGTTTTTTTCCATTTGATCTACTATTGGCCTCTTGTTTAGAGGTTGATATAAAAACAAATACCCTGTTTCCCTGAAAATAAGACCTCCCCTGGATAATAATGTCTTATTTTGGGGGAAACACAGTATGTTCATAGTTTTGAGCACTCATATTGTGCCTAGGCAGTTTTTTTTTTAAATAACCTAAAAGGAGTGTTTTCAGATTTCCAGTTCTTTGGCTTGGTGAGTTATGAGGCTGCCCACAAGGACAGTTTGTTTTGGCACGTTACAGTTGGCAGTTTATGAGTTACTGGCTTGCCACTGTTTGCATCTGGTCATCTGTAGTCTTTGCCAAGTTATAAGGGTCATTTTTTTTTAGTCTATGACTTTCCTTCAATTTCTGGAGAGAAAGTAAATATGGCAATAAATATCCTGCCATCATCATCCTGCCACAGAATCAATACATTTTTTTAAATTAAAAAAATATACCCTGCCCTCCAACAGAACGCACTGAAAATAAAAAAGAGCATTGTAGCACTGATCAGACAATATTATAAATGTGTGACTGAATTATATTCCCAGAAATGAAAGTGCTCCAATGGGGCGATGGATTCAATTTGGCTGAAAAGTTTTAAAGTCTTGGGAAATCAAAAAGATCTCAGCCTTCAGAGACAGCTTGGAAAATGATGTGTATGCATCGCTCCAGAGAAATTTCTGAAGCCAGTTGCTTACTCAGTTTCCCTGGAAAAATTCTTCTGATAAGGCTCAGCACATGGAAAGCTTTCTTGCTTTCTTTCACTTGTGGCCTTGAAGGTAAACCTCTGCATTTTTCAATTACAGGAAGTCCTCAACTTAAGACCACAATTGAGCCCAAGATTTCTGTTGCTAAGTGAGACAGTTGTTAAGTGAATCTGGATTCCCCATTGACCGCTTACCAGAATGTCAAAAAAGGTGGCCCTGGATCACTGCAACCGTCATAAATATAAGTCCGTTGCCAAGCATCTGAATTTTGATTGCTTGACCATGGAGATGCTACAACAGTTGTAAGTGTGAAAAAAGGTCTTAAGTCACTTTTTTCAGTGACGTTATAGCTTTGAACAGTCACTAAACAAACTATTCTAAGTTGAGGACTATCTATGCACATCCTAAAATGAATGGGCAGCTAATAAAATTATTTCAACATTTTCTAAGATGAGCTCTCTAATGATGGCCAAGGCAAGTCCTTGTATGATACAGTATGGTAAGGAGAACAAGGGTGTTTAATGTGACCAAGAAAGGAAGGTTTCTCCAGAATGATCAGCTCCAAGGGTTGAAGGGATTATCCTAAAGGGTTGGTATTCTTATCATTAATAATTAAAGCAATGCTTAATACAATACAATAGTAGAGTTGGAAGGGACCTTGGAGGTCTTCTAGTCCAACCCCCTGCCTAGGCAGGAAACCCTATACTGTTTCAAACCGATGGCTATCCAACATCATCTTAAAGACTTCCAGTGTTGGGGCATTCACAACTTCTGGAGGCAATTTCTGTTCCACTGATTAATTGTTCTAACTGTCAGGAAATTTCTCCTCAGTTCTAAGTTGCTTCTCTCCTTGATTAGTTTCCACCCATTGCTTCTTGTTCTACCCTTAATAAATTATTTTCATATAATAAATGTCTGGGAGTTGGTCTCCAATTTAAAATTTCACAAAGGGATCGGTGAGTTTGGGTACCTCTGATGCAAAGCTTTCTTTGTAGACTCTGGAGATCTACGATTGGTAATCCCTATGCCTATGTATTTATTATCATTGTCTTTGTCTTCTCAAAAAGGTAAACAAATACTTTTTTCTCAGATGGATGCATGTGCTTCAGTTAAAAAGAACTTAAAATTTATGTGGGTGAAACTGAAATATGGATCAGAACCTACTACAGTTGCTCACTTTCAGTCTACATTGGAGGTCTCCAAACTTGCAACCATAATACTTGCGGACTTTGACTCCGAGAATTCCCCAGCTGTATGATAAGGACAATCTTATCAGGGGGAAGGAGTGGTATGCTTAAAGGTTTGAGTGTTCTGTATTTGTAAACCTAATTTCTTCTTAAACCATTTTAGAAATTTTTTAGAAGGAAAACTGCCCGTGACCTGCTACCCATGAAACCAGTAGAAATTGCCATTGAAGCTTGGTGGGTAATACAAGCCGGTTACATCACAGAGGATGACATTAAGGTATAAATGAAATTATTTTTTTCCAGCTCAGTTAGATTTACGCTTTGTAGGCAGACTGCTAAAAAGTTTACTTCCACTTCCAGGTCATGAACCTAAAAACCTGAGCTGTTATGATCAGAAACTTTTTTTGGGTGACTTATGTTTGATAAAGCTTGAAAATTGCAGCAGTAATAAGCTGTGGCTTATGCTTAATTTCATAAACTAATTTTGTAAGTGTTTGCAAAAAAAATCTTTTTATCTATCTATACCTTCTACTAAGTACAATTTCATTAAGTGATCCTGAATTAACGTGATAGAAAATATGCATATTTTTCTAATGGGAAATTTATTCCAGCATTGAATTCAACAGTGGGTTTTCAGCATAGGCATAGATTGTGTTCTTCATTGACCACTCTACATCAAATAATTTTTAACATGTTATGCATACATTATTTAATACATCCTTTCCTTGTTAGATATGCACACCCTGTGAAAAAATTGCAGTTGATAAAATCATTGATTCAGGTCCTCAGCTTGCGGGAGTCCTAGACTACAATGTTGTTCACAGTGAGTTACATGTTTTTATTCTTCCAAACAAAAGAATAATTTTTGCATATTATTTTTGTTACAGATTTAAGTTAAAATATTGGAAAGCATCCATATTAGAGAGAATCAATGAGTAGAAAATAATTTGGGCATTTACCTTTTGCTGTATGACGTTTCCCCTTTTTTATCAAGATTATATGAAGCATTAATATCACTTTATAATGACTAGGTAAGACCACCTAATCATCTTCGTTGCCCTTCTCTGTACTGTCTCAACATCTGCATCCAGATATATTGCATCCAGTTTTGGTCGCCATGATGTAAAAAAGATGTTGAAACTCTAGAAAGAGTGCAGAGAAGAGCAACAAAGATGATTATGAGACTGGAGGCTAAAACATATGAAGAACGGTTGCAGGAACTGGGTATGTCTACTTTAATGAAAACAAGGATTAGGGGTGACATGATAGCATTGTTCCAATATCTCAGGGGTTGCCACAAAGAAGGAAGAGTCATCCTATTCTCCAAATCACCTGAATGCCAGCAAGAAGCAGTGGATGGAAACTGAACAAAGAGAGAACTAAGGAGAAATTTCCTGACAGAACAATTAACCAACGACTTGCCTCCAGAAGTTGTGGGTGCTCTAACACTAGAGGTTTTAAAGAAGAGCCTGGACAACCGTTTGTCTGAAATGGTACAGGGTTTTCTGCCTGAGCAGGGGGTTGGACTAGAAGACCTCTGAGGTCTCTTTCAATTCTGTTATTCTGTATCTTTGTTAGAACAGCTGATCCCAATGCTGAATCGGGTATTATTTGGAATTTCCCTTCAATTTAGAAAATAGTTTTGCTGTGTCATATTTGCAAATAGCCTTAATAATTAAAAACTCTCCCGGCACATAGAATAAGTGTCTCAGTCATCTGAATCATGCTGGTGGAATTTACTTGCAAAATTTAATCTATCGGAAATATTTGAGCACGGCACAGAACCAATAAATTATTTGTTTAACACTTGGGATTTTAACATAATTATGTGTGACTATTGATAAACAGTGAAACCACAATTTAACAAAAGAAATTTAGTGGATTTTGTATGCAGTTAACCAGATTTCTGTCCAGGCATCCTCCTGAAGGAAATTAAATTTATATTAATTTCACATCATTTCTGACAATTGGCATAATGATGTAATTAACCCTAAATGAGATCATTATGCAAATGAACATAAGATTGTAAATTGCTGCAAATAACATAACTGACAATTTAACAGGCATTTGGAAATAATGGACATAACCCCTTTCTACTGGTCTGTTACAACAAGGTTTCATTGCAGATACTTTTTCAGCTAAAATGTCTTTTTCCAAGCTCTAGAGAATGCGGTTATGAAATGTACATTTAATGTACATTAAAAGTGCATGTAATTCATTACATGCATGTACATGAAATTCATTACATACCTGTACTTTTAATTCTTGTTCACAGTTGGATTTGGATTTTGGTGAATCATATTTTAAGCAAATATGCATAAGGATAAAGTTGTAATTATAAATTTTCAGCCGCTTTTTGGGAGGGAATCTTCATCTGAATTTGTTCAAAGGAAATCTCTCATCAAAAAAGCAACATACTTGTGTGTGAGTGTATGATTGTGTGTGTCTGTGTGTGCACATATTTCCTAGTCTTAATTTCAGTCTTGAAAGAATCATTAAGGAAAGATACTTTAGAGCCGGGTTTCTCAACCTTGACACTTTAAGATGTTTGGATTTCAACTCAAAGAATTCTTAAAGTTAACTTTAAGATGTCTTAGAACCCAGACATCCTAAAGTTGCCAAGATTGAGAAGACTGCTTTAGAGAATGAGTTTTGTGTCTCTCAGGTCTGTGCCACAGATGTATCCTGTCTTACTAGCATCTCTATTCAATACTATGCCATGAGTGTAGTAATTTGGATTAATTTTCAAAACAGCAACTGGATTTAATTTGGATTAGAGAAAAATGTGGACATAACTGTCAGTATTCCATGTACCATTTTCTGAACTCTGTCTCACGTTCTTTGTTCCTCGGCACAACAAATTGATTGAAGACACTGCATGAGAAACTTTTACGATAATGGGGTTCTTTTATGTATCCCTAGGCTTATATAATAAGGGGTTTATCTACCTTGATGTACCAATATCCGATGACAGTTGCATAGCAGGTACGTGTGTGTGTCTGTTTTTTTTTTAAAGCCTTATGGTATGTGTGTGATGAATATTGCTACAGGTAGTCCTCAACTTACAGTCATTTGCCTAGTGACCAAAATTACAACAGCACTGTAAAAAGTGAATTATAATAATAATAATAATAATAAACTTTAATTTATAAACCGCACCCTTTCCTAAACAGGACTCGGGGCGGTGTACAGTCATATTAAAACAGTATAAATACAAAATATGGGTATACTTAAATATACAAATAGGTAAAAGGAGGAGGTAGGATGTGGACTGTACAATATTTAAATTAAAATACAAATAAACATTAAAATACATTAAAATACCCTTAAAAACTACCCAATAAGATGTTTGCCAGGAGGTTAAAATGGGACTATAAATCAGTTAAGCCAGCTAATTGGAACAGGTGGGTCTTAAGCTTCTGTCGGAAGGAGCAGAGGTCGGTGGTAGTTCTAATATCGGGGGGGAGGTCATTCCAGAGGGTTGGGCCCATCATAGAGAAGGCTCTACTCCTGGGCGCCGCCCGTTGACACTGCTTAGTGGACGGCACCTGGAGGAGTCCCTCCCTGTGAGAGCGGATTGGTCGCAGGGATGTATGAGGTGAGATGCGATCCCGCAGGTAACTAGGTCCCGTGCCATGGAGCGCTTTGAAGATAGTAACCAACACCTTGAAACGCACCCGAAAAACCACAGGCAGCCAGTGCAGCTCGCGCAGGAGTGGTGTTATATGGGAGTATCTTGTCCCTCCCATGATGGCCCGCGCGGCCGCATTCTGAACTAGCTGTAGTCTTCGGGTGCATCTCCCGAATTATGACCTGTTATAAAAATGTCCCAATAAGGAGGAACACAGATAAACCACAAGCAATACATCTTACTTTAAGATTCAGGTGTTTATTTCATGAGCAATTTGGAACATGAATAGCCAACATAGCAATGCAATTCCACAACAAAACTTACATTATTAAACTATTGCAATGGGGTCCAATGACACATAGCAGGTCCTATAAAGACTGCTGTTGGGCAAAGGACACCATTCTCACTTCAATTCACATTTCTTATGCTTTCTTTTTTTTAATAACATGCACATACCATAAGTTCACTCCCTTGTTCTTTCTTACATTCTTACTGACCGTCACTCTCTGCAAACACCTGTGTACATTTGAAACTCTCAGCCATTCATTACTTTCAGTTCCTCATTTCCCACAGTCTCATTTTTTTCCTGCTGTAAATATATCCATACAAGTACCTGCTTTGCAGAAAATGCAGCACACAAGTCAGCACATTAGAAATATGTCTGGTACATTTTTCCATTACGTTACCGTATTTTTCAGAGTGTAAGATGCACCTTTCCCCCCCCAAAAGCGTGGAAATGTCGGTGCGTCTTATACACTGAATACAGCCATTTTGGGCCTCCTGAAGCCCCACCCCCACATCCCATTTTTGCGAGAAACAGGCTGTTTTTTTGCAAAAACAGAGTCTTTTTTGACTTGCCGCAGCTCTGCTGAAGCCTTCAGAGTGCTGCTGGGGGCTGAGGGAAGGCAAAAACTTTTTTTCTTTCTTACCTCTTTGAAATCTTGGTGTGTCTTATACACCGGTGCGTCTTATAGTCTGAAAAATACGGTAGTTTAAAACTTTGGTTCAGTGAGTCCTGCAAGCTCACTCCTAGGCCTATTACCTGCAACTTTCCAATGGATATAAGTCTCTTCTCCTAGACCATTTTTCACACTTAATGACCATTGTAGCATCCCCATGGTCACGTGATCAAAATTTAGACATCTGTCAACCAGCATATATTTATGACCGTTGCACTCCTGGTGTCCCAAGGTCACCTATTGCGACTTTCTGACAAGAATAGTCATTGGGGAAGCCTGACTCACTTAGCACCCATGTTAGTAACTTAACAAGTGCAATGATTCACTTAGCAATCGTGGCAACAGAGAACGTAAAATGGGGCGAAACTTAATTAATTGTCTCAACTTAGCAAACAGAAATGTTGGGCTCCGCTATGGTCATAAGTCAAGGACTACCTGTATTTGGTAAAGTACAAGTAGAAGAATAAGTCTGTGACTGTATCTCATTCACTTATCAAAGGCTACCGTATTTTTCGGAGTATAAGATGCACCTTTTTCCCTCAAAAAAGAGGCTGAAAATCTGGGTCCGTCTTATACACTGAATACAGCTTTTTTTGATTCCCGAAACCCTGCCCCCTTCACCAAAATGGCCATGCAGAGCCTTTAGGAGGCTTATAGAGTACTCCTGGGGGCTGGGGAGGGCAGAAATGAGCAAAAAAAGGGACATTTTTTTGCTCAATTTTGCCCCCCCCCCCAGCTCCTAGGAACACTATAAGCTTCCTAAAGGCTATGAATGCCCTTTTTTTGACAAAGAATTGGCTAGTTTTTGCGGTTTTTGCTCATTTTGGGGGGGCCCACGAGCACTCTACAAGCCTCCTAAAGGCTATTCATGCCCTTTAAAAAGAAAAAAAGAAACGGGCCCGTTTTCGTGAAAAATTGCCACTTTTGGGGAGGTTTGCAGAGTGCAAAAACATTTTTTTTTAAAATTTGCCTCTTCAAAATCTTGGTGTGTCTTATACTCCGAAAAATACGGTAATTTCTCTTCTGAGACAGAGAAGCAGAAATGATATTGTATGTTCTTATTTTGATAAATTACATTTCTTTTTCTACCTAACAATATCCTTAAAAACATAGCTTTTCTTTTCAGTGCCGCCACTGGAAGGGTTTGTCATGAACAGAGTTCAGGGAGATTATTTTGAAACTCTGCTGTACAAGATATTTGTTTCCATAGATGAACACACAAACGTCGCAGAGGTAAGGCATTTTTTAAATACTCCTCTGAGGCTACATATCTGGAAGCTTTTATTTATTTTGATTTTTATTCGATTTTTCTTTCATTTATATTGTAGTGAATTTCAATTTCTGTAGCTGCCCCGAATCCTATGGATGAAATGAACAACTGTACAAATATAAATTGTAAAAATGTAAACCAGCAAATAAGCAATTGGTTGTTGATATGGGTTGGCAACAGTTCTCCAGGACTGCAGACAGACAGTCGCCCTCTTAATCCTCAGTTACAGGTAGTTCTCGAGTTGCAACAGTTCGTTTAGTGTCCGTTCAAAGTTACAACGGCATCGAAATGTGACTTACGACCATTTTTCACAGTTACGACCTTTGCACCATCCCCATGATCATGCGATCAAAATTCAGAGGGTTGGCAGCTGGTTCATACTTATGACGGGTTGCAGTGTCCTAGGGTCATGTGATCCTCTTTTTGCGACCTTCTGACAAGCAAATTGCCGATTCACTTCACAACCAGGTTATTAACTTATCAGCTGCAGTAATTCACTTAACAACTGTGGCAAGAAAGGTCATAAAATGGGGCAAAACTCAAACTTAAATGTTTCACTTAACAACAGAAGTTTGGGGCTCAATTGTGGTCGTAAGTCGAGGACTACCTATATGCATTTTCTACCAGAGTGCTACAGCCCTTTTTCTGCCTCATGTTAATTCATCCAATATTGATTTACAGCAGGGTTGGGTTCCTGCCAGTTCTAACCTCTTCTATAGAAGAGGTTCCACAAATCTACCGTGCCATTTAGAACCGGTTCCAGGTGCCCCCCTCTGCCCGTCCGCACCACGCTTGCCCCGCGCCCCACTCACTGATTGGCTGGTTCACCAATCCCCTGCCCGCCTCTAAGAGTCCTATCTAAACCTTAAAGTCTTGAAGCATCCCTGGGGTTTTTTCCTAAAGGGTTGGGGGTGCAAAGGTCTTGTAATTTGACAGCTTTAAGACTTGCTTGCTTCAAATGCCAGTTTCTGAGCCAACATTTTGGTTGCTATGCAAGGGCATTGTTAAGTGAGTTTCATCACATTTTACAAGTTGGCCATGCCCACCCAGTCACATGACTGCCAAGCCACTCCCACTCAGTCACATGGCTGGCAAGCCACTCCCACCTGGTCACATTGCCAGCAAGCCACTCCCACAAAGCCGGCCACACCTACAGAGGAGGTTCTAAAAAATGTTGAAACCCACCACTGATTTACAGGTAGTCCTTGACTTAACATTCCTTTGGCGACCATTCAAAGGTCGAACAGGTTTGCAAAAAGTGACAGGATCATTTTTCACACTTAACAACCATTGCAGCTTCCCCATGGCCATGTGATTAAAATACAGATGCTTGGCAACTGGTTCATATTTATGGCGGCGGTTGTGTCCTGGGGGGGGGGCGTTCGTGTGATCCTCACTTGCGACCGTCTGACATTCAGTGTCAGTGGGGAAGCCAGGTTCCCTTAACAACCGTGTTACAAGCTTAACAACTGCAGCGGTTCACTTAACAACGGTGGCACGAAAGGTCTTAAAATGGGGCAGGACGCACTTCACAACTGTCTCACTTAGCAACCGAAAGTTTGGGCTCAGTTGAGGGTCATAAGTCGAGGACTGCCTGTATTACCTTTATCCACTACCCAAGTCCATCGTTTTATGTTGATGGCGAGCAATATAAAAAAACATGAAAGCAAAGAATACAGAAAATAAGTACTTAGAAAAATAGCATCATGAATCAGTCCTCCCCAAAGGGATCTTTAAACAGTCTAGTCCAAGGCCTGGGGGAAGAGCCAGATTTTCAGAGCTTAAATTAATTAAATAAACTAAGGTTCAGGGGGCATATGAATTTCCAGGGAGGTGTCATTCCAAAGGTCAGGCAGGTTATGACCGAAAAGGCCCACTTCCTGGCTCCCACTAGGTGACCTTTGGAACAAGACAGATCCATCTGCTCAGATCCAAATCAAGATGTACAAGCAGTGGAGATTTTGTGACGGTTGTAAGTGCAGGGACTGGTCATAAGTCACTTGTTTCATTTGTAACCTTGAAAGTCGCTAAACGGTTGTAAAGAGGAAGGCTAGTGCCACAGCAAGAAAACCCAACTACTCCACAGTTTTCAACTAGAGCATGGGCGTCCAAACTTGGGAACTTAAAGACTTATGGACTTCAACTCCCAGAATTCCCTCATATTTAATGGTTGTCCACTAGGACTCCAAGATCCCTCTCACAATTACTACTATTGAGCAAGGTACCACCTATAGAAATGAATGTTGTAAGTTGAGGACTATCTGTATGCAGGAGAGGGAAATCCAGTCTGTCTTGCCTTGGATTGCATATGATTTGTGTTTGCCTTAAGCAGCTGTGAGGACCTTGCCCAGGCATATTGAGGGGCTTGTGAAAAATTGGACTCAATTGCTAGAATAGCAAACAATTAAATCAGCTAAATGCAGCTTTCTCTGGGCTCGATGTGACTCATCCAACTGAAACGCAATACTCTGGGGTCGTGCACCTAGAAGGAACTGTCTGCTATTGATTTGGTGTGCTAAACATCCGATAACAAAGATTTTAAAGCTAATTAAGCCAAGAAATACTCTCCAAACACCACAAACAAAAGGCCTACAACAGGGGTGTCCAAACTTGGGAACTTTAAGACTTGTGGACTTCAACTCCCAGAATTCCCCAGCCAGCCATGCTGGCTGGGGAATTCTGGGAGTTGAAGTCCACAAGTCTTAAAGTTCCCAAGTTTGGACACCCCTGAACTACAGCATGGGTGTCAAACTCACGGCATCATGTTGCTATCATTTTTTCCCCCTTCACGAAGCTGGGGTGGGGGTGGCCTACACATGAGGCATGCAGTCCGTATGCCACCAGTTTGACACCCCTGGAGGGTCTCGCACGTGATTATCTACACAGCTGATCCAGTAAAAACCATTAAGGCAGGGGTGTCCAACTCGATTTTATTGAGGGCCGCAATAAATCAGGCCATTGACCCTGATTTCTGAGGTGTTCTTTTTTTTTCTGGCAGCTCTGTGCATGCGCACACTGGGAACAGGCTCTATTTGTTCCTCTGCCTCACTGCTGTCTAGCTCCATAGGCACCTGATCACTGCCA
The DNA here is from genome assembly GCF_964273705.1 of Natrix helvetica. Taxonomy (NCBI): domain Eukaryota; kingdom Metazoa; phylum Chordata; class Lepidosauria; order Squamata; family Natricidae; genus Natrix; species Natrix helvetica. The sequence continues at coordinate 156,561,629 of NC_138550.1, read as the reverse complement.
GACGGCCTCTGCCCCGTCTCTGCCTCCGACGCAGAGCCCTCGTCCCAAGATTTCCACAGCCTCCAGGACTGGCCCATGTTCCTCCCCAACCTCCTCACTGTCCACCTCTGCTGCCAGTTCCGCTGGCCACTAGCGGGCCATAATACTTCACATCATCTTCCACTCAATCGCTACTATGGAAGTGATGATACTTGCTGTGCTAGATTGGAGAAGTAACCAGAAGAACGTGCTGCTTTTCTTTTTCCTTTTTGTGCTAGTAGGAAACACTTTCCAATAGAATGTACGATTAACTCAGATTCCTAGCTACATCTCATAAATCCTTGAAATGACAGTGAAATGAACTGTAGCTCTGAAAGTACTTCAACTTTCTCCTCTGAAATCTGCCTTCACATTAACAAACAAAGCTGATTTATGCTGGATCAGACTATCAATCAAACTTTGGGCCGGGGGACCTTAGATTCCAAAGTATATATTGTGCTGCTGAACTGTAGCTGTATTCCAATTCCATGAAAACCGCTGAGATTGTGAAATTGCATAAGAATGCATTTTCCATAAGGCGATGCAGATTAACCGTTCTGGAGTGTATTGATATCTTAAGCCTCTGCTAAATACTTGAAATGTATTTACTGTTGTATTAGAACGCTAGCCAGTTGACCAGTTCATTGGTTGCTTTTATTTCACCATGATGAAATATTGTTAAATATTCCAAGAAAACACTATATAATTCAGTCATTTGGCTCTCTTAAATGGTCAGTACTGAATAGGTGTGACATTTTTAATGGAGCTTTATTTACTGTATGGCAAATACGTGGACTTATAGTAGTTCAAATGTTCTATGTTGAAAAAAATCAGACCTTGGGCCAATGTAACCTCTTGATGGACCATCGGACACAATGTGGTGGATATTTTGTCGAGGAGCACCAGAGTCACGCTGAGGGGTAGAGGCAACTTAAACAATGAGTCCTGGGAGACACCATGTTGGGTACGGATCCTGTTCCGAGTTGACCAATGTTGGTGAGGAAGGTCAAAACCTGGCCCCTTTTGTATAGGGTCATCTACGTAGCTGCCAGTATCTGGGCATTCAGCAGCCCATTTAGCTTTCCTCTGTGGGTTGATGTCAAAGTTGTTAGACAGCTGTTGAGCTAGTTGTAATTTTGTTGTAATGGAGCCGATGTAAATGAACACACATTATCATCAGTAACCTTTACTTATTTTGTGTATTTTTCAGCTAGCAAATGTCCTTGAGATTGATTTGTCGCTTGTGAAGGTAGGCCTCAACTCCATTTAATTGTATGAGCGAAAAGATTGATTGTTCTATTGCTCAGCGTCTCTCTCTTTTTCTCTTTCTTAAAATTACTAAAATGCAACGTGCTGATAAAAGGATCGTGTTTTCTTTTCCAGAATGCTGTTTCCATGTATTGTCGGCTAGGGTTTGCCCATAAAAAGGGTCAAGTAATAAACCTGGATAATCTTCATTCATCATGGCGGAACGTTCCCTCCATAAACAGGCTAAAGTAAGTATAAAAATTCAATTTTACATTGAAAGCAGAAGAGGACAATTTCCTCAGTTTTACTCTGTGTTTGTTTGAGCATTTATTCAAATGCTGGTCTGAAGAATCATAGTAGATAATAGTCAATAATATGCATAGAGCAAGGCTTCTCAACTTGGCAATTTTAAGATGGCTGGCTGGAGAATTCTGGGAGTTGAAGTCCAGGTGTCTTAAAATTGCTACGGTTGAGAAACACTGGTGTGGAGGATTTACGTACAATGTTTTAGATTCAGTTGCAAAAAGCTGCTTCAGGAAACCTTGAGGCAGAAATGTAACTCTCGTTTCCAACTTTTAAAATGAGCTATATCTTTCACCTGGATTGCACAGTGGCCCTTTAGTGATTCCAGAAAAAGACACCGTTGCCTTAAATTGCAGTCAGATAGTAGCTTTATATTCTCCTAAAAGCTCTTGATCTTTTTGGAATCAAAATATTTCTAAAAGGTGGATGGATATTTTGCTTTTCCACCAACAGATCAGTAGATGGTGTTCAAGGCAGTGCACAAACTAGTTGATAAAAGTTAAAACATAATGCCATTGAAATATAATTGTGACGTGTGCTAAGAAACAAATACCAAATATGGTATCTCTTTCTTCTCTCTTTCTCTCTTTTTCTCTCTCTCTCTCTCTCTCTCTCTCCTTTCCTTCCTTCCTTCCTTTCTTTCCCTCCCACTTTATCAACTGAAAACCCAGTGATCCACCCAAGGCCCCCTTGCCTGAATTAAAATATTGGCGCCTGCCTGAAGAAAGAACATAGCAGGGAGCCACTCTGTCTTTCCTGGCAAAGACTTCTATCTCAGGGTTTTTTTTTTTAAATGCTCTTCGTTCAGATGCAAGTAGTCCTTGACTTAAAACCCTTCATTTAGTGGTCCGTTAAAAGTTACAACAGCACTGAAAAAAAGCAACTTATGACCATTTCCGCACTTCCAGTGGTGGAATCCTACCGGTTTAACAACCGGTTCGGTGATCGGGCACTGTGAACAAGTACACAGTTTTCAGAAAACCTGCCTTCCACATTACTGCTGGGGAGGAAAATAGCTGAGATACGGCAATCCACTCTGCCACACGACTCAGCTGAGATGATATAGGTCAGTATAGCGCAGGGGCAGGCAGGCCCTCTTGATCGTGGGAGCAAACCGGTTTGCTCCCAGCTGAACGTCGGAGCGGAACCAGTAGAATCCCACCTCTGCAATATCCCAATAGTCACGTGATCAGAATTCGGATGCTTGGCAACTGGTTCCCAATTACGTTGGCTGCAGTGTCCCAGGGACCATGGGATCCCCTTCCGTGGCATTCTGACAAGCAGAGTCAATGGGGGGAGCCCGATTGACTTCACAATCGTGTTACTAACAGCTGCAGTGATTCACTTACCAACTGTGGCGAGAAATGTTGTAAAATGGGGCAACACTCACTTAACAGCTGTCTCACTTAGCCACAGAAATGTTGGGCTGAGTTGTTGTCATAAGCCAAGTCATATTCACATGCTGGTTGTCCTAACATCAAGAAGCTAATGAAACATTGGGTAAGGTGAAAAGTAAGGAACTGCCACTTTAAAGAAAAACTTGGCTAATTCACTGTAGTCTTATTGTGAAACAATGGTACCCTGTTTCCCTGAAAATAAGACCTCCCGGATAATAAGCCCAATTGGGCTTTTGAGCGCATGTGCTAAAATAAGCCCTCCCCAGAAAATAAACCCTCCCTGAAAATATTGCAACACAGCAGCAGCCATGAGGTGAGCACACTCGCCGCCTCCTGCACCTCAAAAATAATAAGACCTCCCTGAAAGTAAGGCCACACGTTTATTTCAGGGGTCAAAAGAAAATAAGACCCCGTCTTATTTTCAGGGAAACACAATAAGAAAAATATCACAGTCCCTTACAGATTGCATTCCAGCATCATTACTTTTTGTCTCTTGGACGTATAAAAGGGCTTTCCGTTTTAAGGGGCTTATGTCCTTGCAAACTCCTAGTAAAGTTCTCTCTGATTGACATTCCTAATTTCAATTACAGAGGCTGTTTGATTTTATAATGAAATCAGGGTCTAATCCTATACACGGCTACAAATAAAAGCCTTTGAATTCAATGGAGCCTCGTTAAACTTTCAAGCACACAGCTAAAAGGGCTGCCACTCATTGTCGCAAAGAAAACGCACCTTTAAATATTTCCATTTTCAATTTTTGTTTGTTTGTAGGAGTCAGAATTGTTTCACAAAACAAATAAAGCTTTCCTTTTCACCGATTAAAACCAGTTCCCCAGAGAAGTCTTAATTTAATCTGTGGGTTCAGTGATAGTAAGATAGAAGCTTGGGTAGTGAACGCTGGGACTGCAAAGCCTAAAAATGTAACTCAAATCTTTGCCGAGAGACTGTGGACTCCTAGAATGGGATGCTATTTTGAGATGACCGTTCTGCCCAGTTTCGCAACCTCAGTTACTCAGATCAGTTGCTGGGAGGGATCTCCTGTCCTCAGATCCTGTTTGTAGACTCCCCAGGAGACAGTTGTTTGTCTTACAAGATTCCAGATTTTGATCTGATCCAATAAGGCTCTTCTATGACACATTTTCCCCCTTGTCAGAACAACCTTGGACCCACAGAAGATGCTGTTGTCCTGGGAGAGTGGAGAAAGCAGAAGTCCGGTCCAAGAGGCAGGCTCTTCTGCCACCGATACAGATACCAACAGTCAAGATGACCAAGGTGAGTGCTGACCGCTAGTTTATCAGTTGCAGTTCATATCATTCCGTGCCTCTCATTAATAGGCCTGGCATCTTCTGATCTTTGCTAGCAACGTATCGCAGGGATTCTTTTCACTTACTGCAGGAATTGCAAGGACTTGTTTCAAACATGCTAGTCTCTGGATTCAAGAGACATTCAATGTGGGGGGGGGGGGGAAACTAGCAGTGAAGGGGGAGCCATTGTTGTTTGAGGGGAAAAAAATCAGGCAATTGATTGAGTCCTTTTGGAGAAGGGCGGCATATAAATCCAAATAAATCTAAACCTATTTTGTGGATGAATTTCCCTGAATTATTTTAAGGTGAAGATGCATTCTTCTTTATCTCATGCTAAACCACTACATTTATAGAACTCTGCCTGAAAGATGTATCTTGTCTTGTCTTGTCTTATCTCCAGCTGTAAGCCAAAGGAAATGCGGCTTTTATGGGAGTTTGTTAGATTATTCAAATCACCTTACCCAAATAAGATAACACTCAATGTACACTACTCTGCTGCCTAATGTACCATGATTTTCGGAGTATAAGACACACTTTTCCCCCCACCTAAAAGTGGGTGAAAATTTGGGTGTGTCTTATACACCCAATGTAGCCCCACCCGCCAGCCCCACCCTTTGGCCTCTGCCTCCCAGCAATTTGACTTCAACAGAAACCGCAAACAGCCCATTTCAGGTTAAGCACAGCCTGATTAACACAAGGAGCTGATTGTCGGTTGGATTGGCCTCCTGACCATAATGGGGTAAAAAGAAAATAAGACCTTGTCTTATTTTCGGGGAAACATGGGTAAGTAAGTAAGTTAGTAAGTTGTAAGCTACCTGTAGTATTTCAGGCTTTAATTGCAAGAATGACACAAACCTACAGTGACATCATAGCACATCGGCTGATTTAGAGCAGGGGGCTCCAACCTTGTCAACTTTAAGACTTGTGGACTTCCACTCCCAGAGTTCCTTGCTGGCTAAGGAATTCTGGGAGTTGAGGTCCACAAGTCTTAAAGTTGACAAGATTGGAGACCCCTGATTTAGAGCATGTCCCAATGGCTGGTGGGTGAGGGCAGTAGAGGGTGGTTCTCTCAGTTTGGCAAGCTGTCCGTCACACTCTTTGACGCAACCCCAACTAGGTGGTGAGTCCAACAATAGTATAGGCAGTTCTGATTAGTAGAATTCTGTTTCGATTGGTTTGATTGTGGGTTTTTTTTTGTTTGTTTTTTGTTTGCTTTCCAAGGTGACACAGCCAGCGTGAACAGCTTAAGTCTGTCTACCGCACACACAAAGAGGATAGCATTCCTCTTTGATTCAACTTTGACTGCCTTTTTAATGATGGGGAATCTTTCGCCGGTAAGTTAACTTGCTCAGTCTGATTAAACTCAACATGTTAAAAGTGTTCTTGGATTGCTTTTATTTTAAACGGAAGTCAGTTTTAAAGCACTGGTTTTCACAAACGGCATTCAAGAGGAGTTTTTAATCTTGTGTTCTCCTTCCTGCTGCTTTTTAACCTCGAATTATATCTAAAAATGAACAACGGCGCGTTTTTGCCTTGCAGAATTTGAAAAGTCATGCAGTCACCATGTTCGAAGTGGGAAAACTGTCCGATGAATCACTGGACAGTTTTCTGGTGGAACTTGAAAAGGTAAAAAAAAAACCTGACCCCTGTGATTGTGTTAAATGTATGTTTTACTAACAAAGAAATAAAGGGAGACTAGTGTAGATCAGTTTCAAGCTGTTTAGCTCTCATCAGCTAGCCATACCCTTCTGGGATTCAAACCTAGGCTGTTTACATATTAGCAATAGCAATTATATAATAAAGCAACTCTCTAAGCGGTATTCAGAGTCAACCTATTGCCCCCAATAATCTGGGTCCTCAGTTTACCCACCTCAGAAGGATGGAAAGCTGAGTCAACCTTGAGCCTGGTGGGATTTGAACTGCCAAATTGCAGACAACTGGCAGTCAGCAGAAATAGCCTGCAGTACTGCACTCTAACCACTGTGCCACTGTGCTGAACAGATCACTTGGTGAGGGGCTTTGAAATTAGGCTGAGAAGGTTTGCACACCTCCTCTATCCTGATCCATTTACTGTATATAGGTAAGCTTTCTGTCCATCGTCATATATAGCTATTTAGGTGCATCCAAAGCTACCCCACAAAAAGGGATCCAGCAGCATTAACTAAAATACTGAATTTTGCCTTCCATTTTTCATATGGTACAGGTTGCCCAAGTACTAGGAATATAATAGCTTCGAATGTAATAGATATTATTTTTTTTCTTTATAGAGCGTCAAAGCAGCTGTGACATATTCCTAATCCCTGCGTTGGGAATGTTGTGTAATAGCCTTAATTCAATTTGTTGTGGCAACCGCATTTGCGTAGGCAGTACATATTTGTCTTCTCTTATTCAGGTTCAGAGTACAGGAGAGGGTGAAGCTCAACGGTACTTTGACCACGCTCTTACCCTCAGAAACACTATCCTGTTCCTGAGACACAATAAGGACCTCGTGGCTCAGGTTTCGCAGGCTGAGCAACCCACTAATGGTACAGTGAAAGCATCTGTTTTAGTAGAAAACTGTTATTTTATGTGCTCGGTGCTTGCTTTCTCTTTGGGCAACTCTGTTCCAAATACGTGGTAATATCATTTGGGAGCGGAGAATTGCTGGTGTGGTTTTTCTCCTCTAAAGATTAATTTTTGTGTGGTATTAAAATTGCAGGAGGAGTGGAATAGAATCTAATTAAGGCCAGAAAAGAATTCAAGCACTAAGATATAGAAACAAAATCAACCAGAGATAGACACTGATGTTCTGACCCAGCCTTAGCAAAAAACAGACTCCTTGTCCCGAAAAAACCCTCTGTATTAATCTCCTGTGAATTAATGGCATTCACACATAGAAAAGTCCAGGCAATAATCCTTCAAAGAGGTAACTGCAGTAACAGACCTTATCAGTTCCTTGAGATAATTGGCAGGACAGAGCCAAAGCTATAAATTAAATTCTGACAAGCAGTCTCTGAGGCATGAAACACCATGAGCCAAATCTTCAGAAATCCGAACTTGTTGTCTCCTACAACCACCACTCCCCTTTCCTTCTATTTATTCCCCAGTCAGAAAGGGGCCATTCAGCATCCACGTGTGCCTTGCTTCCCGAGTAGACTCCTTGTCCTCAGTTATTCTCCTCTCCTAACAGCTCTGTGCATACATGCATCTGGATTTTTCCTTCCCCTTTCCCTCTGCCCCTTTCACTTGTATACATGTTCGTTTGCTAGCTGTATTCCAAGTGTCTTTGGCATTGTTAATGTAGGTTTCCCTCTGGATTTACTACGCTGCGAAAGCTTGCTTGGCTTGGATCCTGCCACCTGCAGCAGAGTTTTGAACAAAAACTACACACTGCTTGTCTCCATGGCACCTCTCACCAATGAAATTCGACCTACCAGCAGCTGCACCCCCCAGGTAAGCAAGATCCTTTAAACAAACGCATTTTTTTAATGTCAAGGTCAAGCTAGAAGTACAGCACAACACAATGCTATGTAAATTTTAAAAGTGTTTTGTTTCTCAACTCTTTCAGAGTATCTAATGAAACGGTTGAGAAATAAAACACTTTTAAAATTTACATAGCATTGTGTTGTGCTGTACTTGTAGCTGGACCTTACAATTTTTTTAATGTATTTATTTAAATGCCTATCCTGCCTTTTTTTAAAAAACAAAAATCCCCCATAACTATTCATAGCCATTTATAAAGATCTACAGTGTTTCTATTTTTAACAAACATGCACACTTAAAAAAATCTGATTAGAGCTTCCAATAGAAAAAAATTCAGCCAAGAGATACCAAAAGATCTCTCACAATAAATACCCAGGAATTTACACTTCCTGTGTATTTATTATGAGAGATCTTTTAGTATCTCTTGAGTGGTTTTTTTTTCTTCTTGGAAGCTCTAATCAGATTTGTTTTTAAGTGTTTTTAAAAATGTTTCAAAATGAGCATATTTTCTGTTCTTTAATAGATAATAGTTCCAAAAGTCATTCTGGAAAAAAAACATGTTGGAATATAGGACTATTTCCCACAGTGGAAGAATGGATGTTAAAGATAATGCAGTTGCCAAGAGATGTGAAACTGACAACCAATTTCATTGTATTTAAATACAATGACAATAAAGATTGTACTTACTTTTTTAAACCAAGAAGAATCTTATCTAGTTTTGTTTCTACTTGGAAACCACTTCTGGATTTTTTTTTGCTTTAAATTAGGGAGGAGTGTGAAACTTTGATTTTAGGTGTTTGTGATTAGAATGATTTTGTTGTTATAGAAATCGCTTGAAATGTGTAGAAATGTAAAGCAAAAGCTTAAGGTTGTAACTTTTTTGTATTCTACTGCACTGAGAAAATTTACTTATTTCCTTCCTCCCTCCCTCTCATTTCCTTCCTTCTTCCCTCCCTCCCCCTCCCTGCCATCTCCTTCCTTCCTCCCTCCCTCCCTCCCTCCCATCTCCTTCTTCCCTCTCTCCCTCTTCCCTCGCTGCCACTTCCTTCCTCCCTCCCCCTCCCTCCCATCTCCTTTCTTCTTTTCTCCTCCCTCCCTCTCATCTCTTTCTTCTTTGCCCTTTCTAGCATCTATATTTTTATCTTATAATTAACTTTAAAAAGAAACACATGAAATGGTCTGAGGATCACTGCAAATGCTGATGGCAGTTGCTCTGTTCTTCCTGCTGAGCCCAAATTAACTGCCCTGTCTGCTTCCATTCTGACTTTTCCATCTCTTCACAGCATATTGGGCCAGCTATTCCAGAAGTGAGCTCTGTGTGGTTCAAGCTCTATATTTACCACATAACCGGACAGGGACCTCCATCCCTGTTATTATCTAAAGGCACAAGGCTTCGAAAGCTTCCAGATATATTTCAGGTAGGTGTCCCACACTTTCAGGGTCTGAGAGTCTTCTGAAATTGGGCCTCAACTTCAGAACAACTCAACAACAGTTGCATACTGAGGGAAACTGTAAAAGTTTGAAAGAACTCTGAGCTTGGTTGTTTTCTTGCAGATGTTTCATTCTCCAAACAAGATAAAATCAACAATGCAGCCCTGAGCTACAAGTATTCTCCTTCATTGTAATGGCAAAATTGTTTCCAAATCAACCCCTTTTTGAGTTAAAATTGGGCTCTTTTTAATTCTTGCTTACTCCCTTAAAGGTAAAGGTTCCCTTAGCACATATGTGCTAGTTGTTCATCTCTGTTTCAAAGCCGAAGGGCCAGCGCTGTCCGAAGACATATCCGTGGTCATCTGGCAGGCATGACTAAATGCCAAAGGCGTACGGAACACTGTTACCTTCCCACCAAAGTGGTCCCTATTTTTCTACTTGGATTTTTATGTGCTTTCGAACTGCTAGATTGGCGGAAGCTGGGACAAGTAACGGGAGCTCACTTTGTTACGTGGCGCTAGGGATTCGAACTGCCGATCCTTTTGATCGATAAGCTCAGCGTCTTAGCCACTGAGCCACCACATCCTTCATTATTCCTTTACTTACTCCGTTACTTCTTACCAAAATAACCTGGTGGGAATTCAAAATATTTTGCACCCCTTTGAGAGGGTATTGGTGTTTGAAATCTAGAGGATTTCTAATTCATGGTAGAAGAGAGGTGATTCCAGAGATAAATCAATATAATTAATCTAAGTCATTTATCATTTGGCAAAAGAAGAATGTTGAAAACATTGCGTTTAGAGAACTTTGAAAATGGGTTGAATCAGACTCTTTAGTGGTTTTATTAGATAATATACACTTTTTTATATTTATTGTTACTGCTTTTTAATTAATAAAAAGAAAAAAGGCAAAACACAAAGCTAATAGTGATAAAATATACATTCATTGTTCAAGAATAGAAAAAAAACATCAAAATGTTATATAATAAAATGAAATAATATGTCAAGAAACATAAATGTCATAAACTCCTTGGAGGTAAATGCAATCAGATCTCCAATGAGTGTAGGGGTGGGATACATTTATTTTTCCAGTGCTGCAATTTCAGTTTTTTGACCATGGAGAATCTCTTTACATTGCCCAGTTATCAAATTCCATGTATTAGGTGTGCAGTTCAGGGAAAATATTATCATCTGAGAATTTTAACTTCTGACACACAATCAACTACTTTCTCCCAAAACTTGTTAAGTAGAGGATTATTGTAAAAATGTGTGTTTTAAAGAAGCATGATTCTTATTACATCTCCAATTGCTGTCTTTGACAGTCCTTTTACATCCAAATGTAATGGAGTCCAATACCTTCTAAATATTATTTTTGGTTACATTAGTGATAATTTGAGATCCACTGAAACACTTGCAACAAAAGTTAAGACACTTTCTTGTTTTCTAGAGAATATACCTCTGATTCTTTATATAACATGTGTGTGTGTGTTTTATTGTGTGTGTATGTAAAGTGTGTGTGTGTGTTCTAGCATAACTCTGGAATACCTCCAGTAATTTCAACCAAACTTGGTACACAGATGACTTAGCCTCTGGAGAAAAATACTGTGGGGGTAAGACACCCCTAACACCCCTCGGGGTGTGTGTTCTGTTAAGATACAGCCTGTTGTGCCATAAAATGGCTTCTGCTGTACTGCTGTAAAATGGCTTCTACTGTACAGTGCAGTGGAACTGGTAATGGCGTCCCAGTACTCCACAAGGGGGCTCCCTCTGGTAAGCAGGAAAATTAGAAATTATATTTGTTCTGGAATTTTCCCCCCTATAAATAAATATCCGTGCAACGCCGGGTTATTGGCTAGTTGATAATAGATTAACTACCACCAACAACCCCTTTTCTGTATTATTAAATTAAGCCTATCCACCAAAGATAGTGCCTCCAGCAATTATAAATATAGCATTAACAAATATGTTACTTGAAAAAGTATATTAAATAAATACATATCAGGTTTTGCATATTTTCTCTCCTAACAAACAGAAAAAGATTTAAGCCAGGTGACCAGGCTGAAAAGAAAACCAAGTAAAATTTTAATGGGAAAATGTGCGGGGGCAAATGCAGGCCCTGAATTACACTACTATAGATGTAATATAAATAAATAGATAAATAAATGTCTTGTTAATTGGATCTTAATTTGTCTCTTTGCATTTGATTCCCAGGGCTATGACCGTTTATTAATAACATCTTGGGGTCACGATCCAGGAGTAGTCCCCACTTCGAATGTGCTTACTATGTTGAATGATGCTTTAACCCATTCTGCTGTCCTGATTCAGGTACAAAGACTTATACAAAAATAGACTAAATAACTGAGTTTGATAGATTTTTTTTCTATTTTGGCCAAGGTAGAAGCAGAAATATGAATGGGCAATGGGTGGCTGGTAGACTGTTCATTTAAGTGTAGCTTATTAGAATTCCTGGTCAACATTTATTATCATAGGCTACAAAGGACACCTTCCAGATGTGTTGATTAGACACAAAATACATCCAACTCATCCAATAATAATCACTTCCATAAAATTAAATTTGAAAAATCATCACATTGTTTTTATATGACATGAACCACCAAGAGGTGCTGCATGACCACTTTTGTCTTTATTGGGAATTGTCAGGTGTGTGTAGCTAGATGTTATTCTGTGAGGCTCCACTGGAGTTAAACTCACAACTCTGAGATGACTAGATATAAATCTAATTTTAGGAGCTCTGCGGGTCCTGGTGCTCAGCAGTTGCAGGACAGGATATCTTAGAAGTGCTGGATCTTTAAAATGGCTTAGAGACCAGGATACAGACAAACATTTATTTCATTTGTATAGGTAGTCCTCAACCTACGACCATTCACTTAGTGACCATTGGAAGTTACAATGGCATTGAAAAAAGTGGTTTAGAACCAGTCCTCATAGATGATTATTGCAGCATTCCCATAATCATATGATCAGAAATCGGGGACTTGGCAAATAGCACATTTATGATGGTTGCACTGTCCCAGGGTCATGTGATCACCATCTGTGACTTTCCTAGCCAGCTTCCAGCAAGCAAAGTCAACTGGGGGAGCCAGATTCACTTAACGAATGTGGGGATTCACTTAACCACAACAGCAAAAGAGGGTGCAAAATTGGACTCAACTCACTCAGCAACCGCCTCGCTTAATGATGGAACGTCCAGTCCCAACTGGGGTCATAATTCGAGGATTATCTGTTTTTCTTTTTTATTATTATTATATATATATTTTTGGTTTTACATTTAAAACAATGCAATACCGTGGAGTCGGAGTGACCATACATTCACATTATGTACAGCTAATTTCAACCATTAACAATTAATCTACTTAATACATTGTCTGTCCTTCTGTTCAATCACAATATATACATTTGTTCCAGTCTTGTCATCTTGTCTTATACTAATCATAAAATCTATTCCATGCCTCAAAATATTCTGATCCCCCTTTATTTTTAAGTTCAAGAGTGAGCCTATCTGCTTCTGCACAGGCCAACACTTTTCTGATTATATCTAGCTCTGATGGTGTATTTTCTTTTTTCCAATACTGTGCATAGGTTATGCGCACTGCAGTTAGTATATGTATAATTAAATAAAGTGTATCTTTCTTAAACCCCTCCGGTATTATGCCTAGGAGAAAGGTTTCTGGTTTAAACATAATTTGTTCTCCCACCATTTGTTCTAACCATGATTGAATCATTTTCCAATATTTTTTTTGCCTCATTGCACATCCACCACATATGATAGAAAGTGCCTGGTGTTTTTTTACACTTCCAACAATTTGGGGCCAGATTTTTGAACATTTTGGAAAGCCGTGCTGGAGGGAGATGCCATCTGTAGAACATCTTATAAAGATTTTCTTTATACGCCGTAGCCAATGTTAGTTTCTGATTAAGTATCCAAAGTTTTTCCCACTTAGCCAATTCCACATTGTAACCGAAATTTTTCGCCCAGGCGACCATGGTTTCTTTGACATGAGGATTATCTGTTTTTCTAAGATGTCCTGGAGCAGGGGTGTCAAACTCAATTTCATTGAAGGCCCCATCAGGGTTATGTTTGACCTCGGGGGGGGGGGGCATGGCCAGCTTCACATCACTCATGTCAGGGGCGCCTGTGGTGGCCCAAGCGCTCTGCCAGCGAAAACAGGCTTCCGAGCTCTGTTTTTGGATACGACAGCTTCCTGCAACCCTCTGCCAGTGAAAACAGAGCTTGAGAGGGCCGCCCACAGCCCTCCCGAGCGTCATTTTCCACTGTGACGGCCTCCTGCAACCCTCTGCCTGCAGACCTCTCGAACTCTGTTTTCACTGGCAGAAGCACCGCAGGCCAGTCCTTTGCTGTTTCCAGGACAACCCCACGGGCCAGGACTAAGCATCCCGCAAGCCGGATCCGGCTCCCAGGCCTTGAGTTTGACATCCCTGTCCTAGACATTCCTATCCTACCTGTATTTTATACTAACAACCACTGTCAGCTCCGGCCAGCTCAGAGGCCTGGAGCTGCCATTCAGGGGAGAAGACTGAGCCAGCTGCCAAGACTCACCATCCCACCTATACAAGTGAAGAAACGCCTGCTAACAATCCATGATTAATTGCCGGGTGGTTTCGCTCTGGGTCACGAGGTGATGGGTGTGCACACGTGCGGGGTGCAGCTTATCTTAATTACCAATGTAGCTATAAAAGGTGGTGGGAAGCACCGGGTGGCAGCTCTGACAATTTTGTCATTGCCTTAGTGCTTTGTTGGTCAGTTCGTGCCGAAGGAAGAATACAAACTTCATTTACAAACCGTTTCTGTGTTTGGCTGGTTTCATTAACCCTTCGGAACCTGACACCACTTTGTAAAATAGCGCTGAGAGAGAGAGTGACAGGCCCAAGGTTCTTTGTGTAATTTATGGGCACAGAGAGAGTTGTCCCTGGACCTCTCCAGTCATAACCCAACAACTCTTACCAATATTCCAAAATCGTAGAGCGATGGAGAACGCAGAACCGAAAGTTGTCAGAAGGCTGCCAATTTTTTACCTTACTGTACTGTACCTCTTGGCATTTAGGGACACGGCATACGTGGCATGGGGGAAACAATCCATATTCCATTTCCACTTGATGAAGCAGAACAGCAAGGAGGTACGGTGGATTTATTTATTTATTAATAGTTCATACGTCATAAAATCAAGACAGAATTTTATTCCTGTCACTTCCCGCTTCATGTTTCTAGGAAGCAGCCTTAGACTTCAAGTCTAGAGACTCCTGCAAAGTCTTGTATCCTGAGAGGAAAGTTTGCTCACCATCAGTAATCGGGTTTTTTTATTATTAAAAGTTTTGACTGCACATTTTCTTTCCCTATGAAAACACTGTAAACTGAACAAAACAAAAACAGAAATCCCAAATGTGAAAAGACACTGTGAGCATATCAAATCCCAAACTTGGACATTATATCAACATTCAGTAATTCTCCAAATCTTCTTTATATTCTTCCTGTTATCGGTGGTGGTTTAATTTAATAAATTGATTTAATATACTCTTTTGGGGGTGGGGTTATGTCTAGATTTTTCCCGTCTCAACATGGGAGTCCATAAAGCACTGAAGATGTTGAGGGAAAAGATGGACCTGCAGCACTTCTGCGGCTACCTCACTATGTTGAACCCTTTCAGTCACCCTGTGAAGAGGAAGCTGAGCGATGCATCTGAGGAAAAAGGTTGGTCCTGGTAGTGGTGGGATTTAAAATGTTTTACTACCGGTTCTGTGGATGTGGCATGGCTTGGTGGGCATGGCAGGGAAAGGTTACTGCAAAATCCCCATTCTCTCCTCACCCCACTAACCTGCTTTCCAGCTCCATTTTCCCATTCAGGACAACAAAAGAAGATCAGTTGGGGGGAGGCAGGGCTGACGTAGTGACGATACGATGTGCCATCTTGAAGCTCCAAGATCGCCGTCGATATCTCTGCCGCTGGACGGTCCTTTTGGACCTAAACCGGCCTGCAGAGACGGTGATAGAGAAGGGCACATCCTGCTGATCCCAGGGACATCACAAAGTCCCTGGTAGATCCAGGAGAAGCCCTTTTTCCGGCGACAGAGAAACAGCCATTAAAACTGCTGAAAGTTGGGACAGCTCCAGAACGGAAGGAAAGCTGGAGAGAAAGTGTGAAGAGAACACCCAAAAAGATCAAAAGTAAAGTTAAAATTGAAGACAGAAGAGGTTAAGCGACAAGATTAAGTTTGAGTCAACTTAGTTTTCGCTGGCAGAGGTTTCCAGGGCGGTCCTTACGGGCCAGATCTAAGCACCCCACTGGCTGGGTGTGGCTCACCGGCCTTGAGTTTGACACCCCTCTTTTAACAATTCAATCGTGTCCAACTCTTGCCAGCTTTATAGGCAAGTGCTCTCCATGCTAAGCGGTCAAGCACAGCATCTTTCAGTTGTTGGATGCCCATTTTCGAGGAAACAAGGTATATATGTATAATTTGAAGTATTGATTTTCCTCTTCAGGTGAGCCAGAGCTTGCCCTGGGCTCAGATGTAAACGGAAGCACAGAGTCCTTTGAAATGGTCATTGAAGAGCCTTACGTAGTAGATCCTGCTGCTAAACAAAGCCCAGAAGGTAACCTTATGGAAATGGAGAAGATTGTATTATTAGGACATGGAGAACCTTAAATGGCATGACACCGAGGTCTTCAAACTTGACAACTTTAAGACTTGTGGACTTCAACACCCAGAATTCTGGGAGTTGAAGTCCACTAGTCTTAAAGTTGCCAAGTTTGCGGACCCCTGCATTAACACTGTAGTTCATGATGTTCTCTGCAATCTGTGGGTAACTCATAACAGTGGCCCCCAACTTCTGGGGAACCAGGGACCAGTTCCGTGGAGAGAGGCTTTTCCATGGACCACAAAGAGGGTGTGGTTTTTGCATGTTGCCTACATCCCACAGATGGGACTTCGCTTGTTTGCACAACTTGGTTGCTCGCATGCCGCAGACCGTTGCCAGACCAGGAATTGGGGACCCCGACCTATAACAAGAAGCAGAAGTTCCAGTCGTAGATTTGTTGGGCTTTGTGGTAGAACAACTGGCAGAAGGAGAAAGGGCTACATTGAACAATTAGTCCTCGACTTACAACAGCTCTTTTAGTGAACCATTCAAAGTCACCAAACGGCACTGAAAAAAATTATTTAGGATTGTTTTTCACACTTACGACTTTTGCAGCATCCCCATGATCATGTGATCAAAATTGAGACACCTGGCAACTGACTCGTACTTATGACGGTTCAGCATCCCAGGGGTCCTGTGATCCCCTTTTGCGACCTTCTTACAAGCGAAATCAACGGGAAAGCAGAGTCACTTAATAACCTTGCTACTAATTTAACAGCCGCAGTGATTCATTTAACAACTGTGGCAAGAAAGGTCATTGAATGGGCCAAAACGAATGTCTCCGTTAGCCACAGAAATGTTGGCCTCGACTGGGGTCGTAAGTCGAGGACTGCCTCCCTAACAAAAAAGTGCAGAGGATAAATTATTTTTATTGTCTACGGTGAATTTTCTGAAAGCAGAGAGTGTATTATAAATCTGCTTTGAAGGGTGATTCCCAGATGCTGGTTTGGGGGGGGGGGGGGGAATCAGAAAATGCGTTCGTTTTCAGATTTGCTCAGTTGCACTAATGGTTGGGCTGATGGTTATGGATGAACCATCAACCAGAAGAAAAATAGACAAGGATCTTGACTGCTGTTTTTCCACTGTTTGTTCATTTGAGTGGAGTTTATTGCTTGGCCTAAGCACTTCAACCTCTTGAAGGTACAGGTAGTCCTCGACGTACGACCACAATTGAGCCCAACATTTTTATGTGGCTCAGCGAGAAATTTGTCAAGTGAGTTTTGCCCCATTTTACGACTTCTCTTACCACATTTGTTAAGTGAATCACCACAGTTATTAAATTAGTGAAATGGTATAGGGTTTCTTGCCTATGTAGGGGGTTGGACTAGAAGACCTCCAAGATCCCTTCCAACTCTGCTATTGTATTGTATTATTGTATAGTAACCCGATTGTTAAGTGAATCTGGTTTCCCCATTGACTTCGCTTGTCAGAGGTTTTGCAAAAGGGGATCCCATGACTCCCAGGAACACTGCAACCGTCGTAAATGTGAATCGGTTGTCAAGCATCCGAATGTAAATCACGTGACCACGGGGATGCTGCGACGGTCATAGGTCTGAAAAATGGTCATAAGTCCCTTTTTTCAGTGTAACTTTGAATGGCCACTAAGTGAACTGTCGTAAGTCAAGGACTACTTGTACAAGAGGAAGAGATCATCATTGCATTATTATTATTATTATTATTATTATTATTATTATTATTATTATTATTATTATTATTACTACTGTTGTGCAGTCATCATTCATTAGCCTCAGTGGCGCAGTGGTTAGAGTGCAGTACTGCAGGCTACTTCTGCTGACTGCCTGCAATTTGGCAGTTCAAATCCCACCAGGCTCAAGGCTGAGTCAGCCTTCCATCCTTCTGAGGTGGGTAAAATGAAGTCTCAAATTGTCGGGGGCAATAGGCTGACTCTGTAAAACTGTTTAGAGACGGCTGTAAAGTGGAATATAAGTCATTACTAACAATGTAATTTGTGAAGGTTTCCTAAATTCACAAAGGTGTTTAAAAAGTCATAACAATTGGCAGCTGAAGTCCCTTCCACTTTGCCCTTCCTTGGTATCTTTCCAGTCCCTACCACAGAACTGGAGTGGGTTCCCTTGGAACTGAGCTTTGGAATCCCACTGTTCAGCTCGGACCTCAACCGAAAAGTCTGTCGAAAGATCGCCAGCCATGGATTATGCAGCAGAGACAGGTGAGGCTTTTGTTGGATGATGCCGAAGAAAAAAGAAAGCGAAAAAGAAAGTGTACACAGTTATCAGATGCTGCACATGACCCTGTCGCTTTTTCTGTTGTCTTTTTGGCAGCCTTCAAAAACTGTTACATTCCAGCAGAAAACTTTCCCTGCAGGTCCTTAGTTTTGTTCATTCATTCCAGGTAAATGCACTAAGAACATATTCATTTATTTGTTTATTTACATGCTGATCAACTCCCAGCCACTCTGGGCAGTTTACACATTTCTGTCAGGATTCGCATCTGGGCCGATGGGGAGTCTTTGTCGGGAGCCAAAATGGGAGCATGTATCTCATGATCTTTTGACTCGAGATTCCCAGTCATCCAGGTTGTCCCAAAGGTCCTTTTTTTCAAGAGGCAACTGGACTTTTCTTGTTTTTCTTTGAAGGTCTTTCGCTTCTCATCCAAGAAGCTTCTTTTAGCTCTGACTGGAGGGCGGGGAATGGAAGGACTGATGCTCCTTGCAGACAGCTGGTCATTTGCATTCTTTTAGAGAATTGTTGAGGCCACCTGGACGTTTATCTGTGCGCTCAAGATTACCTGAGTGCTGCAAGTGGGTGTGGAGCTTTCTTAGAACTGCTGAAAGGACTGTGTTGTAGACTGGAGACAGATGGCGTCTCCCCCTCTGTCAAAGAGGCCATCTGTGTCAATTTTGAACAGCCCCCTCTCAACAGGGGGAAACATATGGCATACAACCAGGGGTGGGATTCAGCCAGTTCGGACTGGTTCGGAGGAACCAGATGCTAATTTTTCATCTGGTTCGCCAAGCCAGTAGTTGCAAGGACTGGCCCACCCCTCCCCGCCCATCCCAGGAGTTTCCACGCAGTCCATTTTGTATGCTAGGTAAGCAGGGCCAGGACGGAGGCTCTGGGAGGGCAAAAAACTTTCCAGCCTCTAAAAGGCCTCCGGAGCCCAGGGGAGGGCGGAAACCACCCCTCTCGCCATGGTGCAGGAGGCTGAGTAAGCCACACCCACCATGGCCACGCCCACCCAGCAACCTGGCAGAGGACCGGTTGCTAAAATTTTTGAATCCGACTCCTGCATACAGCAGTCATCAAATGAATGGTTGTAAAATGAGGATCACCTGTAGTAAAAGCAAAATAGGAATCCTATTGAACCCCGTGCCCCTTCTTCTCATTTAGGAAAACATTTCAACCATGGAGTTGCTTTCAGAGGCCAGTTTTTCTTCTTCTGCGTCAAGTTTACTTTCTCCTCTAACTTCTGCCGACGCTGGGGTCCCGCTGCCTGCCAAGAATCTCGTGTTTAAGGATGGCGTGTTATCGGAATGGAGTGGACATTCTCCTTCCTCGGTCCTAATTGCAGCCATGCCTCCAGAACACGTAAAGTAGTGCAGCCTTCACAACTTGCCTTTGGACTCCTGGTAACCAACTGCATTCAACTCACAGTGCCAATCTTCTGAAACTTGTGATGCCGTCACAACACGTTCCCTGCAGTGAAGGTGTTAATAAAGGGTGTGATGTTACATTTCAATGGGGGGGAGGGGGGGAGGAAGAAGAAGCATTTGGTCTCCCAGTTCCTTGCATGTTCTGCCATAACGAAAAAGCTTTTGTTCATCGTTGGCCTGTCTCTTTATCTCAAGACAATCGATCTTTCATTATTATTTTTTAACAGACCGTCCCCTTCCGAAGCTTTCTGATCATTGATTGAATTTCTACGCTGTCGCAAGGGATAATAGCAATTTTATATATATATATATTAGTAATGCTGACCTTAAATTTGCCTGGTTCTTTTGTATTACAATAATACCTAAACAGTTAAAACAGTTTTTGATGTTAGAAAGGCACAAATTATACTCAAATAATGCTCCATGTCTGTGTCGGTGATTCTGGCAACGCTCTTGAGGACTAGCAGTACGAGGGACTGTTGCCAACCTAGTCTAATTTAACTACCTGGTTAAAAACAACGGTTGGAAGATTTTGGCACCGAAACATTGATGCTATTTTTTACTGGGTTTTAATCTGAAATTTTGTAAACATCTGCCGATGCCTCATGGGAAAACATTAAGAGATTTGATTTAATATTCTCCTTTCTAACTAAAAAAAATCTGCTCGCCCCACGGGCATGTCATTGTAGAGTTAGCTATGCAAAAGTTTTACATGTAATCTATAAGTCCTCCTTTTGTGCGAATTCATTGTCCTGTGTGGAATTTGTCTTTGGAAAGCACCAACAAGCATCCCAAAAGCTGAACCTGGAAAATTTGATTCTGTTCCCTTGGGTTTCCAAGCACACTTCTTCGGGCAGCTTGCGGGCGGGAGAACAGGAACTTAGGTGAAAAATCTGACTTGGTGAATATAGGCGACAAGCTTTTTTTGACTGTGGACACGGTCCACAAAACGTACCAACGGTGTTCCGTGTTCTTGAAGGCGTCATAGGAAAGCTTTCAGTCAATTCTGTTCAGGGGTAACCGAGACTCTGAAGGAAAAGGCCACCCTCAAGAAAACATTTACCTACCGTGTAGGAATAGGCAGATAAAGGGAGATACTCGGACTATAAGCAAGGTATTAAAAAGGAAGGCAAGTCCGGTTTAGAATGGGGAAGCTTTGAGGATAACCCTCCAGGGAATTTCCTAATGTTCCCGAACAAACTGTCGTACAGGTTGCCTTTCTCTACGGTTTTCACTCGTTTCAGAGGAATAGATGGAGGGGGGTGTTTTAGTGGATAGCCACTACAGTTGAGGTGCTTTGTTCACTATTTAAAAGGTTAATGGAAATGATTCGTGCTGGAGTCTTTCTAGAATATATCAGTGTTCCCTTCCTAGAAGGGCAAGAGAAAACGTGCACAGTGTTGTTTAATAATTAGTTCAGTAGGGTCGGTAACACATTCTGTAAATGCAGTTCTGCTCGGTTCAGGATCTTCTCGGCGGTTGCCGAGTCTTAAAAAACGCAGCTGTAAGAAGTTAGGAATTGGAATTGTTTCCTAAAATCATTGTGGCCTAAAAGTTGAACGATCCCAGGACTTTGCGGGAAGCTTGGCTGGTTTCTTTAACTGGATTTTTTCTTTCTTTCTTTTTAATGCAAATCAGCTGGCTTGAATGGTGAAAATGTTTGAGGGACCAAGAATTTAGAGAGCACTTATTTGACATTCCAGGAGGATATAGCAGGAAATGTTTTTTTGTTTTTTTTAAAGGATTTGCTGTCCATATTTTAAAAATTAGAACTTAGGTCGTTGGATATTGTTTCATTTTCTTTCCTTCCCTCCCTCCCTCGCACAGATACACACACACACCACGTAATCCCCTTCCATTTCTATCCACCAATTCTGATTCTATTCTTCTGAAGAGCAAGCATACACAAAATTTGTATAAAGAGCCCTATTTTTATCAACTTTTCTCTCATTTGTCAGCATTTTACACCTTCCTTTCCCTCTTTATATTAGGATGGACCTTTAAGATTATAGTTAACACGCAGCTTCACCTAAAAATGTAATTTATCATCCACCATGTTAGTACTTCAAATGCCACAGCTGTTACTTAAGAGCCTTATAATAGAGAAGGAAAAAAGATAGGAAGAGGGTAAATATGAAGATTGATTATAGTTCAGAAGCCAGTTATTGGCCAGTTATGTTGGGAAGCCAAATTATTTAGGAAGCAGGCCCCATTTCTGGGCATAAACATCAGCTTATGATGTTGAAATCTTCAGGCTGAAGGCCCTCTCATGGAGATAATGAAGATATCTTCTGGGTTCCTTACAGATTCGATTACAACCATCCCAATTGTGGGTTACGACCAGTATGCCCCGGTACGGGCGTACTGCTGCCTGCCGGGAGCACCAGGTACCGTTCCGGTACGGTGCCCTGGTAGCCCCACCCGCCCGTCCACTCTCCTTACCTGTATTTGACCAAACCGGGCCATTTACGCATGCACACGGAACGTACAGCACCTGCGTGATGCTCCGCTGAACAGCTGAAGCGTCGGCGGTGGGTACACATGCGCGCGTGCATGTGGTGGACGCCCGACCCCGTTGCAGCATACCGGTTGCAACGGAATCCGGAACCCACCACTGAACCTTCCCTAGTGACTTGCCCACTCTGAATTTCCCTCCTTAAAGGCTCCTGTGACCCTATTTGCCACCCTAAAAGACAGCTGCTTTCGGTTTCAATATACAGTTACAATGTGAAGAAGTGAGGGGTCTTGGGTCCTCTCTGAGCCTGCTTGTTTTCTTGCGGACGTTTCATTATCCAAACCAGGTAACTGATGCTGTTACACAGTTGGGTAATGAAATGTCTGCAAGAAAACCAGCAAGCTCAGAGAACACCAAGGACCCTTCATTTCAACCCTGAACTACCAATAATTCTCTTTTAAGGTGTAGAAGATTCAGTTTCCCCCAACACACACTCCCCACGTTACGACAAAATTCTGGCGTTTTCCCACACCCTGTATATATGTTTGTATATTGACAACCTAGTGGATTTCCCACATGTTGGAATTTTCTCAGGGGTGGGACAGGAATGACAGCTCTGTGGTCATTTTGTTTTTCTGAAATGTAGGATGAAAATTCAGTACCTAGAAATTCAGCAGAAAATCCTCAAATTTCAGAGCTATTCAAGAGATGGACTCCCATCTCTCCTTGATTCAGGCTTCTTCTTTGATTCCCAGATGTCAGATAATGCATTCCCTAATTATTATTTTTTTAAAGTCTTATAACTAACCTTAAAGCTTCCATAAAACTACTGGTAGGCCAGGTATCTTTTTGGATGCAGTTATGCAAGGCGTGAGAATCCAGAAAGGTAACATTTAAACTAGATATGAAGGAGGTGCTGAATGGTGAACAATTATAAGGGGTCCTGGATGGGTTATTCTAAACCAGGCCTTTGCTTCACTGACAAACACCCCCTTCTATAACAGAAAACAGAGATATACAAAGCAGAGCCTTAATTTGTCATTTTGTGTGTGTACTTTTTTAAATATGTGCTTATGCTATATTTTAGGGTTTTTTGGGAACGGTGATTTAAATATACTGTGAACAAAGGCAAAAATTTAACATCTGTGGAATCCATTCATTTTTTTTTAATATCTGTTTTTTTCCCCCAGCAGCTTTTACTCATCCAGAATCAAGTTAGTAATATTTTAAGCCATAACATTTCATGGTTTGTCTTTGTGTGCTTCATTATTAAGATGTAATCTGCTTTTTGAATTTAGAGTAAACGAGGCATCCAGAAATAATATTTTTATTGGACTTGCTCTGTGAGTTTCTAAAACTCAGAATGTGTTTTATTTCTATGGTTCTTTTTTTTTATACCCCAACTCCTCTTCTCTCAGCTACCTAATCATCTAAATCAGGGGTGTCCAAACTTGGGAACTTTAAGACTTGTGGACTTCAACTCCCAAAATTCCCCAGCCAGCATGGCTGGCTGGGGAATTCTGGGAGTTGAAGTCCACAAGTCTTAAAGTTCCCAAGTTTGGACACCCCTGATCTAAATTGTCCCTTTCGATACTCCTGTTACTTTTCTTTGCATTTCCTCACTGTTTTTAATGCTGCTTGTATTTTGGAAGGTTTTAAAACACGGGACAGTAACAACCAATGAAACAATCCAGTTTCTTTCTTCCTAACCCAATTTTGACCATATACAGTGAAATGTACAAATGCTGGAATTCAGCTAACTTATTGGAACATGTAACATAAATGTTTACAAATAAAATTGTGTTGCTAGTCTGGAACTTTTGCGGATGCCTTATTCCAAAGTTCGAGCATTTTGACGGTCGATGAATTTACACGTAGAAGTAGTCTTCAACTCACAACCATTCATTTAGTGATCATTTGAAGTTACAAAGGCACTGAAAAAAGTGACACACCTGTTTTTCACATTTACGACTATTGCAGCGTCCTCCCCCCCCCAATGGTCACGGGATCGAAATTCAGATGCCCGGCATGTATTTATGACGGTTGCATAACAATAATCTTGTCTGTGACCTTCTGACAAGCAAAGTCAGTGGGGAAGCCAGATTCACTTAACAGTTGTGTTACTGACTTAACGACTGCAGTGATTCACTTAACAACAGTGCAAAGGAAAGTGGTAAAAGGGAATAAAACTCAATTTCCCATCTTGCTTAGCAACAGAAAATTTGGGCTGGATTATGGTGGTAAGTCAAAGGTTAGCTGTATGTCTAGTTCCTGTATATTACCAAACAGCTAATCTAATGCTTACCAGAGATAGGGTTTTTTCACGTATGACAGGGATGTCAAACTTGATTGTGTTTGACCTCGGAGGGGGAGCATAGGGGGGCATGGCCAGCTCAACGTCACGGGTCGAGGGCGCCTGTGGTGGCCCAAGTGCTCTGCCAGGAAAAACAGGCTCCCGAGTTCCATTTGTGACTGCAATGGCCTCCTGCAGCCTTCTCTCAGCGAAAATTGAGCTCGCAGAGGGGGGGGGCTGCAGCCCTCGCAAGCTCCGTTTTCAGCTGGAACGGCCTCTGCAATTCTCTGCCATCGAAAATGGCGGTCGGGAGGGCCATGTGCAACTCTCATGAGCTCCATTTTCTCTGTCAGAGGCATCGCGGTCTGGTTCTTTGCTATTTCCAGGACGGCCCCAGAGGCCGGATCTAAACATCCTGTGGGCCAGATCTGGCCCCGGGGCCTTGAGTTTGACACCCCCGATTTATGGGATTGAATCTCAAGCTTAAAAAAGAGGAACTTCTTATCTAAGTTAGCTTTGGATAACAATTGAGATGTAGATGGACAAGGCCTCTTTAAAAAAGGTTCTCTAGTTAAAATAGAAAAACAACCACAGAGGCTGGAACCACAAACCACCAAACGTGGGCCGACTTTATATTTTATCTCAATTGCCACACTTTGTGTATACCGCAAATGCGAGTGTGTGTTTTTTCTCTCCAGTGTGGAATTCTGTTGCTGAGGTATTTGACACGAGTTTATTAATCGCAGTCTAATAAACGAAATAAATTGGAGGTCCACATTCTACGGTTGTGAAGCTGTCAATTGACTTCACTGGGGGGGAAAAAGGGTTG